>NC_048893.1:62914924-63162482 GCF_011077185.1 Oxyura jamaicensis | reverse complement strand
GGCGGCCGTTGGGGCGCGCGGGCAGGGCTGGCCCGCCCCGCCGCGTCCCCCACAGGGCTCTCGCGTTCTGTGTTCTGGCTGGGATTAATTTCGTGTGCAGCAGCTGTATCTGGCGAGCCTACAGGCTTTCCTCGGTCACAGTCACATAGGGTGTGCTTCCCCGCTGCTGAGAGGAGCTAAAAAGCCTCTCCTCTCTTTTCCTTGGGATGGCCGAAGTGGCTTGTACGTAACTGATGCGGTTATGAATCAGTCTGATGTGCTTTAAGAAAGAAGTATCCACATAAATAATGTATCCTAAGGTATTTGACATTTGTCTTTGCCAGGCCTTTTCTCCAGAACAAGCTCCTTTCCTTTCATAGAATCATTTACGTTGAAAACACCTCCAAGATCACCTGGTCCAACCACCCCCTACCACCAATGTCACCCACTAACCCATGTCCCCAGGCACCACGTCCAGCCTTTCCTTGAACACCCCCAGGGACGGTGACTCCACCACCTCCCTGGGCAACCCGTCCCAATGCCTGACTGCTCTTTCTGGGAAGAAATGTCTCCTCGTTTCCAACCTGAACCTCCCCTGGCACAACTTGAGGCCATTCCCTCTAGTCTTATCACTAATTACCTGTGAGAAGTGGCTGATCTCCAGCTCCCCACACCTTCCTTTCAGGCAGCTGTAGAGAGCAATGAGGTCTCCCCTGAGCCTCCTCTTCTCCAGACCAAACAGCCCCAGTTCCCTCAGCCGCTCCTCACAGGACTTGTGCTCCAGGCCCTTCACCAGCTCCGTAGCCCTTCTGTGGACACGCTCTTAACATTGCCTCTTATTGTAAACCTAGCTCATCATTTGTTGTTATTGAAGATTTTTTTCTTTATAATTTCATTAAAAGATTCTTTGTGAGAGAGTGCCAGGTAATTCATTCGATGAAACATCTGTACAAAATTGTGTAGTAATGCAAATAAAGTGAGAAGTGTCATACGATACGTATATTCTTAGAAAGCAAATAAATGTCAAATTTAGAATGTTTTGGAATAGTCTCTGAATTTAGAACGTTTTGGAATAGTCTCTGCTAGTATTGATGTATTTTTAACCAATAAAACTCTGGATCCTTTGCAGGCAAAAGTGACAGTTGGGCACGATTTTAAAACAGTGAACAAAATCATGTAGGAGAGAAGTAATTTATACCTAATGTATATACCTATTAAGAATGCGTTTGGAGGAGTAACCAGCAAAACCAGAAAAATATGCAGTCTCAAGCACAGCAACACATGCATTAAACTAATCCATTTGTATTGGAAGTGGGTTTGTAATTGCAGGGGAGGAAGGGTCCTATAACTACTTTCAGTGGAGGTATTGATGTTCGCAAAGGCTGTCGTAACAGGAAACTCACCATAATGGGGAGATAATTTTCTTATCCTGTGTTCCAGAAATGCAGGAATTTACTGGATAGGCTTCATTTCAGATATTGGATGGTTTTGAATATTCTTAAAGAGAAACACTCCCTTGCAAATTTACCAAGTTTTTGTGCTTAAGCTGGGTAAAGGTTATAAAAATCTTTATGTGGTGCTCGTTACAGCATTAATAAGTTAAAAGTGTAACCTGAATTAGTGTGTTCTGGTTTGTGCAGGGAGGGTGTCATCATCCCAGACATACCAGAAGTAAACCCAGTCCTGTCTGATAAACCTGAGGGTTAAAGGATTTGCTTTTGAAACCACACACACAGATTCCACTGAATTACCTGGGAGGGCTTGAAGGTAAGTCAAATTTGAAACATGCGTAACTGAGGAGAAATTGTTAACATTGTGTTCCTATGCCTTGAAAGCAAATACATGTTAACTACTACAGACAGCACAAACTTTCTGTGTTACATGCTTTCATTCTCTTCTTGGAGCGTTTCTACTGTAGAACATAGCCTAGATCAACAGCAATGAGAGGCATCAGTAGGGTACAGACAAGCATCAGAGGCCGACACCCAGATTTTTCTCAGCAGCTGCTCAGTTCACTACCCTCATACAAACCAATACACACTTTAGAGTGCTGTAGAAAATTAATATTTCATATCTGGTTTCCCCAAACAGCCTTTTTTGATTGAATACCTAATTTGTTGAAATGTTAAGCTTTCGTTACCGACACTTTTAAAAAGCAATGTTAAACACAATAGCGGTAAAAGCTGTTAAGATTCTTTGCCTGTTCTAGTGTACCAGGGCAGTGTTCTGAAGCACAGTGCAACGCCTATAGTCTTGTGTGTGTTTTTCTCAGCGATAAGAAAACCTGAGAACATTGCCAGTTAAAATGAAAACAATTCCCTATAAATAATGGTCAAAGTCACAGATGTAATAAATGATAATTCCTAGGTATCTCTAAGCTATCCTCTAAATCATCCCCCATACAGAGCAAGAATATATGAACTTGAATTTTTAGTATTTAAAGGCAGGTTGAAAATATGGCTTTTTAGCGCTGGTTTATGCATCAAGAAATCTCCTACCACTGCCCTAGAGGGTATTTGAGGGTCTTCTGTTCTCTAGTCAATAGCTTATCCTTATTATCTACTTCAGTATTTTAATGTTTAATGTGAGTTAAAACATATGGGGTGAAGGGGAGTGAGGAAACAACATTCTACTGCGGAGTGGAAATATTGCCTTTCCTGGTTCCAGTATCAAGGGATATTTATAATTCCATTTGCAGAATTAACATTTCTTTCTTCTGAACTCCTGCTCAACTAGTTTTGAAATTGAAGTCCTGTCACTTTGAAATGCTCTGAGAATTGCTTGGAGACTTAGGGCCTTGCTGTGCTGCGTTTCACCAGATTGAAAAAAGAAATCACATTGCTCCAATAGAATGTTTGGCTTAAACAAGATTCACAGCTGAAGCAAACTGTTGGTACAAGCAAAGCCTGAAACTAAACCAGCATCAGCTGTCTCATTCACACAAGCTGTACAGTAAATCATAACTTGAATACAAACCACTGACATGTTTAAACTGTTTATTGCAAAGACGTATATTGCTAGAATTTTCTAGTGGAATCCAATCCATTAGATTAAAACCATATGATGTGATGCTATTTTTAGTGGAATTCCGTGTTTCCTCATTCTCGTTCAAAATCAACCCCCATACCTTATTCACAGTTTTGTTAAAGCTATATCTCTGTATAGAATTTAGGCTGACAGTGGTGCACACCTGATAAAAACTTAAAGGGTTTAATATTGATTTCAGTTAAAGCAGTCTTACTTCAAACTGCCACCCACCTGCTGCGTGTGTAGATTTGTGGCAAACTGGGCTGTGTAGGCATATGCACACATTTCTTGCATTGTTTTTTCTCCCACAGGCTTTGTACTGATTAGGATCTGATTTAGGCTGCCTGGAGTGAAAAAAATATACAGTATTGTTCAAACTTTGATTTCCTCCACCACTCCCTCACCTATTTTTTCTCTCTCTAAATGTCTCCCTGCAATGGATGCAGCGGACTCTGCTTAAAAAGTGGATAAATAGCCTACTAATATAGCCTGCTTAAATCACGAGTATCTCTCCTGGTAATATGAATTTCTACACGTCCTCTTCCAAAACCAAATATGCTTACCACAAATTGCAGCTAACTTTCGATTGCAACATACTTAACTGTATAAGCTCTGCAATTACACAACGGTGGGATAGAAGGTGAATAATTATAGCCAACCAAAATTAAGGAGAATTTTAGCTACACCTAGTTTAATTATTGGTATTCACACTTGCCGAGGAAATGGCTACTATGATTTTTTTCTGAAAATTGTTTCTAAGTTCTTACTAAAAATTTGGATTCCTTGTATAGAGGTCAGAAAAACAACTTATTTGAAAAAGTGCTGAACGTGAAGTACAGTAGCAAAACATAATATTTGTTAGGCTCCTACTCACTGTCAAATATCACTGTCTGTAGAGGATTTTAAACTTTATCCAACTGTTTTGATATCCCATCTGTCCTGTATGTAGATTGACTTGTCTTATATTCGTGTTGTATACAGAAGTCTTATGGACTGATAGACTAAAGCCAGCTGTACTCAGCATTTGTGCAAATACAGTATACAAGACTGCCTCTGTAGGCTCATACCGAAGTGGTGCTGCAGCTCCTTTGTGCTCCTGTTGTTTAAGCTCAGCACCACTTCTCCAGCAGCACTGTGGAGTGGAAGCCCAGTTACCACTGGGCAATTGTTGGATACTGACTTGGAAAAGGGTGCCATCTACTGAATTATCAGCACAGCTTCTTAAAACGGGTTCTGTACAGCTTCTCTATGATTTTCAGCTCTATGTGGTTTATGTGATACTGTCATAACACAAGACAATTATAGTCAAAACAATAATCTAAAATGAAGATGAACAAATCAGGGTATGGACAAGCACAATTTTAGAAAGTGCTTTCTGCTTTTTATCAAAGTATTAGTGAATATTGAAATCAATGGAGGAAGACAGTGCTGAAGGATCTGAAAGAGCGAGACGTTTTGGTTTTCATTACCTAGAATGGTACAATGCATTCACACTTACCTAAAAGGAAAAAATGTATGTTACCAGTTTCTTATTTAGAATAATGACTCAAAATATTTTGTTGGTGTTATTCTAGCCTGATATTGTACAAGATCCAGATGCTTTGGAATTTTTATTTATTTTACTAGCAAGAATATTTTATTTGTTCTTTAAATAAAATAATCATTTAACTCAATTCAGTCTCACCCTCATTGTTTTTAATGAATGAAGGACCAGAGCAGCACCTCTGCTTCTCAGATGAAGCTAGCTATTTCTGCCTACATAGTATAACATTTAATAAGAGTTTAATGTGTTACAAAACATCACCGGACAAATTTCTAATTGGTCCTGCAGCAGTTCCATGGAGTGAGGAGTATAATAGTAATGTCTAATATTTTGCAGCGGACTCAACACTTTCTGGGCATTGACCTTCATCACCTTTTTGACGTGTCTTCTTATGGACTGTTGGTCCTGTTATTTTCAGTGTTTGTATTTTCTTTTATCTTAAGGGATGCCTGAAAGTCAAGGGAAGGACAGCGAAAGCCACATCAGCAGCAGCAGTTCCAGCACTAGCAATTCAGTTGCTCGCTTCGGACAGGTCAGTTCCTTTGCAATGAGAGAGATGTGGAAGTTGTGTGCTTGCACTTCTGGAAATCTGCTCTGCATATTTCCTCCTTTTAAAATTGGATACAGTAAGGCTAGAGTCATATCCTTTACCCAGGCTGTTCCATACCTAATTGTACATTACATTTTCCTCCATGATAGCAATGGCATGTCTCTAGTTATAGTAAGTTAATCTGGATTTTTTACAACATGTTTTTAATTTTGTTCGTTAAAAAGTGGGGCTCATTTTATTCTCTTGTATTGCAGATGACCTGGCTCATGCTTACACACATTCTCAGTACTGGATCAGAAAAGTAAACTGCTTTCATTCACCTACTTAAAAAAATAAATTGGGGAAAAATGCACAGTAATCAGTTTGCCTTTTGGCAGCAAATTCCCTTCCCCATGATAGGCGTTTATAAATAGTTTCTGAATGTGGCGTATGCACATATACTCTCCATTTTTCCTTACATTTTTAGTAACAGGTTTACATTCTAGTTACAGAAGAAGACCAAGTTATTCCTTTAAGTTTAAAGTTTAAGAAAAATGTGAGAGATTTGGCAGGCACTAGAACTAAATGGCACACACACACTGTCAAATACTGTTCTACTGAGTGATGAGGCGGCCAATATGTGAATACACAATACTTACTGTACAGGTGGTGAAATCTCTGTTCTGTCCCGCATCATAGCATAGCAGCACAAGCTTTATAATGCTTGAATCCTTAAACATGCAATTAAACCTCTCTAACCTTTGCAGAATATAAATTGCGTTTCTACTAAGACATGCAGCACAAGTTACAACACTCTGGGCTTCCTAATGATACCAGTGATGCTGGGGTTATCCAGAGGACCTTCGCTGCACGAGGGGAATATGCTGAACAGTACTCAATAACTTTCTAGTTTGACTGGTTGCCTGAGCTGCTGTCCTATCTGCCTGTGATGGAACACGGTGATAGAGTAAGGTTAAATGTTAGTTTCATTGACGTTTTTAAACATACTTTTCCTGCGAAGTATTATATTTTATTTTTGAGAGGTATGTACAAACATGCACTTGTATGTTTGTGTTAGGCAGCCATGACTAGGATTATGACTGCATTAAGATATCAATAGGACACTAACAGACCTGTCTTAAGTTCTTCTAATGTAAATGATGGTTATGAAAAATGGAAAAAACATGCTACAGTTTAATAATTAGTGCTTGTATACATGTGACCTCAAGAATAAGGAAAAAACTATATAACGCACAAGTATGTACACACACCCCAATTTGTCAGTTACATCCTGATTCTAAAAATGGCTCATACACCTCTTGGAAGGACTGTGTATGGAAAAACTGAATTAAGAAGTGAAATAAGGAGACGAGGGGGGAGCTAGTACAGAGGGAGTGAGAAATCTTGTCTTTGTTTTCATCAAGTGTCAATATACAGCAAATGAGTATCAAGCTATCCAGCATGCTCTTCGTCAGAAACTGGGTCCGGAATATATCAGCAGTCGACAAGCTGGAGGAGGACAAAAGGTACGAATTAACCTCCACAGATGTTTCAACTCACTTTTTTTTTCCAGGAGAACTACTGTAAAAATAATAAATAAACGTTTTTGAAGTTAATTTCCCACTGGTAGTGCAATATGCATATAATAAAGTAAAATCAGGATAGCATGAACTCTGGCTTTAACTTAGCCATAGGTTCTTATATGCTTTAGGAAAAGCCACTTTTCAGTGCTTCATCCTTTAAAAGGGAATATTTGTCTACTTGTGAAATGTTGAGTTTTTTCCAGAACTGGAATATATAAATCATTATATGGCATTAGGTGTATTTTTACCTCTTTAGCATCTGCTACCTCTACTTCCATTAATTCAGTTCTATTTTCAGTCAATTCCCCCCACCACAGCTGTTATGAGGAGAAGGAGAACCTAAATCTGCACATGCACATTATCCTGAATTTAGCTGTGTTTCTTCAGTGTCAGACGATCTGTGTAATCTCTTTTTAAAATAAATAATGTGTATATGTGTATATATGTATGTATGTGCCTTTCTTTTCAGGTCTGCTACATTGAGGGTCACAAGGTAATCAGTCTGGCCAATGAGATGTTTGGCTTCAATGGCTGGGCACATTCAGTCACTCAACAGAATGTTGGTAAGTACCTCTTTAGGATTAAAAAATAAATAAAAAATCTGTCTTCTTGTTTCACCATGAAACCTTGAAGGAAATGTCTTTCAAATAATGACAATGGTATCTATCCAAGGACATGACCATTTATGTATTTCTTGGTATGTATTTTAAGTATTAGAACCTGGCAAAAGGCACGTGGAATTTTCAGGTGTCTTAGCAGCAGGTAAGAATGAGAGAAATTTAATTATAATGTAGGTTTTCTTTTCTGTTTAGCTCTTATACAGGAATATGTCAAATTAATTATTCTAAGGGTGTTTATTAGCTATTCTAATCAAGTTTTCTGATCTCTTTGGGAATACCCAGTCAAGAGTTACAACAATTAAACCATTTGTTTTAACATCCAGCAACCCTGAGCCTACTGTCATTCTCACTTGTAAATTTTACGTTCCAAAAAGTATCTGAGTTAATATTCCCCTTATCTTTAGCGTCCTTTTTTTTTTTTCCCCTACTGATTCCTCTTCTATCAAGTATTTTTGTAGTAGAAAGCTTTGAAAAAAACACTTCCTAGGAAGTGATATTCGGATGTTTTTGAAGCTGAAGCTTCCCCTGTCCTGAAAGCTGAAATAGTGGCTGCTAGAGAAACATTGTCCTTGCAGATCTGCTACGCTTAAGCCCAAGTCAATTTGTTGAAGTAGCTCAACCCAGCTGAGTAAATGTACATCTTTGCTTTTCTGCCCCGCTCACTGCCACCCCCTCCCCACCCCACTGCATCACACCCCCCACACTTTTAAGAATATTTCATACATCTGGCTGGTAGATTCTAGAACAAGTTATTTCATGGTTTTTCACCTAGTATGTACCACTTTTTTTTTTTTTTTTTTTCAGTAAAAAAAAAAATAATATTATTAAAAAATTTTTTTTTTTTTTCTCAAAATTATCCCATAACGAGTCATACCTTAGCAGTTCAGAGACAGAAGATGTTATACTTTTTTATAAACCCATGTACCATAAAATGATTGCACCTCTGGCAGGTTTACAAAACAATTGGTCAAGTGGACCAGATGAGTACAGGAGTTTATACACATAATACCAGGGTGCAAGTGTATGGCAGGTCTAGACGCTGATAACCTGAAAACATAACATACTCAGAGCATATACTGAAGTTATCATTCTCAGCCTACAGTTAATACCTTGTAAATCATACTCCATTTTGTAGAAGACATAGTATCTCGGGTCTGTTCAGCAAATATGCTGCAGATTTACAAATATCTTGAAGAAATTAAATTAGATCTACATGTGGATCAGAAGTCTTTTCTATTATTTAGGATGCTACATTTTTCCCCTCAGACTTTGTTGACCTCAACAATGGCAGGTTCTATGTGGGGGTCTGTGCATTTGTGAAAGTTCAGCTTAAGGTAAGTGGACTTTTTGTTTACTCTGAGCAATTGCTTAAAGCTGGGAAAGAAAGTTCACGTGTAGGTCAGGCTGTGGTTCTCAGGAGTATTGCTCTATACCAGAGAATATAGTGGCGTCTAAAAGGTTGACCTTGCTATAGAACATCCAGCTAAGAGTGAATAATCAGGCTTAGGAAAGCACAACATCTAATGAGAAGTGATAGATGCACAGAACCTCCCTGATACTTAGTTGTTTTTGTTTGTTTTAAATCTTACTGCAGGATGGGTCATACCATGAAGACGTAGGTTATGGAGTCAGTGAAGGCCTGAAGTCGAAGGCCTTGTCCTTAGAAAAGGCAAGAAAGGAGGCAGTAACAGATGGACTGAAGAGGGCGCTCAAGTAAGCGAAGATCAGTACTTGTACATACGCAGAAGGGAATTGAGAATTAAGTTCTGTTTTCAGTGACAATGAATTGTCCTTGTTTCTCAGGTGCTTTGGGAATGCTCTTGGGAACTGCATCCTAGACAAAGACTACCTACGAGCTGTGAATAAACTTCCACGTCAGGTGCAGTACATGGTCTTTTACAGCAGGGACTGTTAGATATTGATTGTTCCTGATCATTCGTGTTAAAAGGAATTTAAACAATAGCATAAATGCATCTTATTCCTGAATATTTCCTGCTGACACCCACAGCATTTTCGTGCTATTGTGATTGCATTAACTCTTTTACTGAGTTCTTCCCTAGCATTTTACGAGAAATGCTCCAAAGTTTAACCATTTGCATTATGCAAGCTTACTGTGGTGAGGAAACAGTATTCTACTCAAGATCTTATGTGACATTTAGTGCCACGTTGTTTAAGTCTCTCTTTAGTGCCAGTAACACATACAGTTATGTCTGTGTTCATAACAGGTTAAATGCTACACCAGTAATTGTTCACTGTTTAAACTAGCTTTTTCTAGGTGTCATCTCCTACACATGCTGCAGTTGCTAAGCCCATTTAAGCTTAGTCACTTGCACCAACTCATTTCATCACTCTCATCCAGCCACTTGTGCTTAAATGTTCATCAGCAGTGCTACCACTCTCATTCACAGATGTATCACAAATGAAATTGAAATGCTTGGCAGAATAGTGTCTGTCAAGGCAGCGTGCATGATATTTTGCCCTATAAGACAAGAGGCAAAACTGTTCTTTGTTTTTTCTCATTGACAGTGGTAGCACAATCTGATTTATTACTTACTTGGAATTTTAAAATCAGATGTATATGACATATTCCTCTAAGTGCTGGACTTTTTCAAGAATCAAAAAAAGGATAGGAGTTGACTTCATACAGTGACACAACTGGCAGTTGCTGGAAGAGGTGATAAGAGGCTGTAGGCAAAAAATAGCCAGATGGTACATCTATTATCTGCATGACCTACCCTAAAACAGATAAAGCTCCTGTGTGCATTTCTGCAAAATCAGGACTCTTTCATTTAGCCCTGAAGTCTCTCAGGGTGACAGCCTGAATGTCAACCAGTGATCAGCAGGAAGAACTGTTCTCTAGCTTTTAGTGAGTTCTGGCAGAAAATAGGGAGTTTTTTTCCATGAGGAAGACTTAATCCTTCAAATAAAGTTACTTAAAATTAAGCAAAATCCATACAGTAGCAATATCAATTTGTGTGCTGATGGTTGTCTTGTCCTTTCACTAACCGTTATGCAAACCTCTGCAAAGCTCTAATGCACATCACCAGCTAGATAGAAACTATACTCAGCATGGTCATTGCAAAAAAAGAGTACAATGTGCCTGTATGTTAGCTCTCAGAGGTCTGTTCATTGTTCTGTTTAGAATAGCTAACAAGTAGTTCTTTTGGAAACAATATTTTTGTACTGTGGTCTCAAGCAAAGTTAGTTTCAAAAGGTGATTTCAACTTTCAATGTAACCCAGTTGGGTCCTTCCCAAAAGAACACTGCAAAATACTAGATGCATCTATGTCACAAAGGAGGAACCTAAACCTTTAGACTGGATCCTAAAAAATTGTGGCTGTTGCCAGTTGCTTCAAAGTTTTACCACAGAAAAGCAAAAGAGGTAAACAGTGTATTTTGTTCTTGTGGTACATTAGCAGCACACAAGCGTCCCTGTAAAATATCCTCTGCTTGGCTTCAACATGTGTTGGTACCCAAAATTTGCAACTGAATGATGAAAGCTGGGTGCATTAGACTTGGCTGTGGTACTAGGTCAAACAGTGAACCTTCTGAGGTAACCACACCATGGAGAAATGCCTCTTTTGGAGGTCTCTGGTCCAGAGAGAGAAAAAAAATGCGTTGTACATTCCACCCATAACAACAGTACTGTAAGCCCATTCTTTCAGAGCTATCACAAAGGGTGCTTTGGCATAACGTAGCAGCCCGTATTAGCATTAAAGATGCCCTGGCTGTTACTGAAGTTGCACCACAGTAAACATTAATCTTGTTAGCTCCTGATGTGTACCAGCTGGGGGCAGTAGGCCCCTAGGCAGTACCCTACCTTGCACATTGAGGAACAAGTAAGCCTTTTACCACTGCTGATCCATGGAGCTGCATACGAAAGTTAACTTCATCGTAACAGGATCTACTAAACTCTGCTGGAGCTCTAATATGGCTCTGTCTAGCTAACTTAAGCTGTAGAAACTGATTCAAATTAAAGATGAAACAGATTTCTGTTTTGCCACGGTCATTTTCCATTAGTGGTGTTGCCACAAACTTGTAAAATCACAGAGACAAACCATTCTGTCTTTAATAGAAACAGAGTACCATACCTTCCTCAGTGACCACATGCTCACAGAGCTATGCAAGTGTCTGCCATTGTCCTTTAAAACACATGTGAAAACAGAACTGGAAAAACTAACAGATGCCAACAATAGACTTGTGAGACTGAGGAGCTACAGAATTCTTCCTCTATTCTCAGATGCAGCAAGCAGAATATGGGGAGACATGAGATATCTGCCCTGAAGCACTCCACTATTAAACTGACACAAAGTTGCATGAATTCAGTGATAAACTCGACCAGTGATGTACTAAAAATGCATTTTGGTTTCCTATCTTACTGCTCCACTTAGGGCAAACAAAATAAGAGTTCCTAACAGTACCATATAGAAAAGGCCTGTGCATATTTCATTAAGTTGATGACAGAAATTTCTGAATATATTTTCTTTTTTTTTTTTTTTCTTTTCTAGATGCCCCATGAGTTAGATTTGGTGAAAGCTAAAAGACAGGACTATGAGCCTGAAATTGAGAAAGCAAGATACAACAGCTGTTTGGAAAGGCAGAACACAGGATGGAGAGAGCATCATGAGGCAGCATATACTTATAAACCCAGTCACACAGAGGCTTCTGTAGTGAGAGAAGATCAGAAACAGCCAAACAGTTCCAGGTAAGACCACTACTATGCATTTATTTTACAAGATATGTTAGAAGTTACTGTTCGCTTTAAAACATGGGGACGGCTCAAAGTGGAAGATGCCATAAAATACCAGTTTAGTGGATTTTGCTTGCTGTTATTTCTTTATACAACTTTCTTCATAAAAGATAATTGCTGAAATCTTATTTTAACTAACTTTGTGCTTACCTGGGGGAGGGGCAGAAATTCAGATTCCTTAGCTATTGAGTGTGATGCCACTTACCAGCGGAAATTGCGCCAAAAGCAGCTACAGCAGCAGTTTCGGGAACAGATGGAGAAGAGATGTCAGGTTACCGAAGTCACTCCTAGCAGCAAACAGGGTAAGATGTGGCATTAAAAATTGACAGTTTTAATGATAGCTACTGGCAGGCATGCATTGTCCTTAGTACAGGAGCCTGACCAGTTTCTTTTGCTTCTGTACTGTACTATCACACACCTTTGAGACCAAAGGAAAGAGGATCATCATACTCATTTCCCCACATTCTTAAAGGGGCAGGAATGTCATCTCTGAAACTGCATCATTAAAACTGTAACTCTACAACCACTCTAAAGCTTCATGTAGCACAGCCATCAACATCTGTACCATTAACACGCTGCATCAGGGCTGAGGCTGCAGCACTTCACTGAGGTGGTTTGCTGCCAAACAGACCTTGCATTAACCACTAATATGTTGGTCTTCACTCATGGGGAAGTCTGGACAGCTGTGTCGTAAGCAGGAACTTGGGGGCAGAGTAAAACAGGCTAAAAAACATCTTACAGTAGTGCAATTGCTCTTACTAGTCATCATCAGCATCTCACCATTCCGCATACTGCTCCAAAACGTAAGCAGCTGTGGGGAAAGAGGGTACCTGGTGGCAGCTGGTGATGATCATTTCAGATGTATGCTGTTAAGGAGGAACAAGAGTTCTTCTGTATTTCTAACTTTAATCTTTGTTTTACTTCTGTCTAGCAACAGCCCATCCTCCTGTAAAACAGGACACTCCAGCAGCAGTACAACAGGATCTAGCAATAGAAGAAGATCTCTTTGCAGGTCAGCCAAAAATAATTAATAACAGCATGTTAAATCATTAACATTTATATTAACTCTTCGAAGTAGCATAAAGGGAAAAGTTGTGAAGAGGCTGGAATAATAGAAGTTTGGGTCTAATCCTGAGAGCTTAGCGGTAATAATCTTGCTTGAATAGCAGGAAAATGATACTAAAAGGTACAACAGATGAGATGCCCATCACTACAAGGGGTTTCATACCATGCCATTCATACCAGTAGAGCATGGTTATTCATGTTTGGTAAACCCATTCCTTCAAACAACGTTACACAGAAACAGAACATCTGCAGGGGCTGGGAGGAAAGTCTTTGCTTAATGTAACCGGCTATTTGAGTTGCATACCACAGTGTGTGGACATTGCTTAAGTTCAGAGCACAGGGGGTAGTACTGTTCTTTGGTTGTGCACTGACATTTAACTTTTATAGTGGCCACTACCCACTACTGGAGAGTGGGCTGGTCCTGCAGTGATTGTTCCTGTAATACCATACTGTCGTGTGGTTTCATCATCTTTTCATTCATTCTAGATGATCCCGAACTTTGGGACATTTCCTTGGAGACCGCTGATCTGAACAAGATAATGGGTCACAAAATGGCAGGCCCATTAGCTGGACAGCAGACACCAAAAACACCCTGTGGACGTCACCAAATGATTACCCGTAACAGAACCCCTCAGAGAATGAATTATCACAAATCTTCTCCGAGACCTGCACAACTGCAGCCATCTGCTGCTCTCATGAGCAACAGCCACAGTGCTGACCAGCATGCACCAGGTACGTGCTATAATAAAATGACCACGTTCTTTCTGTCTTACAAACAGCTCCTGACTTTGAAAGCGTTGCTAGATTGCATTGAATGCACTAGTTAGGTTATTAATCTGGAGGGGGAGAAACATCCCTCTTTTTTTGGACCTGGCTGTGGAGTGCCGTGACAGTGGGCTAGGACAACTGTTTTTTCCATCCAACTATCCTCTGAAGGAAGAGCTAAAGAATGAATCAATGAGCACTTAGAGAAGCAGAGAAAAGCTTTAAGAAACTTCCATTTCTCATTGTCTCCCTGTTTAGCAGAGCCCAGCCCTCACAGAAGAAGTCAAAGCTTGAAGAAGAGGAGGCTAGAACCTACATAGGACACCTGGTGGTATTGTTACCCACAATACTGGGTTACATCAGAAGACTGCAGCTGGCTCTTCAAAGTATGTGAGGAAGACTATTAATAGATTGTCCTGTATGTTATGATGAAGCAACACAGAAGAGTTTAATACAACCAGCAAGAACTTCAGGTGCTTTTGGGTTGTTACATATTTCAGTTTTTTTTCCTATGAACAAGTAATCATTTGTGCTTCTGCAGCATCGACTTCTGGCTATATTACAAGCTGGAGTTACAAGTAATTCGCCTGAAATTGTAACACAAGTAATCCTTAAAATGAGTTGCCATTCATCATTTCTTTCTTCCTCAGTGTTGCATTTCAGCATACAGGAATGTTTTGTCAATAAAATGAGGGGGTGGGTTACGGTCACACAAACGCATACCAACTGTGCTCTCCTGGTCCATGTGGCTGTTTGCAGCTGTGGCAGTGGCTGCCTGTGGTGTGGAGCCCAGCTGTTTGCCCTGGGGACACACAGACAGAGTCAGAAGCATTGCTCTGACACAGCTCTGCCTCAAATTCTTCCTCAGTCAGGCCGGATTCCTGTCCAGCAGCAGCACAGCACCTTTGTTCACCTCTGCCAGGGCAGGAGTGTGCTCGGATTGCTGCTGAGTACACAAAGCATCTCAGGCTGTTCCTCTGGACTCTCTGTAAAATGAATGGGAGCTGCAGGTTTTTTTAATGTTTTAAATAAGCTTATAGTCGTATTTTTAACACAAAAATAAACATGAAATTTGGAGAAAACAAACCATAGTCATTGCTCTTCATGCCTCATTATTATTCAAACAGTTACAACTCATGTCCTGTTTAACATGCTCAAAGCTGCTAATGTGTTCTGACCAGGTGCGAGCAGGAAGCTAGACACCACTGCGCACAGCGTTTGCTTTAACAGGGGCAAAGGTTCCAGTGGGTTTTAAGCAGCACAAAGCAGCAGCTATTCCTTCAACTACGGTCAAAGAAGAAATTTTAGGCAGTGCTTAACAACCACTCCCATGTCCAGTTTGAGAAGCCCTGCTCTGGAAAGGGAGCAGTTCTGCTGGGCAGCTACCTGGGCCCTTCCTCGTGTGGCAAAGAGGCTCAGCTGGAGCTCCTGCTGCCCTGGGCAGGAACCTGGCAGCACCACGGCAGCGTTCAAGCTGGCACCTGTGCTGGCAGTACTCTCCCTGGCAGGTGGCAGTTTGAGTTCCCCACGTGTCGAAGCTGGTTCTTCATTACCTGAGGCCCAGAGGCAAGGATGATGATAAAGCATGACTCGAAGTTTGAGCTGAACGAGGAAATTTACAAACTTTGGTTGGTCCAACCCCAAAATTGATGTCAAACTTGAAACAGGCCCTCGTTCCTGTGCTTTGCTATTCCTGGCTTATCTGGACGCACCTCTTAAAGCAATCTAAGTGTTACATTTGAGGTAGTAAGCATTTATTCCTGTTCCTCCTACTTCACCTTCACCACTTTTCCTTTTTCCTTAAGTAGACTGTTATCCACTTAATTCCCAAAGAGGACGAAGAACAAGCATTGATTTAACTATGGAAATATAAGACAAGTTACAGTTAAATGTAACGTATTATACTTAAAAAATAGTTTCAGATTTCACCAGTACTAGTTCCTCTCCAACTCAGGGCTGAAGCTCAGGAAAGAAATACATACCACATGTTTGAGTCATGCACCCACTGTTGAAATAAGATACCTGGAAGGAAGGGAATGCACAGACATACAGCATTACTGTATTCAACAAAGCCTCCCTCCCTCTCCAAACTTTTGCAAGAGAAAAACCTAGAAGTCTAAAACAATTTCATCAGCTTTCTTGACCCCAGAACAGTGCAATTGTAGATATGCCTCTGCTGAGAGGAATCACTGCAATATACCTCATGGATCGGTCATTAAAAAAAAAAAAAAAAAAAAAAAAGGCAGTAAAGTTTGTACTTGGAGCTTTTTCTTTAAGGACTTGAGCAGCATGACTCGTAACAGAAGCCTTTCTTAAAATGGAAAGAAATGCAGCAGTAATTAGCGTTTAGAAATGTCAAATAATTCTTGCGAGTCTACAGCTGCTTGAGAATGACTCTGTAAAGTGGTTCTCCTCTTATACCGTGTACCAGCAAAGTCGCAAATTTGGAGATGGAATTCAGATTAGATCTAGACTAAAGTTAGCCCCCAGCACCACAGGTGCTGCTCCCTTCCACCCCCGAGAGGAGGGTGATGGGCCCAGCAGAAGAGGGGAGTGGGACTGTTCCCTGCCAAGGCAGGGGCTTCCCCAGCCCTTTTAGCACCCCCACTCTAGTAGCTTCATTGCCCAAAAGGAAGCACAGAACCCCTGCTGCTTACACTTCACCTGTGTTGCAGGCTGGGAGAGCAGCCAAGCTCCCTAGTGGCCTAGCTATGTTTCGACAACTGCATGACAATCTCAGCCGTAAGCGCTCCCCTACCACTCTGGGCATTATCCTGCAACCTTCTCCCTCCCTTTTCCTTAACCCCTTGGACTCCTCCTCTCTTAAAGACTCATGCTATGAATTGCTCTTTGTAGTATCTTGCTTCAGAGAATTTTATTAGAAGGTCCAAGGCTCATTGATCACTGCTTTTGAGAAGTTACAGGTCTCCTTGAAATGGGTTTCTTGTACTTTCCTGTGATAAATTGGGTAAGTGAAATCACTCCCAGAGCAGGAAGGAAAGGTTGGAACCTGCTGTTCAGCAAGAAAACCCACCGCTCAACAAAAGCAGGTTTGGTTTATTTCAATGACTTCGTTCAATATTCTACAAAGGTAACAACTGGCAGCACAAAGCGCAGTCGTACAAGAAGCGCAGTGCCTGGGTTTAGTGCAAAATATACAACTAACTACTACGGCCAGGGAAGCCCAAAGTTTCAATTCTTTTTATTTTTTTTTATTTTTATTTTTTTACAGTGTACATTGTTAAATAATGTAAAGAAAACGCTTGTAATTCAGAAACAGATTTTATGTGGAAAAAGATACTCAAAGTGTAATATTAAACAAAATAATTTAACAGTTCAGTAGCATTAGTTTATTCCTCTAGACTTCAGTTATTCATCCACAGGAGGGGAAGGGGGAATCAATGGTAAATAAAACCAGTTCTTGCATAACATGAAGTGAAAACGACCTCAAACTTATTAGATCAAAATTAAATAACCACGTGCTGCATTCAGCTGATTAGTTCCCCTGTCATGAATATTCCCCTTGTTTCATTACTGCCGCAGGTTTGCAGAACTGCTCCTTTTCCTCGAGCACACCTCTCCCCTTACACTGGGTGTATTCAGGAAACCTCTCTGCATCCCATCAGACCAAAGAGCAGAGGTTTTCTGTTCAACTTCAGTAGCAGGAACCCCTGTTTTCTGCCCCCCCTTTCCACCACACTCACACCATGAGCCTTGAGCCTCCTCTCCTGTAGCTCCAGTCTGCACTTTAGTTACAAAGAATAAACCCCCAAATCCAAGGAACTCGGAGCCCAGCCTCCTCGCCACTGGCTTTCACCCTCAGGCATTCCTCTCCACCTTGTACATGCCCTTGCTGCCAAAACTGCTGAAAAAAAAAAAAAAAAAAAAGTGACAGGAAAGGAATGGATCCTGCGTGCTTCTTTGTAAAAATAAAAGTGAGAACATCCACAGACAGAAAAACTCCCTATTAAGGCTCCACGGGGGAACAGCACTCAGGGAAAAAAAAAAAATCAGGCAAGTAACATCTCCTCGATGCACCACCTTCCAGGATACCAGTGAGCTACTCCCAAGTACCAGGAAGCAGTACGCTGATCCTTCACAGCTTTTTGCAGCACTACATAAATACTGGCTGGTATTATTTTTACTTTGAAGAGGAAACCAGTATTTTTAAATATGAAAAGGGAAAATGAACAAAGCAGAAGGTACAGTACAGTTACTAAGAGGTGACGGTTAGCTACAGTCCTGGTACCAGCTTGAAATTTGTTAGAGTGAACAAAATCATAAATCCTCCAAAATAAGACTGAGGAAACTCTTGATGCCGGCTGTTTCAAGTGCATCCATTGCCGGCAATGGACGTTGCACCAGGACAGTTTATTCCTGGCTTAAATGGATTAAAAAAAAAAAAAAAAAAAAAAAAGGTAAGAAAAGCAATCCCAGCAGACAAGCCCATGCCAACGAGCAATGGCACCTCTCCCTCAAACCACATCCTGACCAAACATCTTCACCACTTCGCAGGTGGAGTCAAACTGCATCTTAAATTGGACCCTTCCCAAAGACACACGTTCTCCCCGTCCTCTCCATTTCTGATCCAGACCTCCTGCCTCTGTAGACAATATCGGTTAGTCTCAATTTGGCGTCACCCGCAACCCTCCATCCCACCCCCACCTGGCCCTCATCACACCAGCAACTTCAGATCACCCACTCGGACAAGTTTCCCCCACACGCAGCACCTTGTTCCAATCCACTGCCTCAATGACTTCGCCCTCCACGCACCTACTCTAAACAGCAACGGTATCGCTAAGAAAACTGCAATGTCCCGGTCACTAGGTACAAGTAATCCATCCTTCTCTGAACTTGCCCTCCGTCCACCTCGGGGTCTGCTGGGAAGACAATGCTAACTGCAGAAGCAATAGAAGTCCAAGGCACTAAAATATCCAGCAAGCATACTGGGAGAACAGACAAGTATTCAAGTACATTAATTTATACAATTTTACATTCACATTTATTTATCTAATACAATGAAAATACAAAGGAAAAAGTTAAAGTGTCTCCAATAAGTATAAGGATATAGCTAGCTTTTTTTCCCATTTTTTCTTTTTAACTTTTTTAACCCTCTATATTTCACTCATTTTTAAACTACTGTTGTCCAACAACATTTATATATCACAGTGTTTCCACATCAAAACTGATGGTAAGTACATGTCCGCAGGGAACTTTAAAAATTTTTAAACAATTTAAATTGCTCTAATGCTGCAGTCAAAGCTGTTAATATCTTACTTAAAGCAGTAATGACCTATCAAGCACGGGCTGCACTGCAAGTCCATTCGTGTGCCCCACCATTCTGGAGCCAAATACAATTGACTGGGGAGAGGGAGAGGAGGGGGATTCGGACAGCTTTTCTCCTGGTCTTGGTTCTTCAGGGAGAGAAATGTGCTAAAGCCTCATGCTAGGATTCAACTCTCCCATCTCAACACGCGTGGATTCAGCCTCAAACCAGAGAGAAATTTTACAGCAAGACTGCGTTAACTGACCCCATAACTTATCTTCACAGCTCTCACTCCACACAAGAGCAGGACCCCTCAAGTCAAAAGAACTGTCCCATCGTAAGGATGCTTATCATCCTCCTCCCCCTTGTGAGCGTGTGGGGAAACCCCCTTTTTACATAGTTAACAGCAATGGTTGGAAAAGAGAAAATCATTCCCAGTCTGGCAAGCCACCAGTTCATTGCAGCACTAGGAGCTGATACAGGGCCCCATCTCCCTCCCCATGTCCTGTCCCGAGGTCTAGCCAGCATGGTCTCCGAGCGCGGCTAAGTGGTCCGCAGGTTGGAGCCTGGAGGGTTGCTGATAGATTTCTGCAAACTGCTGATGTTGAAGCTTTGCAAAGATGTGGCACCTACGGGCTGGAACTGGCCAAGTGGTTGCTGTGCTGGACCACCCGTCCCACTCCATGGAGCGGTGAAAGACGCTGCTGGATAACCATACTGCTGTGGAGGGCACATGGCCTTTGTGAAGGGACCTAAAGAGGTAGCTGATGCTGCAGAGATGGGCGTAGCACCCAGGGAAGATGTCATAGAGATACAGAGCTGACCTGGAGCCGAGAATTTTCTTGCCATTCCAGGGCCCTGAAAGAAAATCCAACCCTCAAGTTACACAACTGCTTAAAATCCACAGGTTATCCCCTCATCCCAAGGACCCTTCCATGTGGATGCTTAAAAGGACACACTATGGCCATGCTCTTCAGTTATCCCCCTTCCCTTCCACAGCATGTCATATAACACACATAAAAGATATACCCAACATTTTTGAGGCACAGTTGTCCAGGCTACATGGCAACCATTCTACTACCTGCTGTTTGACACACTAATGAGACAGCAATGACACTCGACAGTTTCTTCCTATAAACGTTCATGGGTTAAATCTTACCTCATAGTTGCTATGCCCTTTGCCAACTTTCTTGCCAGACAGGTTCATGGCATCTCGGGCCCAGTTATCTACCAGCTTGTGCAGGTCATCTGTGAAAGTCCCTTTTCGGCTTGAGGCAATAGCAGTAGGCTGAGACTGGGGTGCTTGGCTGTTCACTGTAGCCCCGACTGTGTTAGTGCTACTGGTCCCTAAAAGTACAAGAAACGGGAGTCAAAACATAGGTTAAAGATCATCTTTCTCTAGTAAATGTAATAATTGTGGCAGTGGTACAACAATAGAGAGCCAGTTAAAATGCCATGCAGATCAATTCTACTTTTCAATTCCAAGACACGCTGAAGTAGGAACTACAAGGACTCCTACAGGCACATCTATTTCACGGATGTTTGCCTTTCAAGAAGTGCTGCAAGTAGTCATCTTAAGAGGGGAATGGTAGCAGCCTCTAGGTCTTTGCAGAAGAAAAAGGAGATTAGATTTTGGCACCAAATGACAGAAGTCACATCATTCTCTCATCCTATACCTTTTAATCAGCAGCAACCACTATCAGCACAAGTCAACGCCACCTTGGAGGACAACGCCGGATGCTGAATAAGGAGCAGTACAATCAGCATAGCCAGCTGCTCTGTAGAAAATTATCTCCACTATGTAAAATGAAGAGGCAAAATTCACCCAGATTACACAAAGAACCCACAGTGAGAAACAGCAACTGTTGTTTGCAATAGCTGCCATACTTATGTTCTTGAGAATAAACAGATGGGACTGTCTTCATCCACCAAAGAGCCAGGATCAGCATGGGAAGCCTGTACTGCATTAAATTTTGCCTTTTTGCCTCTGAAGGCATTTTTCTTGCCATTATGTTCACATTTCCTATGTCAGAAGAATAAGCGTTTCAGATGCAAATGACTAATACAGCTTAAAGAAGGCAGAAATGAGAATAGTTCCTTGGCCCTGCTTTGAAAAGTTTTTCTGTTCACTGGGCTGACCGCAACAACACAAAGAAAAACCTTCACAGAAATACCAGGGCTTGGTTCTGCTAGAAAGCTTGCTGAACAGCAGCCTGTGGAAAACATCACAAAGCTTTGTTTTGGATAGCCTCCCCGCCCTACCTTGCTCTTCTAAACAAGCAGCTTCACTCCGGTTTGAGCTTTTCAAAGGCAGCTACCAAAACAGTAATCAAAGCTGTATACCATCAAGGAAGCTTGCTGAATTCCTAGTAGTACTGCAAAGTGTCTCCATTTACAGATGTGGAAATGATGGTTAACCACTAGGTCTATAGTTCTGTGTTGTTTTTTTCTGAAGGACATGATAAAGGCAGAACTAATCTAGATTTCTCAAATCCATTTAGTACAAAAGCTATTAAAGCACCAAAAATAAGCATCCTGCCATTGCGATGCTAAACCCTGCACTCACTGCGAGCACACACCCTCACCTGCTTGGCCTTGGTTCTCAAAGCTCCTCAAACCTTTCTACTGGCTTGCTCTGAAGACTGCAACTGGGAAGTCTAGGAAAACTTGAGCGTATGGCAGAATTTCTGAAGAAAACTGACTAAAAGTGGAGCATGAAAAGCCCCAGCAATGAAAATCACCTCTGTATTATAAGGGCCAAATGACAGTCCCTGCCTCTTGCCTGACAGTTAATCCACCGGCACCACGTTCCCTGGCTACCAGCCTCATTCCTTGCAGCCACAGTATCAAAGAGAGAACTGGCTCCAACCCCCTGCAGGAATGCTTCACATTAAGGAGTGAATCAGGAAGGTGACATACTTACTATGCAGGACAATTAAGCAGTGTTACTGCCTCTAGTGGTGCTGAAGAGGGAAGGACACCCATCCCTCCCACCAGTTCCAACTCGAGCATGGAAGTGGCTCCCTGTGTGGGTGCTCACGGGTTCAGGCAGGCAAACACATGCAACCGTACCCACGGGGAGGAAAGCATTAGGTTCCCTGACCAGGGTGTGCAGCTGCAGCTCAGATGAACAAGTAACAGAAACTCACTGTAAGGTGGCAAGGTAAAGTCTACAATAAAATAACGAGAACCCGAAGCATGCAGCGCATGGAGAGTGCTCAGAATACAATTATTTAATCAGAACTATGACATGAAAGGTGAAACTAAAGACAAACCAAGCAAAACCAACAAAGGGGTACTCAAGAGGAGGCATCAAAACCACTAACAATCACATTCCACCATGAGGGTTCATGCAGAGCTTGACACACTCACTCTCATACTCTTCATGACAGCCAATATCTGGTTTTGGTATCTCACATTTCTGCTTTGATCAGTAAGCATACAGCTTACAACCTAGGATCCTGGCCCTACGCTGAAGAGCTTCTTCAGGCCACACAAATAATAGAATTTTTCAAGGAATATGCATTTATCAATGCATTCATCTGAGAATGTGAAAAATTATTTAGGAAATCTCAAATGCTTTGGAATGGATTGGTTTAGGGTTTGGTTCAGGGTTTAAGGCAGGTGGGAAAGGTGAGCGGCAACGAGAGCCTTGTCTAAAAAGTAATTTTATTTCTGAGCTCCAGCCCCAGGTCGCAATCTGAAGCAGACCAGCCTATACTACTAGAGGCGAGCTATAAAATTACTGGAGCTCCCACAGTATCGATTTAAAAACTGCCCTCTCAGGAATTTCACATTTTAGCTCTGATGTATTCACCACCTACCGAAGCTGCCATCCAGAAGAGTCTGCAAAGGAAGTGTTTCAATTTGTAGCATTCAATGGGAAGAGCCCCCCGCATTCCTGCTCGGTCACAGCAGCCGTCCCCAGTTCTGCTCTGAGGTGAGTGATCTGAAGTGAAAAGGCTTCTCCCTCTCCAGCCTGCTACCTACAATGCCTTTATTCCGCTCTTTTTTTTTTTTTTTTTTTTAACCTCCCCATAAGCCAGCAGCGAATAGGCACCTTTCAAAATCTTAAATGGCACAACCACACCCAGGCTTTTCTCAGCATCTCTTACTTTTAGACACAGACCGGCGATCTGGGTCTGATGGCTTACTCTCACTCTTAAAATGTTGATGGAGTCTCTGCAATTGGAGCTGTCACTGAGGTGGCAGAACCCATCAGAGAGGCAAACAGACCAGCTGCTCAAAGGTACAATTTTAGCACATCACAGTGAGCTGCTGACCCTGATGCTCAATTTGCTGTCATTAGCAGTGAGCAAAGAGCACCACAGCGAAGGTGAGGTTCTGCCTGCCTCCACCTTTCTGCAGAAGTAATAGCCACACTGTACAAATATGCTAACAGAGTAGACATTAGAGGGCACAACAGAGACAGACAGATGCTGTGCTGGAGACAGAGTCAGAGAGGTAAGGCTTCAGTGACCAGAAAAAGCCAATGAACAGCTTCACAATCAGGAACTGGAGATAACAGAAATAAGATAATTACTACAGAGCTGGTTGCAAGGACAGACTTTTTTCACCATCTTCCCTGAAGCACAAAGAGAGAGTCATTTGTTAAAGATAAGAGAAACAGTGAGAAATGTTTAGTATCAGCAAACAGTACAAAAAGCTTGGTGAGAAACAGAGGACGTAGCACAGCATGGCTCTTGAAGTTACTACTGGGACATTCTAGGAACAAATCCAAAGACTGGTCTGACAGTTTCATCAGCTGTACTTTCAGAGAAAGAAATGGTTCAGCCTCCTGCCTTTATTCTTCAGAATTCCCAAAATAGTGAAGAATGGCAGGAAGCATTATTGTTATCACAAAAGGAAAAACAAGTTCATCTTCCATTTTTTTTCAGGACGTAGAAAGAATTTCACAGCTCTCAAGATCGACCGTGTCACAAAACGAGAGGAATTTGATAGGCCAAGTGCTTTCATCGTTTGTCACCCTATTTTCCCAAGTCTTCCCAGCTCCGTGGAACAGTTCAGACTTTCTCTGCCAAGCTGTACCACTCTGTTTCTCCAGCTGCACAGTTAAAAGCATCAATTACCGCACTGTTTCCTCAACACTGCTGATTTTAACCCAGCATCTTTTCCAGTTGTCACTCTCCACAACAGTCTGCAATAGCATTTCAAGGACAAGACTCTGGGAAGCAAGCAACTTGTAATAACCGGGAGCCAGGCCAAGCTGTGCCATGCCTTTACAAGTATTACCTGCTTTTACAGGACAGCTACAAAATGCTTTTCAAAAGGAACCCATTCCCCTTAGTACCAGTCCCACAAGCAAGGGAGATACATGCCAAAGTACTCTTATAGCCAGATGATGTGCAATTTGCAGCAAGCCAAGGCCTTGCAGGTATATGACACTCTAATATAGTCAGTTCACTGTCAAGTCCAGAAGCAGAACAGTCATTCTTTATGCTCCCTATGCCAAAAAGAACAGGCCAGAAAAGAGAATTTTAAAAAGCTAGCTTTGGTAAGCATTTCACTCCTTCTAAGAAAGGAGCCTTAAGTCTTTGGATTGCAGATGTTAGTTGCACATCTGCACAGTAACGTACCTAAAATCCAATGAAGTGGGCTAGAGGAATAATTGCAAAACTTGGCAGCCAGGAAAAATTCTCCCCTCCGACTCACTCCTGTCTCAGAGGACTGAGTTGGCTGCATTGCAGCTGTCTCTGCAGAAGGCCAGGTCTAATTCCTGCACACGGTTTCCCTGGCTGCCAACTGCAGCGAGACAGATGCTGCAGGTGCGTGGTACCGTCATGCAGTGCAGCAACTGAAGATCTCTGTACAGTACTTAAAGCTTTCTCACATCAAGTCATTCCAGAGGGTGGGAAATAAATGTCAGAGCATTCAAAAGGTCCGGTCTGCAGAAGCAGCATGGGAGATGTCACAGCAGTCCCCATCAAAAGCATCACATCAGCAGCCTCAGCTCAAGCATGGCATTACTTCAGAAAATCACATCAGAAGTTTGAGGCTCTCGTTTTAATCTGGCCTAACGTAAGCACAAGTGAAAGGATTTTGAACAAAGCTGCAAGATAACTTGTGAGGGCTGACAGGATGTCTGATGGTGGCTATTTCCCCACCTTTACTGCTATTTGTGTCATATTTAAGTCTGTCTCCAATTCACAGGAAGAACTTCTAAATCTGGGGCTCATCTGAGTGTGTCTGGAAATATCCTACAAATATTTTTAAAACCCTCAACACTTCAATCTTTAGCTATCCATCTGCTAATGAACACAAGAAGTCACTGCTAACTGCCTACAGGTGGCATCAATGCTCTGCACTGTAATCAGCACTAGTGCTGACAGCATGCAAAAACACCCAACTTGCACAGTAAGCATACTACTGGAGGAAGACAACACAGCCCTCCTGCTATCACTTAGAATAGTGCCCAACAAAGGAATAATTTGGAAAACAAACCTTCCTCTGTCCCACTAGAAAGAGTACTTCCCCTCCAAGTCCTATGTCAGCTAATACATGCTGAAACATAATTACTAAGCAGGCCAGAATAAAAGGCCCAGGCACCCACATCTTGCACGCTAACCCTCATTTCTGTTATCTCACTGAACTGCCCAGAAAAGTTTCCACCAAAAGCTTGGAGAAATCAGTGTTTGTTATTATGGGTTTAACAAGAGAACACCTGATGTGAGAACCCAAACTTCTTAAAGGTGCGCTAAGAGCAGCTCAGCTGTGCCATGGAATGGGAGGGAATACAAGGTGGCAGATGAGAATGGGCTGCATGAAACAGATCCAGGCAGCAGAAGAAAACAAAAAGACAAAACAAAAAAACAGACAAGGAAGGAGTAAAGGTGTTACACACAAAGAGCCAAGCAGGGCGTACTCAGAAATCGGGTCCTCCTGCCACCAGGCTTGAACGTCACTCTCTCAGATGCACAGTTAAACTTCGCACAGCCTGTGAGAAAACAAAAACGGGAAGAACAGAGGAAGGAGAGGAGAAGAGACAGAACACCACTACAAGATGTTAGCAACTTGAGGTTGGAAGGGTGAAATGCATTAACATGGCACACAAGAATAAGCCTCTAAAGAGTGGACCAAAGAGTACACAGACAACATACAGAGGGAAGAGACTTGCCTTCAACAGCTGTGGACATTAGGCCAAGTTTGCTGGGTTAATCTCCAGTATTTAACCCAACAATAGGGTTTCAATCAATAGGAAAGCCAAATGCCAGCAAATGTATCTAACTGTAAAAGATACTGTACAACTCTAGATGTAGGGAGATGAAAGTAGCTCCAAAATACTTGAAACAGTTCATTAAAAAATCCCTAGAGAAAATTCTTCCCAAAAGTCCATTTCTGTTTTCCATTTGTACTTCTCCAATTTCAACAAAAAGTCATTTGATCTGATGCATTCAATCAGTCTATGGTAAAGCTTTTCAATGAGATAATAAAGCAGAAAAAATGGGAGCAACTGAGTTCACAGAACTAAAAGAATCCCCTTAATGAGTGGCAAGGAAAAAAAACACTTCCCAAATAAGTCAGAGCTGAGTGAGAAATTATTTCATAACATACTAACTAATTATAAGCAATTCTCAGCTTGAGTTAAATTTACAATTTATTATTCCTACACGATTCCACACTCCTACACTCTTACCCAGCATATCTTGAACCCACAGTGCAGAATATGAGCCTTTTTTTTTTCCTTTTATTGCTAAAAGCATCATTAACAAATACAGACAAAGTAGTTAAATCTAAAAGGACTAAGTCTTCTGAAGTTTCCTACCATTTCAATTATCTCTTAATACCAAAGCTGTTCTGCCCTTTCCTCAGTCTCCCTTCACATTTGCACACACCTCACCCCCACCCCTTCTCATCTGTCTCCTCATCCTTCCACCCTTCATCTTTCTTCCAGTCTCCTCATCCTTCCACCCTTCATCTTTCTTCCAGTCTCCTCATCCAGTCTCCTTCATCCAGTCTCCTCATCCTTCCATCCTTCCAGGTCAATATTCTCCTGACCTTTTCCCCCAGGTCAGAAGAATGTTGCTTGCTGCCATCACGCTGCATCCTTTTGTGTCCTTCTTAGTGTTTTCATTAGGGCAGATGGGGCCATATGCTATACATTCACTACCTCAACAATCTCAGCATGCCTTACTTATGTGAGAAGCTAGAAATCTAGTTGCAAAAAAAAGTCGTTATCAGTGTCCATGCATGGGGTTAAATTCCCTGTCTGTTTCACAATATGTATTAAATACTAACTGTCATCAAGCTGACCATTCTCTCACCAGCAGCAAAGGTGCAAGACTTGACACTAAGTCCATTTAAAGTCTTACCTTGGCCTGGCGCAGAAAGGCTTGGTACCGAAAGGGCACCATCACTGGTAAAGGCAGAGTAGAGATTTTCGCTAGAAGGTGAAGGTTTGAGGGGCTGTAACAAATGGTTCTGTCCAGTCTCTGGCACACTACCAGGAGGATGAAGAGTTTGCTGTGGGGGTAAGACTGATGGTGCACTCTGAGCTGACAGATTGCCTATAGGAAGAACGAAGGCAAAACACATTGAATATTTCAGTTTCGCCAAGTTATTTTCTAAGCTTTTGTTATAGTTTCCAAGGGAAATGAAAAAAAAAAAAAAAAAAAAAAAAGAGGAAAGTATGAGTGAGCTATTTTGTTAGTAATGCAGGAAGAAATGCAGGGACAGGTTGCAGGGGGAAGGATATCCCCCTCTGGACAAGCATGACATTCCCAGAGAGAGAGAGGCACAGAGGAAGGACTACAGAAGTTCATAAGAAAGTAGTAAGACTAGAATACTTTTATGTACTTTGGTCTTAGGAGAACTCAATGTTAACTCCTCTTAGCCAGTCATATCATTAATATCAAAAAAAAATCTCAATTTTATGACTGCTCTTACATAACTACTTAATATACTTCCTATATGTTTCAGTAGATTGCAAAAGCCACAAGCAAGACTATCAACTAGCAAAAGAATTTAAAAGACTTCATAGTCCAGAAAGTAGAGGAACGGGGGGGGGGGGGAAGGAGAGACAGGAGAAAGGGAAGGGGGTGGAAGAATCACTTTCGTCTGAAAGTGACAGATGGCACCTTGTCAGTATTATGTTATCAAGAAAAAAGATGGAGAAAGCCTTACCTGATAGTTGAGGGCTCTTATTTCCCTGGGAACTGCTACGGCTGGACTTGCTGCCTTTTCCTTTAGTGGGTCGTCTCCTCCTTCCTGAAAGAGGTGCAGCTGGGGGAATAATTACTGCAGGCGGGACCTTTCCTAATTTTGTATACAGTGATTCAATCTCCTGCTTCTGGCGACTCTGCAGCTCCTGGATCTCTTTAAGGTGCCTAACAAGTTACAAAGAGTATGGCTTTAAAAAAAAATGTATATACGCGTGCGTGTACATACAATCCCTCCCCTCCAGTCAAGTTTGACCATCTTGTTCCCATTAACATTCAAAAACAGAGGAAATAAATCCCTTCCAAAAATAACCACTAAATGCATATGGCAGGTTTGTCTTTTTCCATTGTGCTCTAACACTGATTAGAATTCCAATACAAAGTTCCCAATGCTGTATCATAAACCCAGAACATATACAAACAAGAACATACAGCTAACATAGAAGATCAAAGCATACATCATAAATGTTAGATTACTCATTTTATGAGACACGCGGTCTTGGAGGCCATACACTTGTATTGCACCATTTTTTTCAGATCAGAACAGTTGCCAGCTGTACTAAGAAGCCAGCTTTCAATATACATTAGGAGGTCATATTCCTTGACTTCGGAGGGTTTTTTTCTAAGTCAACAGGGATTCTCCAGGAAAAGGAGAACAAATACCAGAAATGCGTACTAGAAATGCTGAGTTGTGTGTCATTTTCAAATGACACCAATGTATCTTTTAACTACTGAATTTCAGGCCTATGCAAAAACTTCCATACATCTGCACAGCTTTATGCAGTGTGGCAATCAATCTATATATACACAAACACATGCAACAAGATTACAGGTTGTAATATTAAGCATAGCAAGTGTGTATACCCATTGTTTGGAATCATTCCCACTAAAAGATTTTCCTTCCCATCTAAACACCAACAATGGGACCTGACACTTAGCAAAGGTCTAGTGCTTTAAACAAGTCTTTTGTCTTTGTGAAAAGTAGAGTCCAGAGGAAATGAAAAGAAATTCATGTTATGCATCTGCTACACATTTCATACACACAAGACAAAAGGAAGCCTTACTTCTCCCGTAATCGACGGAGTTCCAATTTCAAGTCTTCATCTTCAATATCCGACTCGTTGTCACTGCTCATGTAGGAAGAATTGAACGAGTTGCTAAGGCTCTGAACAGGGAGGCTGATCTTTGACCCCATGGGCTGGAGAGAGTCTGGGCTCCCTGAGCCGTCATCCACATCCTTAGCCATTCCACTCAAGAAGGCAGCCTCCAGCTCAGAGGATGGACCATTCAAATGCGGGGACTGCCTTGACTCTAACTCCTTCTTAGGAGCTGCAGCCAAAGAAGCAACTTGTTCCAAGTCCATGGAGAGAGGAAGAGTCACTGGCTCTTTCTCTGCACAGGTGACTTCATCCTGAGTCTTTGACACTGAAAAGCGCCCCACTTGATCTGTTGTTGTTGTTACCTGAAAGCGTCCAACCTTCGTAGGCTGACCAACATCTACTGGCAACTGCAGCACAGGAACTGGCTGAGGAATACCATCTACAGAAGAGTCAGTGACAGCCTCACTTTTCCGACTGCCAACCTGCTTTACCAGTGTACTCTCTGGACTACTGCCAGAAAGAGGTGAAGAATCAGAGGAGGTGGTTTCAAATTGCACTGGCTTAGTTTCAGATTTGTCACTCTCTTTTAGCACATCATCTACTGCCACAGATACCTAGAATAGAAAGGCAATCAAACAGATCTTCTTAGTTCTTTCTCAACATGATGCTCTTATTTACCTTAAATACTAAAAATCATATGGGGGAAATAACTAGTTCCCTGGAACACCACAAAGCAAGCTTCTTCCCTCCAAGTAACACATTGCCACACAAAATAGCAGTTCTAGATAGGCTGGATGATTAACTCCCAGAAAACCCAAGCAGATTCAGAGGGGACTTGCATCACTATCAAGACTTCCTTCACATAAAGACCAAGGCCAATGGATACGCAATTAATCCCTGACACGATGAAATGCTGGATTCACAAACTAGATCTTGTACAATCCAGTGCAATCTCTGCCGTGAATGAGAACAGCGTCTGCACAAAACCCTTCAATCACAAGCTCAATATGGGTATTTTCTCCCAATAGGAAAGCCTTCCAAGAGGCACACTGAGCTGGCACTAGGCAGTAACTGCTCAGTGAGGAGGATTCCATATCAACAACCACATCAGTTTAACATCTCCCACCTGAAATCGTCCCATCTTAAGAACACCAGCTCCTGCTGCAGTAGCCATACCACTGCTCTCTCCACCACACGATGCTGAAGCTAAGAAAAAGGAAAATGGGATTGAGAAGAAAATTAGCAACAAGTTATTCACACTCCAACATTTCAAACTCAACTATCAGCTGAGTATTTATGTCATGCTTTTGGATTCATGGAACCTGATCTCTTTTCTCAGCTTTGCCATATAGAATTTTAAAATTACATGTTGATATTAAATATTTTTCTATGAAGTTTCCCTGTGCAGTACACTTGCCAAAAGTGCACTTTTTGATTGTAGTAAAAAAGCATACTGACTTCTAAAAAGGATGTGAAGTAGTCAAAGACTCAAGAACAACTGAAATTTAGATAAGAACTAACTTAATTTTAGTTCAGTACCCACAGTGACTACCTACATTTCAAATACAGGAGACAATTTCTTAACAGAAAAATGGTACGTTAAAGAAATGCTATAAGCAACATTTACTAAAAGTAGTCTGAAGTCTGCAGAGCTGGATCCTTATACGTTGGCTCCTAATTATATTGTTGTTTGTGCTGGCAGTATAAGGTTACAAAGAAGCTGAGAAATAGCATTCTATATTTAAACTAATTCTATTGGACAGCTTGCTGTGTTTATTCATCAACTTCCCAGTTCGTTTACTTTTACCATCTAAACTTCACTAGGCAAAAACCCACTAATTTTCTAGCAGTAGAACGACTCCTATGGTATCGTTACCTACCAGCATACTATAATGGGACTATTTACTATTGTTTTTATTAGCCTTCAAAGGTTTGTCATTGAACGTGAGGCACGTGAGGCACGTGAGGAACGTGAGGCACGTTCAATGACACTTTAGCAAATAATTTGAATATTATTTACTAAATTAATCAGAAATAATGTTAGTATCATGTTAGTGGTTTCTTTTTTTAAAAACTGAAGATTTTTTTTTAATCGGGATGAGTAGGAGAATACTGATTGGAAAGCCTCAGGCTACTTTTGAAGTTTGGGTTGTTTGATTCTACGCCCTAATTCCACCCTCAACAATAAAAGTCATTTAGATTTGAAAGTCATTGATCATTCAGTATTCAATTGTTGATCATCTATTCATCCTTCAGTTATTCTAAGGCAGCCAGAATAATCTTTTTTGTTACTGTGTTTCTTTAATTTCTGGTTAACACCAATTTCTCTAACTAAATAGAAATGAAACAGTGATTAGGAGGAGATATCCTACATTCAGAACAGCATGATAACACAAAAGTTCTTACTGTTACTGCAAAGAATATAACGAGACAGAAAGCAGTTCTTTCAAATACTGAAGCTGTACCTTAGAAGCATACTGGACGTTCTTTGCAAGTCTTAATTTATTATTTTGGTCAGCTTCAAATACTAAATAATTCATTATAATATGCATGCATCATTCCCCTCTCTTGATCTACAGTGGAAAATTTCAGTTTAGTTACTAAAAACTAATACAATTCTTAATGAATTGTCATCTTATGATGACTATATCCTTTCAAATTGCTCGTCTGTTCAATTTTGTATTGTATCTTTGTGCTAAGAAACCACCTGAAATAACAAAGGCTGTCTTACCTTCTTTCAGAGACTGTGTTGCTGTGGACACCAGCCCGGTAACCGTTGTAGATGCCACTGAGGGCACAGACTACAAGTTCAAGGCAGAAAATAAAAATAAACTTATGAGAATCGAAGTTTGATTGAACCCTCAATAAATCCACCATACTGCATATTACTGAATCTTTCAATTCCATGAGGGCTAAAAAGAATGACCCATGATAGGACTAATGCAAGATCTTTTAATCTCCAAAGCTAACAACACCAGCAACAGATTTTGCATGCCTTAGAACCCACGGCTGTCAGCAGTACCTCCCTTTTTACTCTGCAGAAGTAATGCATAAGTAGCCACTTGGAGATCATGTTAATCACTATCATTATTTTGTATCAAACTTCTACTATAGTCGTCAGCATTTAGATCCACACGTTTAACAGCCCTCCCAAATTTAGACTGACGTAGCACATACTGCTTGTTTAACACCCTTTTTCCCCTTATCCCGTAGTCACTTTCCCTTCTAGTTCAGTGATATTAATGACTTTGCCAAAAGGTGTTAAGAACTAATACCAAAACCAGCCTCAAGAAATACAGTAGCTATCGTAACGTACAGATTTTCCCTGTTTTGTTTGACTCAGTCTTGCAAGCTGAAAGATGACCCTTCATTTTTATTTTTAAAAGTTTATGGACTAGTATAATGATATTAAAGGCAGTGATCTAAGTGCATGAACTTGAGAAAACACTGGCGTTACTCAAGACTATTAACTGCTACCATTGCAAACGTACACAGGCAGGAGCAGATGTCACTGGAACTGTCTCTGGACTAAGGGTTCTTCTCAGCTTAGCATCCAGATCTTCCAGTGGCTGCTGGGACTGATGAGAGAGGAAAAAGTAAATAGGTGTCCCAACTCAAGAGAAAAACATGTCACATTTCAGAAAACAGCCAAATTTAATATTAAAATTTAAAGTAATCAGCACAGCTTCTGTATTCTATCATGTTCTCTTCCTGTATGCTCACATTTCACACGTACAGCACAGTAACACTGGGAACAATTTAAGCAATACATTTGGTAAAAATAGTAAAAGAAGTGTTAACAGGAATTTCTGTTTTTCCTTAAGATAGCTGTTTGCATTCCTCCCTTAAGAATTTTGTAAAGATGCTTTAATCAAAATACTTAGCAGATAAGTGGGATAATTTAATAATACTGGAAAAATGACATTTTGTCTGAAATACTGTATAGTTCTCTTCACTCGTGCTTACAGGAAGAGATTTGCTTGAGATAAACAAAAGAACAGTTGAGATATCAGAACAATCAGGAAATAAAGACTTCTCTATGAAATAATAGTAGCAAAATGAAGCTTTAAAAGCCTCTTTTTATTCCTTACTAAGGAATTTATTCCTTAGTAAGGAATAAAAAGAACAGGTATTTAAGATTGAGGAACGAACTGTCCTAAACTGGTCTTGGGATGACACACATTGGAACTGCAAATTAGGAATCTGGTACTAAGGAAAAAAAAGTGTAATGAGCTATTGACAGAATGAGTAAGGAAGGCAAGCCTGTCTATTCCAAGACAAGTCAGTAATTTTCCAGACAGTACTGTGTGACAGCAGCAAATGCTCTTAACAGTCAACTAGATTTGATCTAGTAAGTCTTCTCCAATTTTGTCTCACACTCCTAGACAGGCTTTAGAGTTCAAATGAGAGGTGAAATTAGGTAAACTGTTTGCAAAGGACCAGCAAGAGATCTCTATTTGTACCTTTCTTACCATAGATACTACCAGAAAGACCTATGACAAACCTGAGGAAGCCTTTGCATTAATCCTGTGGCTGAGTCACTGAAGTGGCTACAACTGCTTTGAGTTTGGGCAAAATGATTACTAAGATACCCAGTTCCAAGCGATGACCAAAAAAAGGACTGTGAACTTAATGTGACTTATTTGAACCAACTGCTTTCAGATTCATTTGCGACCATTACTTTTAAGAACACCTAAGAATTATCACCAAATTGGCATCTCCTCTTCGGCAAAATTGTACTTTAAAAAGAACTCGCTGAAAGGCACATAAAAAGCTTCTTCCTCCAGATAGAGGAGGGAAAAAAAAAGTTGCTTGCTAACACTATCATCTCATAGCTCTACATACGACAACCAGCTTCTTGCTCAGTTGGAGGCAGAAGATACCCATGCCTAATTACTCACATTATGCTTGCTAGTAAGAAGTACATAAAATACAGTAGTAGTCTCCTTTCAGTGACAGGCTTCAAAAGCAATGCATTCTCTTTCATAGTTTTCTTACATACAGAGAACAAGTATTTGCCTTCTTACACTGCATAACACTCTCCAAGCAGTGGACTGATCCTCCTTGCTTTCAAAACAGTGAAACACATTTTGGAGAGGAAAAAAAGGACAAAAAAAAAGACAACAACAACAACAAAGGTTTCACGTCTGTGGACATGAAAGCCATTAGCAAGGACTCATTGATTAAGACTGGATGTAGTTCTCTCATTGATTTGCATTTGCTCCATCAGGAGGACTGGGAAGGTGATAGAGCAGGAAAAGATAGGGTGAGATGCCAACTTTCAGCATTTTGTAATATAGGCCTTCTAGACTGTTTCCATTCTAAACTCTAGGACATACTCTATACAAGCTTGTATGAGAGATTCCTGGGTTCACAAAATAATAGCATTTATTGGGAGAACTGAAGAAACTATTGAATAAAGACAGCTGCTGCACAGACAGCAGTGGAGGAAAAAAAAATATGGAAAACAGAGGGACAATTAATGTCATAGCCAACAAAAAACATACAAAAGCAGCTAATGCCCTGCTGCTCAACTCTATTCATGCCCTTGGAACCAGGGAATACCATATTTCTCACATTTGAAAGACAGAAATTAAAATTCAATTCAAAAGATATCTTTGAAGATCAAAATCCTAATACATAAATTCTGTTTTTACAGTTTTAGTTAGAGAATGAGTCATGATAGCACATTAACCAAAGTTGCTTTAACAGTTTAAATTATTTACAATTTTCTTAAACTATTCCTGTATGACAATCAATTTAAATCCTTTCAGATAGAGAGATTCTCACAGACTATTGTAAATCCCAACAAAGGAACAGCTTGAAAAGAACTAAAATGACCTTTACGGTTCATTTTAAATTCACTTATATAGGTGAAACTTGAATTCAAGAGCTCTATTTCAGGAGATGAGAGGGAGATTGTTACTAGAGTGTCAGGGAGCAAGACTTTATCAAGGTTAGCTCACAGTCTGCACTAAAATTCAGTGGTCAAGAAGATAAAAGAAATCAGGCTATGATGCTCATAAGTACTGTACAAGTTTTCATACTGTAGTTATTTAATTAGAAATACAAATTTTAAAAATATTTTTTTAATTAAAATTATAGTTAAGACTTAAAAATAATTCATTTCTATGAAATGTTAGTTCAAGTGTAGCTTTTGGACACATATTCAAGGACTATTCTCTGGGAATCAAAGCCACAGATGGAAGAGGTAAATACCATAAAAAGTATACATACATAGGTAGCGCTAGATTTACAACAAAATTACTTTGAGCCTTAAGCAGGCTCCACTAGGTACACACTTGAATCAAATACTGATTGAATAAAAATTGAATTAAAAATTGGGATCTTAATTCTCAAGTTGAATATAGTTCTGTAAAAAGCTGTTTATTCAGTCTCCTTTCTTTCAGAAGTAGCATATTGTTATCTCTTGATCTCATGGGTTTTGTCTGGTTATTTTTTCAGCTTTTCTTTTGCATATTGAAGTGTAGCCTTCCCATGTGACATTTCCTTGCACAGCATTTAGAAGATCCATAAAACAATATTAATACATTTTTTCATGTCTTTTTTTTTCTTTTTTAAAGAAAAGTGAAGACTTTTTATCTTTTTGATCTTGAGTTGACCACCTGTCCAATTCACATACAAAACACCAAAGCTAACTTGCACAAAAGGACAGAAAAACAGAAAACAAGGTTAAGCCACTGTTACATTTCAGCTCTTGTTTATGGTCTGGAGCTTCACAGACCTTTTACAAATCTGAAAACCTACTGAAGTAAGAGCCTAGTAATAACTGCAATAAATAAATAAGTAAATAAATAAAACCAGGATTTCTCAAAGACAGTAATTTTGTTTTTTTCATTAACTTTTAATTACAGCATATAGCTCTTTAGGGAAGCATCTTTTCATTGTAAGAGGAAAAGAAGTTCAAGTTTATGCACGCACTCACCTGTGTTACATTTTAAAAACACCTCTAAGGTTCAGGTTAAAACACTAAATAACTCCAAGCCTGATGCACTGTTTCTGTACTTCAGACACTGGGTACAGCATCCCAAAGGGCAAGCTGTATCTCCAGTGCTGAAGCAGTTGGCCACTGCTCCATTTACACAAAAGGGGTTATTCAGTCAAAAGAACAGAAAAACAGACATTAATAACATGCAATGGAGAGTTTAATCAAAACATGCTCTTTGAAAGAAAAAGAGGCAGATAAAAATCTGCTGAGTCGTGTAGCACCTGAGTTAGTGAAGGTCCCGGAAAAGGTGGCAGCGGCTCACTGGACGGAGTGCCAGCTGGAAGTTCAGAGCCTATTGGTAGCACCTATGATGAAGAGGAAATGCGAGTCCATCAGACACGGAACAACAGGAGGATCAGACACCACGTTACAGTCAGTCGTGCTATATGACAGAGGCCTCTACATTTTTTCTGTGGAGACTTCCTTCCTGGAAAGTTAGTGTAGAATCCTTGGGGAGTTTTGTGACAGTTGAAGCGTGTGTGTCAGGGGTGGGAGGGTTGTCTGGTTTTGTTGTTTTAATTCAGGCTGCCTTTGACTGCCCACAATTACCACTTTAAGCAAGTTGCTCTGCCCAGGAGCAGAGCATCTTGACAATTTTATTTTCAAGTCTGCAAGAAATGCTATGACAATATTTCTTCATAAATAAAGCCTCTTGGAAACTTTTTTGGAAGAGTACAGGAATGCACTCAACCTCCTCACAAAAGATCTTTTTTTAGTGGCCCACTAACAACACCAAGCCATGTGCTTCTGGCAAACTGTTCCAAGCAATGACTTGAACAGAATCTGTCATGCTTGAGGATGTCTCCACTTGTTGAAAGCATACTCGAAAGCTTCTTACACCAGTCTCCTGATCCATTACTAGTTTTGAACCTGAGGATGTTGATCACCCACAGAAGATGACTAGGCCATGCAACTGAATAAGGGGAAGTCATCCAGGTTACATGGAAGGGGTTAGAGAGACTGGAAAGGTTAGAATGAGGGATCAAAGCCTCCCAGCAAGGTCGGAGAGCACATTCCAGTTAGTTATTTCCATTGTTAGGGAAGTGGGAAGTCCTAGGAATTAAGCGATCCATTACACAATTTACAATTCTTATTCTCAGCTGTAACCGTGAAGGTTTGACCATGACTCTGAAGTTTCAGAAATACAGGATAGCCTTATGAGTTACAGTGCTGGTCAGACAGCGAACACTGCTGGGATGTGTAATCAGCCCGAAGTCTGCTCTGGTCCTCAGCAAATAGAACCAGCTCCCACCTGCAGTCATGTTACCACAGCTTAACTAATGGCTCAGATTACAGACATAACTGACCAGTGAAGATACCTGCCATAATTATCTACCCTTCCCCAAATGCTGGGGTAGGAACTAAGCCAAGTTGTATTACCTCAGCTTGTGTGTGTGCTAGGAACATACACATGGGCATTACTGTTTCTGATGCATGGTGACTTGTTCAGCTGTGGTAAATTAATCACTTTGTTTATAAATAAGAGGCAAAACATACTTTAAATACATTCATAAGACAAGTCAAAACATATTTACCATGCAGGTTAACAGGTTGACCATAAACAAAATCAAATACCCCCTTTCCCCCCAGATAACTAAAGCATTAAGCTTCGTAAAAACAACACAAAGTGAAACTCAAGTTAAGTTTTGAAAAAAAACACTGAGTAATTTAGAAGGGAAAGACTCAGAAAAGAGTCTTTCCTAGAAGAGACATCAGAAACCCCAAATATTTATTACATTTAAATCCAAGCATTTTTAATTACAGGTTTGCAATTAGCAGGTTTCTAACTGTTCTCAACTATTCCTGAACCAGTAACTAGGTTTTACAGTTTTTTAATCTTTCTTTAAATCTCAGCTTCATTTCAATATAAATGCCTCTGTGTCTAGATTTCTTCTCTAACTTCCTTGAGAAATATTCCTGCGCCTCCATAGCAGAAATTTCCTACTTTGCATTTGAAAACAATCTAAAAGGGAAAGAAGTGCCCCACTGGGCAATAACACAATTTTGCTTAAAATGTAACTTTGAGTCCAAGTTGGTGAATCATTCACAATTCAAGGCAAGTGTTACATGGACATGACCTCTACTAGGTAAGAGGAAAAGATGCCATTTCTAATATCTACTGGGGTTCAGGAAAAAAACAGATGCGTCTCCAGAGTCTTAGCTCCATTCATTCAGTATTCCCTTTCACATCTCCATCTCTTACTTCTCTATTAACTTTACTCCAGTGTGGTCTTGTTAAAGGTGGATTTAGAGGCCAACATGTAACCCATGGGATAACTGTAGATTTATACTCTCAGTAGCATCAGTATGGCTTACTTAACCTTCAAGGAAGAAAACCCAAGGTAGGGAAATAGAATATGAATGCAGCTGGGAGTAGAATAGCAGAATCAATCAAATAGAAAGGGATTCCTAGAAAACTGTAGCAAATAAAATAAGGAGAAATCTTGGAGAAGCTGGTGAAATTCTCAAAGGTTATTGCTATAGCAGCTATAAAATTCCCTCAGGTCTCACAAACTTTACGTTAGCCTACTAACACACTATTATGATTAGCTGTAACCTCTTCATCCGATATAAAATTGATGAAATTATTTCACCAATTATTTTCAGTGATCACATCTGGTTTCGTCTTAGAAAACTATCCATCTCCACACAGGAATGGTACCATATTCATACTCCATCTGTCCCTTCACCTTTGTAAAAACAGCTGGGAAAGTAATAACATCAGTCTGGTTGGCAAGGTACAGGGAGGAGAGGAGTTCTGCTCCCTACCTCACTGTAGAAACTTAATTTATTTATCATAGGGCAAGGCAAGAAGCCTTAAGTTTGTTTTCTGTTGCCTTGCTCCCCTGAACATAGCATTCAAGATTCCCCAAGGGGGAAATATTAATGATTCTACCGCTAGCAGAAAAATACAGCAGCATCAGTGCTTTACAGCCTAGGAAAGAAGCCTCCAAGGACTTGGATGTGCTTCTCAAAGAATCACAGAAACACAGAAAGGAAAAAAAATATGTTTTGGTTATGAAATCAATGTTCAAAATAAGAGATAAATAAACTTAGATTTTGAAGTCCCAAGGAAGTACTGGCTCAAATACTAAGGGAAGAAGCATTTTCTACATCTGCTACATACACAATCACAGAGGAAGTGGGAGGAAACTGAATAAGAAAGAGTACAAGGGAAAGACCGCTAATAAATGGAGATGGTAGGAGCATTAACTCAATTAGAATGCCTTGAACATTAACCAGCTTCAGGTCGTTTGGGTAACTCTTAACAATATGCTTTAACTTTTGGTTGGCCCTGAAGTGGTCAGGCAGTTGGACTCGATGATCTCTGTAGGTCTCTTCTAACTGAACTATTCTGTTCTAATAACAAGGTTGGCTAAAGACAATGAAGTGTTGGTGAGTGGGAAAGAATGTTACAGAAACAAAAAGAAGTGCATATTAAGGTTTTTCTTTTGTTAAAACCCTGAATGTTTCTTCAATCCATTTGCATGTAAGGTTTGAAAAGGGAAGGGCTGATGGTGGTTTAAAATACTGAAATGCACTGGCAACACTTAGTAAGAAAAAAGCCAGCCTAATTTCCCATACCTACACTTCTGGTTAGTGAGCCAAGTAACAACTTCAGTGACGTCTCAAGTTGTTACTATACAATGGAATTCAACACCTTATGAAACAGTGTTTGAAGAGCACAATTCAGGAAAAAAAAACAACTGTTTATGTGTTCAGATACTCTAATCTCTTCTAAATCACACATTTGGAAGGAAGAGAGTATCCAGGCACTATGTAAGGAGAGAGGACCAAAAAAAAAAAACAGTCAGGTTCATCCTTGCTTTCAAGGATCAGGCTAAAGGCTAATGATAAAAAGCAAAACTAAGCAATCACAATTACTTTGTGAAACATAAAACTACCTGACTCATTTTATTGATTATGGATAAAATAAAACCTATTTAAAGCAAGCATCTCAAACTTCTATTTGGAAAAAGGTAAACAAAAAAACACACAGCTGCTTTACTCTTCATGGTTAGGATTAAGAGAAATGAACAGTGACATTTGATAGCTCAGACACAATACAGAATGGGACATTTGTTTCAGCATGAACAGAAGAAAACACCTTTTCGGACAAATACAAGATAAAATTGTCCTTCTGATCTTATAACCAACGACATACTTGTCTAAATAAATACTTTGCTGTAAAAAAAAGGGATTCTGTTCAAAAAGGCTGTTTTCTACAATACTTGAATATTCACACAAACATTGCATTTCTTACCGGTACCCTGCTAAGAGGGGGCTTCGAAGGAGAGGTGCCTGGTTTCACTACTGCTGTTGCAATGCTGCTCGGTGCTGAAATATAGCTGACCGGCGTGATCACTTGCCCAGGGGTGGCAACTGGTGTCAGCACTGGCAAGCCAGTTGGTCCAAGAGGCAAACTGCTTGGAGGTATACAAGTGCTAACGGACGTCAGGGGTTTAGTTGGTGCAACAGCAGTGGTTGGTATCCCAGGAATAACAGTAGTTTCCATTATCAGCGATGTCTCCAGAGATACTGATGGATGTGCTGTTCCCACATTACTGTGTTCACTGAAGAGAGACCGTAGCTTTTCTTCCAGGGTCTTTATATCGTCAATACCAGGTGCTTTAGACTGAGCATCAGCATCAGCCTCCATACAGTGAACATGAGGTTGGTTGGGTAACGGAGCCGGTTGAGGCTGGCTGTGTATCAATGTTTGCTGTACTGCAGGCAAGTTAGTGACTGGCTGTGGTAAGACACCAGGTAAGGGAACCTGGGGCAACATTGGTGTTGCACCTGGAATCTGGGGTAGGACAGGTGTTGATGTAATTGCTGATGGGATGAGTAAGGGATGTATCACTGGCTGAGTGACGGAACCACATACGCTTGTTGCTACAGAGGACGATAAAGGTGCAGAGACTGGAAGAGATAAGCCAGCTGCACCGCAGAGCTGTGATTTATCTACGGACTGCCCACTCTCAGGCAGTGATTGTGGAGCACTTACAACTGTTGTTTCTGCCAGACTGGAGACAGAGCCACTAGTACTAAGCTGAGGAAGCTGCAAAGCCACATTCTGAGCCAGAGACAGGGCAACAGATGTCTGCGGTGCTGCTATACTACTTACAATTTGAGGAGCAGACTGAGATGTCACAGCTGGTGCAACGACACCAAGACCAGTGACACCGGCAACCTGGGTAGCTGGCAGTGCCAAAGAAGCCGGTGTGCTGATGCTGGGGGCAATGTCTCCAGTTGCTGGCTGAGCAGGCTGGGACGTGACAGTTAAGGAGAAAGAAGCAGGGGCACTCGCACTGGAAGCCACACCACCGGACTGCTGTCCAGATTGTGAGGCTGGAGGCGGGGAAACAGAGCTTGGCACACTTGCACTTGGCGCAACTCCAGCAGCTGCACTTTCTGAAGGCAAAGTAACAGAACCTGGAAGAGAAACACCTGTGCTAGAGGGAACAGATATTGAAGGAGCAGCTACAGATGTTGGAGGTGCACCACTGCCTGCCATGGTAGAAAGCGCAGGTGGAAATGGTGGTATTGTTTGGTTGAACACTGGAGGAGCTGTACTAGGTCCTTCTGTCATTTGAGCATGCCCCATCTCAGAGAAAGCTTGCTGCAAGCTCAGTGATGATGCAGAGTGGGAGAGATTCATTCCAGGACCATGTAGCGGAGATGCAGCAACTGAAAGAATAGAAAAATATCAACACTGTAATGAATTTTCCTAGGTGGACTATCTCCTATTGCTAGACTAAGACGAAGTTTACCTCTCTGCATAATTTAAAATATATATATATATAAATCCAGGAACAAATTAAAACCATGGAATTAAGGTTTCAGAGTCTTGCAGACAGCCCATCAACATTTTTTTCCTGCAAGAATCCTGCATATCATCATCCAGATTATAACTATTCCTTACCGGCACAGTCATTTCCCTACTTCCAAGTACTTTAAGTGCTTAGGAGCTTATCTGTTTAGTTAACTAAATTCAGTTTTGAAGAACGTGTCTTAGCCTTCAGATTTTAAGAGTTTAGATAACTTACCCATATCCGGAGCTTCTTTTCCTCCAGGAACAGCAGAGGTGAAAAATCCCTGTTCTTTTAACCGACTCTCAGGGACAGGGCTGACAATAAACCGTCTTCCTGCAGAATGGACAACCTGGGTAAAGGAGCTAGGAGGAACCCCTAAACAGAAAGAAGTTGGATATTTAGTGATACAGAGTTGTAACAAAATACATAACCTGCAATATGGAATGTGAACTCCATCATACAAAATAAAAACCTGGCTGCACCCATCCGCTGAAACAGAAAAAGGTAACTGTTGAAAAAAAAATCACAAAAGACTTACCTATTCTTTGTGGCATGGAAGATGTAGGATCTGGCTGTTTGAACTCTAATTTCTGTAAAGTAAGATAAAATTTAAAGTTCTATTCTGAAACAGAAACCCACAAGATAGTTCTTAAAATGCTAGCTTACTGAAATGTGGGCATGTAAAGTATGCAGTGCCATGGACCCAAGCACCATTACCAGACCAGTAGAATTTTACCTAGACAGATGTCATCTACAGCGCTTTTATAACTTCTTAGTTTAGTGACTGTCAACATAACAAATTGATCTAAGCATCTTTTTTATAACAGGCAGTCCAGCCTATTTCCTTAAACATTCCATAGATAAATAAATGGATTTTTCAAAGTAGTTCTAAGTGGAAATAAGGCAGAATTTCAGGAAATGTCACCCGTTATGATTCCCAACAACCAGCTTCAATATCAGTGCTTTCTGATTGACCCATCCAATCTCTTACTAGCTCACTGACCACAGAGGGCCTGGCTCCAAGCTCTCAATGTTTATGGAGCAGCAGAAGGCTGGTGATTTTAGTGTCCTGCCTTACAACAACTTCAAACCCAAGAAGCCTCAGCATTTAAGATTGTCTGCCTAGTGGTCTATATGGAAATTCAGCACCTTCAGAAGTGTTAGAACATGTCAAAAAAACAATGGTTTAAGTTATTTATCTTTCTAAATAAATTTTAGGCTTTCATCCTGATCTGAAGCTCTGGTTATCTTTTCATTTAATTTTTAAGCTTTAATATTTCCCATGAAAGGACGTTTCAGTTCTAACTAGCTCTACTCACAAAACCATATCACCCAAAACTGAAAACATGAATAGCTAAGGCAATCCATCTTTTACATACCTGCGACCCTGGAAAAAAGCCATCATCTTTTGTCCGCATACTCTCCAAACCCTGATCACCTTCTGGCTCCACACTTACATCCTCACTCAGCATTTCATCTGCTTTCTCAATAATCTCTCGCACCTGTTCTACAAATGAGTCTCTCTCAGTTGCTAAAATAAACTCATTCTGCACCTGCAAAGACAGCAAAAGAGCAATATTTTTTATTTATCAGAAATTATTTCAAAACTATGTAATTGAACATTGAGTGACCATAATTTAACTTTTGGTGTTACTGTTTGTCCTCCCTTCACCATTCTTATGCACAAGATAAAGTTGATGACACCCTGGAGAGAAACAATTGTTTCTCATTATCTCCAGCACTGAAATATTTGCCCTGGTTTTCTCTTTGCTGTGGAACAACATTCAATCTCTTTTTCTACCTGTCACCTCGATCTTTCCTTAGCACAGTGAAATTGAAAATTAGCAACCTCATTTTACTGCCACATTTAAAGAAAGATATAATATATTAAAAAAAAAAAAAAAAAAAGGAAAGAAAATTCTATATTGCAAGATGGATTCTGTGCTACTTTATTTCCATTCTGTACTGAACTACTCTATGGAGGTTGCACATCACTAGCTCCTAAAAGTCTGACTCCAGTACATATACACAATTATGTTCCCTACTTGGTGAGAGGAAGCACGTTCAACCTGTCAAGTTTCAACACACTGTACAACTTTACAAAAATCCATACTGCTGTTTATGTTGGAGTAAACGAGATTAAACAAGTACACTTTGCCAGGGCATGAATTCTTAGTTTGTTAGTCTGACCCATGAGAAAATTCTGTCTCCTGAAATAATGCACAATAACAACCTCACAGCATCAGTTACTCTACGAAACGTAAGTAAAGCTGTCAGTCACAGTATCTCTGTAGAGCAAGAAAGAGAAAGTGCTTTAGAGGTAAAGCATGAGGCACTGCTCTCAGCAGGTTTCGGGGATGCTGGTTCAGAAACCCAAGAAAAAAGCATGATGTGCTGGTAACAGCCCTTGCAATGCAGAAGACTTACTAATTAAAGAAAATCTTCAGTACATTAAGTAACGTATTGCCAGATACCTATGAAGTATGCGGCATATGCCTAACAGCCTGACTAAAATGAGTATTCAAAAGTCTTACAACCAAAAGTTTCCTCAATATTCAACAAGAAAGTGATGAGCACAAAATTCTAGATTAGGTCATGTACTTTTGATGACGTGACTGTGCTTTGGAAACACAGTTCACTTATTTTGTTGCACTAATCAACTGTCTGCTCTTTAATCAAGCATACTATTTTATTCCTCCATAGGATCAATTTAGATATAATACAATGTAAGATCTGTATTGCCTGCATATTTCTTGACACTTATTATCATGTAACAATGCAAACAATTTATTTAACTTAGGGGTGTTTTCAAAAAGTTGTCTGCAGTTTTTCCAAAAATTAGACTGTGAAGAAATGAAAGCAGATATACTCAGTAAAAACTGAAATTTCAGGGTAAAAAAACTGACTAAAATGTTCCCATGAACTAAGCATGCAATATTAACTGTCAATTTCACATTCCACTCTGTGCCCACAGTCTCTAGCTGTACTTACAAACCAATAAAGTGAGCACAGGAAAAAGAGGAAGCAGCCTACGCTACATGGAAAGAAGCAAGTGAGAAAATAAGACTGCTTATATTATTACTGTGATTAAGACTGGATTCAATCTTCCATTTCTGAAACGTATCTTACCATAATCGAAGCTATTTCCTCAGGGTTGTCACCATCCAAATCAAATTTGAAAGTAACCATTTTCCGATTATGTGTCTCTAGCTGGCATTCCACTACCCGATCACCTTTATTTGAAACCTAAAGTAAAGAAATTATGAAAAGCATGATAATATAAGGCTTGAGTTTTAAAGCCCATGGAGACAAACCAAAAGTACTGCTTTAAGATGAACACCTTCCCAATTTACTGCACTATTTTTCTGAGGATCTACCAATTACTCAAACATCCAAGATTATCTTGTCCACACTTCTCTAGAACTCCTGATGCTCTCTTGTTCCTTTCTAGCTTACAGGTGACTGGCCTAGCTTTACTAATAAGACTAAAGCAAATATTCAGGAATAGTCTGTGGAATCACTAGTGGCTAAGCAAGCTGATTTTGCCATCTGTAATGCTCCCAAAAGCTCTTAAGTATGACTTTTGGAATACTGACTCCAGAAGCAAAAGAAATACAGTGGCTAGCTTGTGTGCTTAGAGGTGGCAGTGGGGGAGCAGCAACATACCAAACAGGCACACGGAAGACACACATTCCTCAGAAGAAAAGCAACTTTTGAAGTTCAAAAGCAGGCATCAACACTACCAAATTGTCATTTAAGTTAAAAACAAAAAACACAACAACACTCACATTTAGAATCCTCAGTTTTGGCCTAGCAGTCTTCTCATGACGAGAGCGACTGCGGACAGACCTCCGCATATGACGCTTGGTAGTTCTCCCTTCGTGCCTCCCACTAGAAGCTGGAACATTCTCGTTGCCATCACTCATTCCTGAAGCAACATCAGAATGTGCACTAAAAAAAGCAACTTTGTATTAGTACCCATGCACTCCATAGCTGCAACAACAATACAGTTTACCCTGCCAGATGATATTCTCCTCAGGATAGCAGTGGCTGCCTGTTAATCACAGAGCAGGGGAGAAGAATTCTGTCAACCAATAAAGCTGCTTGAATAGTAATTATAAGAGTAATTAATTATGTATTTCTTGTAAGCTGAGCTGTACATCTTCCAAATATGCTTTCAAGCTGTTTGAATTTTAAATTCAGTTTAAGTGCCAAAAGGACAGAAAAGCATCCCTTATAGTCAATGCAAAAGATTAGAAGTCATTACATATGAACCCCTTTACTCCCTCCATCGTCTGCTGTAAAGCAAACCTTTCGTCAACTCTCATAAACCTATTTTTCCTCTAGGAAGTTTATTTCCTCCTGTCCTCAGAGAACACCTCTACTGGAAAAGAAATATTCCCTGGTGAAAAAGAGGTACCTAAGGATATTTCTTCCTTGGGTAATCTGTCACATGAAGTTGAAATTCAATATGGTGAAAAGCTTACCTATCCATAGAAGAAGCCAAAGGAGTAGACTGAGCAGGCTGTGTTGATGGCAGAGACTCTGAAGGAGCAGTCTGTGAGACTCCTTGAGTGCCCTATGGATAGAAACCTGTATCAAGAACTCCAAAGAACCCCTATCCTTTTGATGTCACCCATTAGTCTTCAATTTTTCCTCCCAAATCAGTTATAACGCTAAAAGCACTGCCTTTTTAGAACTTCAAACAGCTGGCATCTAGAAAGCTCTAATTTACAAAAAGATTGGAAAGCAAACTGCCGTGAAGCAAATTATCATCCTGGGGAGGAGTGGGGAAAGGGCAGAAAATCAGCCATCCTTTCTACTGCTACGTGTCACTACAGTTTGCCATGCAGCCATAGTCTTACTAACAGAATGTGCAAAAGGCAAGCCAATGCAGAACTCAAAGATGATTCAAATTCTCCTTAGCAACATCAACGCTGCAGGGAACGGGCATAACGAGAGGATCTCAAAGGCTATCAGTTGCAGTTTCTCATTGATATGGCAAAATATTCTACAGTACTAGCAAGAAGTGAAGTGTTAACAGGTTTTTGCCTGTAGGAGGCACACTCACTTCCCAACAGAACAGCCAGTGGCAACAAGGTCCCCACATTGGCATGACATTCTGCTGTAAGAAAAAGGTTATTCGAAACATTAATTTCCATCTGAAGACGAGCATGGAAGGGATTAGTTCCCCATACACATACACTATACCATTATTGAAACACCCTAAATGTACTGTTACATTATATTCAACATAATTACCTCCACAACTGCCTGCTGTGAAGAGGCTGATGAGGCCTGTTGGGCTAAACTCACTGTAGGCTGAGGCACTTGAACCTGTCCTCCTAGGTTGCCCATAGGAACTAAAACATTTTGCTCCACATACGGCTGCACAACAGGGGCAAGATAGCCTGGCTGAGCCATTACATCTGTGGGTAAGGGAGGGGACAGTACAGCAGAAGGAATGCTAGCAGATGCCACAGCAGAGGAAGGTGCAACACTTGAGTCTCCTGGGTACTGAGGCGGCAGCCGAGACGGGAAGCCCTGCAATAGAAATGAAGGAGTCAAGTTAGTGAATATCAGAGAGAATTAGGAAAAAAAAAAAAAAAAGTATCAGTTTCAGGGGCATCTTCTACCTTTCCTTTCTGTACTTATTCAAGTACTTCCAAAGACCATTTTTCCAGAGAAGCAGAGCAGCTGCTCAAATAGCCAAAGCTCAGCTTACAAGTGACCATGTTTCAACAAGCAAACTCCCACCCAAAATTTCAAGTCTCGGTCAAAACAATTTTATCTCCCAACTCTCTCCAGTTGCCTATGTGACTTAAGATTTTAAAATCTGAGACCTGAAATGAGTTTGAAGAATTTTCAGTCTGAACTGCTTAGACCATGTTATGCAACTGCTGCTGATTCTCAAGACTAACAGTACCTCTGTACAACTTTGTTCTAAAAGAACATATGCCAAGTCCCAATTTTTGTCACTATTCATATTGCCATTTTTACAATGAATGCACCAAGTGGATTGAAGCAGTCCTTGCCGACCAGTCTAGCACTTCATGCTTAGCATCAGGTACTTACTTTATATTCAAGATCCATGTCTCCTGACTTATTTCTAGAAAATCAGTGTCGACTCCTCCCCACCTCCCTTCCCCTTCCCAGACTTGGTATGAAATACTGACATTGCTGAATATGCTGCCACAGATTCTCTTTCCAAAACACAACTCCCATATTTAAATCACAATGTTTTGGGTCTCTTTTTTATTCAAGTTGGCAGATCTCTTGGATATCCTCCTTTACACAGTTGTTGTCCAAAGTCCTGCACTATGTTTGCCATTTTAGACAAATTCCATTGCAAAATGTAAACAAAAAAAAACTCAAAACACTAGGGTGTTAGAGGACAATTTTTCCTCTTTAAAAATGTCCTTGACCACACAACAGAATTCATCTTTGTGGCTCAGTGGCTCTCTTATGAGAAGTGAGTTGGCCAAGGCACACAGTTCTGAGCTGGCACCTTAGAGCAGGTGAATGCGGAGGGCAGGGATGGGGAAGAGCTCTGCTGGCTTGCAACAATACCTGGTAAAGAGCATCTCCAGCAGGAAGTGAAGCTTCAGCAGCTTGTCCAATGCTGACTGGCAATCCCACGGACTGGACAGCTGGCTGTAGGAGCTGCGGGAGAACCTGGCTGGGCAACTGAGCCACAGGCTGCATCAGTGTGGGAAGCTGGCTAGGGACAACAGTTGATCCTACAGGGATAGCAGTTCCCGCAGCAGATGTTGCCAGCGTGAGCAATGGCTGATTCATGCCACCTGGCATTGAAATGGGCAGTGACTGGAAACCTGGCTGAGCCACTGACACGTGAGGAGCTGCTATGGGCAACTGAGAGACCGAGAACTGGGGAACCATGGAAGTTGGCAAGGGCTGTCCCATGGGTAGAAAGTGAGAGCCAATAGGGACTGATGGGGCAACTGATGGTTGAGGGAGAGAAGGTGCTGCAACAGGTAATTGAGGCTCGCCTTGGATGATCGACACTGGTTGGGAAACAGGAAGCTGGGGAGGTAAAGAAAATAGAGATAGATTTTTTTGTTTTTTAAGCAGGGTTGCAGAAAGCAGAATTTTTATGCATTAGTCAAAGAAAGAATTATTCAAGTTACAGCACTCTGTTAAAGTGGGTGGGGAGCACAGTTGGCAGAGTGGCTGGGAAGTTGTCTGGAGTTCCAAAAGGTCCTCACTTTGCAACACTTCCCCTGAAGAACTCCACAAGCTCTTGAAACAGACACCCACAGAGGGTGAAAGAGCAACATTAGAATACCCTGAAGCACTGACTTGTGCATAAACAGAATCCAATTCCCATCAACTCTGTCCCCAGAGCCAAGCCTGTCCTCTTACAGGAAAAAAGCACAAATCTTTCAACAAATCTCTTAGCTTTGGGTATGGGGACTAAAGCAATAGAGAATGAAAAGCCACTGTGCCAGCATCCAGAGAATGGCAGGGGATATGTCAATTAAAGCCAGCAAATGATGCAACTTGAGAGACAGTTTAGATGAACAAGCAACAAAACAATAATTTTAAAAACAAAATCAAGGCTCACATGTTCAAGATAGAGATATGAGCCAAAATGAAGTAATACTCAGTAACAGAAGCTTCTTGATCAGGGAGTAAAGGAGAAGAGCTGAGTAAGAGAGATGACAAGAGTGGAGAAGGCAGTCCTTATGGTTCGCTACCTAAATATGTGAACATGTGTTTTACACACACAATGGTGCAGAAGATGTACATTCTATGGGAAGCAGAGAAATGACAAGTTCCTGAAAATGCATTCATAGTACTCCATTCATCAATATGCGTCATGATATTTTTGACAGTTTAAAGATCTTTGAGCGTGGAAGTGCTATCCCTCCCTCAAATAAATTATTCATGACTGCCATGTGTGAAAGAAAGTTTTCAATACATATTTTCCAGCCAAACCAACAGTTGTAGTATACCAAGAACACTACTATCTGGATGAATGTTTTGGAACTATTAAGAGAAGACAATAAAAGTGAAAGTAGCAGCATATTTAATTTGCCAGCTGTGAAGACAGATCTTCTGCTAGAAAGAAAAATACTGCTTACCTGTGTCCCAGCTGCTGCCTGAGGCATTGGCATAACCTGTGAAGTTTGAGTTTGAGAGACAGTTTGTGGGGGAGTGGTACCAGTAGAAACTGATGGTTGCTGCGGTAGGTATTGTCCAGGTTGCTGAGAAGAGGCCGACTGCTGTGCATTCTGTAATAGGGAAGAGACGCAGAAGCTTGTCTTAACGCCCAAAAAAGGGAAGATTTAAAATTATATCTATTTAAATTCCAGCTTTTATTCCCTGCTAAGTGACCTTAATGGTTCTTTCTGAGCATACTGAGTGAATTAAACTTTAACATTTCTTAGTATTACTAATAAAATTTCATTATCAGCACCAAATCTTGCAACAGGATTTTTGTTTCAGTGAAAACAAGAATGCAGATTCTATAAAGGGAAAAAGACAATTAAGAAGATACTATTTCAACTTGGAAGAACTCATCAGAATGAGGTCTGTCCGTCTAGACAGTCCATTGAAAATCCTGATGTGCCCTTCCTTGCATGGCACCTCCACTGCAAGCTTAGTTAGGAGTTGGGGAAGACAGACATATGAGAAGAAGCACTAACATGATTCTAAAAATAAATTTCAAAAAGTCAACAAAATTAGTCTCATAGCATGTTAAGACTGTATGATAGCCAGAGGATTCTTCTTCTCTTGTCCAAAACTATGAGTTGAAGAGCAGATGGGGAAAGGCAGCTGCTCCTTAAGGAGTCATCAAGTTCCCACACTGAAAGCATTTTAGTTCCAGGTTTAGAAACTGATCATACCTGTTGAGTGTGTTGGGTAGGCTGAGAAGGTACCGATACACTACTTGAAGTTGACTGGCCTTGCACTTGTGTCTGGAGGGGAAAAAAAGAATCGGCTTAAAAAAAAAACATATGGTTTCTGTAGCAGGCAGTTAAATTATTTCTGCCTGGAAAGATCTGGTTGTAATAGGTTTCTAGCTGTTCTTTTTGGACAAATAGTTCATTTGGCCAAATTCCACTATGAAAAACAGAACAAAGTGGTGCCATCTGGAAAAGTACCAAACTCCATTTTAAGTTTTCCAAGACAACAAAGTCTTTGCAACCCAGATGCCCCTCGATATGAGACCGATCAGCCTACCATCTTCTTCCTCCACTGATGATGTGTTAAGATCAGGATGCCTTGGTAGGTATGATAACTGGAAATAGAGGCATTAAAGTTTACCTTTTCGTGTGTTCTGAACACAGTTGGAGGGGAGGGGATAAAAGAAGGCTAAAAGAAAAACTGATTAAAAAAATCAAAGATATACAGACTTCTAGACCAATAACAAAGTACTCAATACATGTATGTGTCATTTGTTCCTTTTGAGAGGCATGTCAAAATCCAAGTCAAAAGTCATTTCCAGACTCACTACCAGCCAAGAATTAGATTTGGAACAATCTAGAGGTCCACATTCTAGCTAAGACAGAATTTTGAATGAATAAGCAACAGCAAAAAATGGCTGAGTGGCATACAAATGAATGTGAAAGATGCAGAGGAAAATGGAATGGATTTTCACCACTGTTTTTGTGAGTGATCTTTTTGATCAGATTCTGGAGACAATTAGAGACCTCCAGATAAGTTCCCTAAGCACTCACCACTTTGGTGAACTGCCTTTGTAAAAAACATTTGGTGCATAGGTATGGCAGGAATATCTACTAAAATGTCTTAATTCTCTGAATATTCAGCTTGCAGAAGCTTATTGGGAGAAAAAAAAAAAAGTTTATTAAAATTACATTATTTTAAGTATAAAAACTTTGGGGAAAGATGGCTGCTATTGAAAAGAGCCATTTTTTTTCTTTGCAGTTTTAGAAGCTTGTTGAGGCCCTTATTGGCTACGATATAAATATATTCTATAACCCATTGCAATAATATCTGTTTGTATTGACTCAGCTTGTGTCTTTAGATTCTGATCTTTTAATGAATTAGATAAGAGCTCCTGGAACTTATATTCTGTAAAACAATCTGGATTCCTTAGTATGTTTTCCAGGTGTATTTTTCATATTCTGAAGTTGTTTATGGAGAAACAAACCCAAAGTAATTTCAAACTCCTTGCACAGAAGCTTCAATCCACAAATTCTCCTACAGCATAGAAGTTACTATCTATTACACTAGTGATTAAGCTATTTCAGCTTTAACAAAACACCTCTATATCCCATACAGAAAGGCTTAAGTACTTAGCTCTAGATCTTACCACAATAAATCAAAAACATTCTCCTCCTTCATCTAGAGGAATCACAAAACTGATAATACCACAATAAGTGAAGTGTCAGAGTCCTCAATTCCAAGAACAACAGAAGGAACAAGAGAAAGCTTACTTAAAGTAAATCTTCCCTTTTCACCAAAAAAAGAATAATCTTGTGAAAAGTTTCAGAATACAAGCACAGACAAAATACAGATACTCCTCACATCCATGGTGTACAAACACATTACTGAAAGATATTACACTCACTACTGCAAGGACATTTACCATATATTGATAAAACACACATCTCCAGCTAAGCTTCAGGTCTCAAATTTTGCTTTTTCAAAAGGACACCACATTCTAGGCTTATAAGGAAGCAAAACCTACATTAACAGTCATTTGTGCCACTAGTTTACTATTCTGCTTGTTTCCTTTCTTTAATGATCCTGCAAGTGCACTTCCAAATCCATGTACATGTAATATATACTGCACTCCATTCCATTTTCTCCCCACTTCCTTCCCCCAAGCCTAAGAAAATCTTTCACAGCTTTCAACAGTCAGCAAGTTAACTCTTTTCATGCTGTTGTCCACTGAAATATTGTTCATACAAATGCTCAACTTCAAATAACACCTTCTCATCAAACAGCTGAAGAGCAGAAACAAAATACAAAGCAAATTTTACTATCAGTACTGATTCAAACTGCATGGAAGATGCATTTCATTAAACCCATAGGTTAACAGCCCATTTGGTACTACAGCTATCTCTTTCCAAAACAGTAACTAGAACAAAAACAACTGACCACTCATTACCCTTAACACAAAAGCCCTACCAATACTTCACCCGAATCTGACACGGACTGAGAGGTTGCTGATGCCTCATTATTTAATTGCAACCTGTTCAGTTAAAGAAATCCTAGTACACCACTGACACCTCGTAAAGGCACCCCCATGAACGCTAAGATTTAGAACCACATGGAGCAAGTGTAAGAGCAAGGCTCCCCTTTAAGTGCAAAGTATGATTTATAAAAAACAAAGAAACTCTGGAAGGGTTTGCTCCTGTAACCTGAGGATAGAGTGCAGGTGGTCCTGATGAAAGCGAGGTGGACAAGGCCTGCTGAGTCGAGGCTCCCTGTTGGAAGCAGATGAAGAGCTGCGACTCTTGCAATACCTTCTGAGGCAGCTGAACAATGGGCAATGAGAAGTCTGAACCAAAAGCAGAAGATGAGCCCCCTGTAGGGGGAGGAGACTGGAAATCGCCAGTGTCAGAGGAAGTCATCTGTGAGGAATCACTGGAGTATTCTGGGCTTCCTTCCGGCCAGCTCCGCCTGGCAGAGCCCCCTCCGGGACCTGCTAACTCAGGACCAAGATAGTTATACTGCTCCTCTGTCACAGGCTGAAGCCGACCATGCAACCCTATGCCTTGAGTGGATTCCTCTTGACTGGTCTCCATAGAGCCCCGGCGACTTCGGTAGACCCGTTGGGTTAAAATTGCCCCGTCTGCTGGAGCAGAACTCGGTGTGTGCACATGGAACTCAAAGACACAGCTCGTTCTGCCATCACCACTGTGCGAGAGCACAGCTGGGGCAGAGTGCGGAACAAATACCTGATGGAATGTCATCTGAGCAGGATCTGCACTCAGAGGAGCTGAAACACTGGATAATGGAGAAAGGGGACTCATCCCAGAATCCAGCCTCAGGTTCTGAACATGTCTTGCCAGGAATGCTTGCCCCGATTGATAGTCAAACCCAGAGCTTTGTGGAGGACCACCTTGCACATGCTTTGACTCAGGGACCTGCTTCAAATGTTGTTCAGTCACATGAGAGTTACAAGCTACTTGATCATACTGCTCCGATACCTGTGATGGATAGTGCATGCCCACCAAATATACAGCTTCTGGATGCATTCTGTAGTGAGCATCCTCTGGAGGCGTAGGTCCAGATCTATAGTCACTGTGTACAGGAGCTGGCTCAAACACAGGATTAACTTGCACGTGCAGAGGCTCTCCAGCAACTCTATGAGCTGTTGTGCCCAGCATAACCAATGCCTCTGGTGTCCAATTGGTGGGACTACCACCAGGTGGAACTAAACTCTGGCCAGTCTTCAGCAATGGCTGGAAGTGACAAGTTTGGGCTTCCAAAAATGAAGTGCTCTTGCGCCGCTGAGCAACTGCCACCTTCGGCGGGCAGACAGGTGGTGGTGAGAAAGACACCGGCCGTTCATGAACGGTTGGGAAAAATATCTGTGAATCTGGGAACGTTGGTGTTCCCCCACGCGGATGCTGAGGCTGTATTGACATGAACAAGACAAGTAATTCATACATTAAAAGTGAAGCACATTAACATGCACAGTTCACTAGGCAGTTCTGTGAAGTAACTTTATAGAATGGCTATTCAATTCATGGTCAAAAACATACAATACTTAGGAAACTTAGATGAGTTGTAAATATCCATTAAATACATCCATGGCAGGCATAGCTACAAATGGAAACATTTGCTTGTGTTAAAGCTGCTTTTCCAGTCCAACTCCAATCATCAACTAAAAGAAACTAGCTTTGCTCATGACAATGCAATCAGATTTATTATCGTGGGCTATCCGTTGTGGTCATTGCTTGAAATCCAATAGAACTCCTGACATTGCTGCCATATGGACACATAAAAATTCAGAGCTCGATAGCAGCAACAGTGCAGAGCCTCCAGTTTGCATTTAGAAGATAAAGATGATGTGAAATCTTAGTATTATCTAATGTAAAAAGCACAGTGCTAGTGTCCTGTCAGGAGTGTTCTCTGTATGATACCCAGAGAGCTAAAGACAGACCTTTTATAAGATTGAACCATTCCAGCCTACAGCTGAAAAAAATCCACTATAAAACTGCGTGGTCTTTGGATTCTACCAAATTCAAACATCCCTTTTGATCACTTTGATCCATTTCCATCAGACTTTTTCACATCTGAAATCATCAGTCATTGAAACAACCCAACTTTTTCCTGGACAATAAGACATTCACAGGTTTAATAACTGCAAAGTCCTCAAGCAATTCCACTCCATATGATGTACTATTACAGATTAGGCTTATGTTAGTCAACACAATATAGGGAAAAATTCATTGGAGGGAGTTCCATATAAGAACACTAAATAATTTAGCAATGCTGCCTTTTTTCATCTTTGCCTACAGTATACTGAGAGAAGGTATTACTAATCCTAAAGGAAAAAAAAATGTTAAAGTCAGCAGCAAATATATCATCTTTAATACAGGTGCTACTTAAAACGTTTTCAAATTTCTGTTTCCACATTGTTCTATTTCTTTTCCCCTCCCATCTTACAGAAAAGCAGCAGCAAATTTCCATATTGACCAATACTAACAAGACAGTCCCTACTCCTGTACTCCTGAAGAATTCTTCCTACACTTTGAAAATTAGTTCTATATAATTCAATTACAAGCAAAAGTTTTCCAGAGCTTATTTTATGTAAATTAAAGCCCCAAACTGAAAACAGACTACCTCCTGTCCTGCAAGCCATATTGCATCTGACCTTAGGAAACACATGGGGGTATGTATAGCTTCTTTCCATCAAGCACCAGTCGAAGTGTCAACTCCAATTAAAACTTAAAGAAAAGTCCTCAAAAGTATTAATACTATGAATTTCTACTATCCCTACACTACCTCAGCAAACCAAAGCTTCTAGAATAACCAGCCACAGCAACTAAGCTTTAAAAGCTGGCTGGTTTGTGCGAGGCTTAATTAACATTGAATGCCTGCTTAGCAGTTAGAAAATGAACAGTCTTCTGACATCAGGGGGTAACAACTAGTCTTCCCTTTACCTTCTGTGCTACAACTGAATAATTTCCCTTTATTTTTACTATCCTGTCCTAAAATACAAAATAAAACGTTATCAGTGTTTGACCATTTAAGTGTACCACTTCTCAAGAAAACAAAAACAAAACAGTAATCTAGCAGCACAGTAATTAGGAATGAAAAATTAACTTTTCATTTTTTCATTTTAAAAATGCCCGAAGCCCAGGATGTATTTAATGATAACTTATCTTACTGTGCCAGGAGGCAAATGGTAACACATACAGGACTGACAGAGAGGGAGGGCAGGCTGGAGCGTCGATGCTTGCGTGGAGAGGCAGAGTGCATGGGCAGGACACTTTCCAGGGCTTTAGAAAGCTTTTCTGCAAAGGTTTCTTCAGGGACAGTCCGAAGGTAGAAAGGAGAAAGAGGTGCAGACAGCGCTGGTGGTGGGGTGCAAGGAGCACTGAGAGGGATGCAGGACATAGAGGGAAGAGCAGGAAGGTGGGGGACACAAACTGACATGCTACGACCACGTTGAGGCTAAAGGAGGGAAACAAAAGTTAAGAATTGAACACTTAAAAGAATAAAAACAAAACTAGCAAAAAATCTAATGAGATAGAAAAGAAATGCAGACACACAATGATAGGCCCAATACTGACTACTATGTGTGCAAGAAGATATGAGAATGCTGAATGAATGCCAACATACACCAGGAACAGGATATGTGCCCCTAGGAGGACTCAAGTTTGCCTTAGGTTACTGAACAATGAGGAAAGTTCCCTAGCACCTTTACAAGAGGCATGTGGAAGGCAGAAAAGAGAAGAGAATGTTTTCTCTGGGGCCATCAGTGTGGTCCATACTATATATTCACTCCATTTGGGAGTTTGACAAATAAAAAAGCCCTAAGTTACTGATGAGCTTTCGTTTATTCTTAGTTTAGCGAGTGGCTGTGTGTATGTACTTATCACCTCACCAGGCTCTCTGCTTGGGTACCTCCCTGAATTAAGTGAACTGTTTACCGTTGGCTCTTTATTAACTAAAATGTTATCATAAAAACTTTAACATTACATATTCTACTGCAAGAGTTGTGGACAAAGTTGTTTTAATATGTGGAAAATTTAGGAAAAAATAGTCTTAGACTAGCATTTTCCAGACAGTGGGCCAATAAAAGCACCAAGATTTTGTAATGTTGTCATAATCCAGAAGGCCATAGGGTCAAAATCCAACCAAACTGGAAGAATCAGAATTAGACTTTTGTCTATTTGTTTTTTTTCTTAGGGTGAGTGGAAAGGTTATGTTTTAAAGAGACAGCCTTCAACTACAAGATTTCCTTCTCTAATTATGTGCTCCTACTATGGTTGTAATCGCTTAAGATAATTGAAATCAAATACAGAACTCCAAGAAAAAATAGTCAAGATCTCTAGTGGAGATCTGATTTTAAGTATTTCTGATATAAGAAATCTTGCTAGACTGCTAGATTTTGGAACAGAAGCATAAGAGACCTCAAAGGATTAAACATTTTGCCCTTAATCTTCACCTGTTCCAAGTCAGTACTAGTTATACATGTAATTCCTGACTAATTTATCTAGTCTGTTCAGAAACCTCTCTAGTGATGGTGTCTACAGTATGTCTTTGCTGGTTAGAAAAAAAAAAACCTTCCCAAACAATAATTCCTTGCTCCTACTTAAGCTTTTGTTGTTGTTGTTGTATCTGACAACAGTGTTGTGATCTGATTAGCCTCTTCTTGTGTTATGGAAGCCTTTACAACTTTCTCTCTCCTCAAGCTCATCTTCCATAGACTCAACCAAACTCTTTCAGTCTTCTCACATAAACCCTGTTTTCTGTATTCCTAGTTGTGTTTTTTTGTCACTCTCCTCTGAATTCTCTCCCAGTTTACCCTCAACTTTCTTCATTGGGCAGGGTGTCCAGCATAGACTTACCAAAGGCCGAGAGCAACAGAACTACTTCACATAACATGATGTTTGCCTTTTTCACAACAGCATGATGTTTTTGACCATGTCCAGCTTGTGGTCCAATATAATCCCTGACTTTTTTTTTTTTGGCAGTATTGCTGCCTAGTTGGTTGTTGCTCATCCTGTACTTGTGTAGCAGATTATTCCTGTTTAGGCATGAACCTTGCTCTTGTCCTGATTGAACTGCATTCTATTTCTTTTTTAGGATCATTTCTCCAGTTGTCAATATCATTTTGACTTCTCATCCTGTCTTCCCAACAAACTGTTAGTAGTTCTTGCAGTGTTCTACTCCGTTCTGTCAACCTTCTGGTACCGCAGTCGTCACCATAGAGCATGAGCACATTTTAGGAGTGAACTAAGCAGCTTGACTTTACATCTGTTATGTGCTTGTTTTCCCATCCCTCTCAAAAGATTATGGTCTTTCAAGCTGGAAGCTAGCCATCCCAAGGCAGTGAAATGGCTTCTGGTCCAAGATATGCTCGCACACCAAAATATGTCTTATCCAGAGCAAGAGCTTATTTAGAGGGCTTGAAAACTCATTTGCTCAGGGACTAACAGTACCACACAGCTTCAGCCTCTGACTGAAACCAGGATGTTTTCCAAAACGATATGAACACCAATGATTCTGTAATCGAGTCCGCAAGCACAAGTACCAAAACAGTGAGGACCCTCAAGTCTAAAGTATCGCATCATCTCCCTGCATGGTATTACCACATAATAACATAATGTCACTGCCTCCGGTTTTTATTCTTTAAAAAAAAAAAAAAAAAAAAAAAAAAAAGACAAGGGAACCACTGAAGACAATGTAACAGTAGCAGAAGTTCTACTCCAGAGTTTGAATAGACTTCTGCATGGTCTCATACTCTTACCTACAACATACCAAGGGAAAAACATACCAAAATAAAAGGGCAACACAAATGAACATAGTAGGAAAAGTATTTGTGCCCAGTGCAGACTTTTCAGGGAAAAGGAATATGCATGGCAACTGATGAGCAAATCAATGCAAGCTGGAAATAAAATTGGGAACAAGGGCGTGGGATCTTTTCAGTCTGGAGTTCTCACATGCAGCATTCTATAACAGGTAAAAAGATCTTACCTTCAGAATCTGTAATCAAAGTGTCACAGAACATACATAGCAATTTCATATTTAAACAGCAGCTTAAATTGTTCTAGCCCCTCCTTCAAATCAAAGTAACAGCTTAACTTTAACCCCGGTAACTTCATATACACACAACACACCTTCCCAAGTGAGATTTAGTGCTTATTTTCATAGACTTGTACTAAGAATGTTATTTACACCCATTAAAATCTCAACCCAAAAGTTGTTTTGTTTTTTTTTTTTAAAAAAAAAAAAGCTTTACTTTAAAGACAAATATACCCTTGTATTTTAACTAGACTCAGTCACCTTATAAAAACAGGCCACTAACTGCTCCCATACAGAATTTGTATTGCATGCAAAACAAAATATATATGGAAGATTGCCTGACAGACTTTCTTCTCACCTTCAAGAAGAAGGAAAAAACCACAATCAAGTATTTCCATGCATTTGCGATACTGTAAGTTCTGGCTTACCACTGCAGGTGGCTGATATCCTCCATGCTGTTGTGACTGGACTTGGCCAACTGAAGCTGCGTACCCCTGGGCTGCAGCTGTTGAGATTGGCTGGTCATGTTGGGAACCATAAGACACAGTCTGTTGACTGCTCACACAAGATTCAGTATAAACAGATGACCCTTGGCCACTGTCAACTGTCCCATCAGCTGCAAAAATTAAAGATAAAAATTTGCATTTCAGTAACTGCAATCTTGTTTCATAACTTGAATGTATTGTAATACTAGATTGCATTTGTTTCATGTCACATAGACATTATAAGCATTTTACCTGTGCTAAAATTTGTGTTGGTAGAAAAACTAACATTTTTTTTCTTTCTCAGTATACTAACTCCTTACTAGCATGCCTTCCCCTAACCTCTGAAAATCAGTAATTTCAGGAGGTCTTTGGAAAGATACTTAACAGTAAATTATGCTCCCTATTAAACGCTGAACTAGAAATAAAAATTTAAATTCCATTTGTCATGAATGATCTTTCAGTTTTGTTTTATTACTTTTACTTATTTTTATATAGAAGTATAAAACAGGTTGGTTGTGCTGGCTGGTAGATGCACCTGAAGTAGGTATAATAGAGAACTTAAAATCTCTACTTCCTTAGGGCAGATAGCAATTTGATCATTTCACCACTCTAATATGGAACTTATCTAACATCATTATTTAGGTAGCTATTCAAATGTTGGGATGCCAGACAACATTCCCAACTTTTCCTCATCTGTTCATGTTTAGTATCTAGAATAGGAAATGAAACTTTTTCAGAAACTAAGTTCTGATTTGAACTGCTTGCAACAATCTATCACCTTAAACAACAGTTAGTGACAATTCGTAGAAGTGTTTCTAATACTTCTAACTGCACTAGTACAAAACTATGCAACCTTCTGCAGGACAAGAATATATTGTCCCTGCAGGAGGGCACCAAGAACTAGGACATGCGTTCATACTTCATGTGCCTGAGTTTGTTTAGTTTATTAACTTATAACAAAGGAAAAATATTTTGTGTTAAGACTGAACTGCAAATTGCACTGTTGACTTGGCTCAGCTAAAGCACATGAATGCATCTTCTTTTGGTGTGCATTCCATTGGCCTTATTTTCTTCAGCAGACAGCAACATTTTAAGATAATTAGTGCTATATCCACCAGAAGTTCAAGACTCTCTAAGGGTGGGGGAAAAATAGTGTAAGTGCAAGAGTTCCTAAATAAACCAACTGACACACTTACAAAGAATAGATATACTGGGTTGCTGGAACTGCAGTTGTTGGTGTTGATCAGCTTCTGGTTCTTCAGGCTCCACTTGTGTAGAAACTGATGCTGAAGTAGTGGGGACAGGAGTAGTACCACTGACAGATACAGGATGCTTTGACCCTGCATGGGAAGCACTTGAGGGTTGCTGTTGCTCCAGCTGCTGCTTCTGACTACCTTCTTCCTGAAGCTTCTTCTCCTGTTCTTCTCGCACCAACTGACGCTGTTCTCGCTTTCGCTTAATCAAAGATACCCTGTCCTTGATAGCTTTCGCCATTGTCTTGTGATCCCCTTCACAGACATAGCCAGATTCCACCTGAAGGAGGATATATTCACAGAATTCAGACTGTCATAGACAGCCACTGTTGCAGTACTACAACATAAGCTATCACTCTCTTGCACTAACTTCTCAGTCACAAACTTCTGAAGTAGTTTTATTTCTAGACATTAAGAGTAAATGCAGAGGCTGATGGGCAATATTTCAGTGTCAGAGAATGTCAATACCTTCAATGTTTTGTAAGACCACCACCACTTACCATTTCCTGTGCTACATCCTCCGGGACATCTCTCTCCAAGTCAAAGGAAAACTCTATTGCCTCATTATCTTTATATTTGCCCTTAAGTTTTTTGATGTCTTCAATTCGCAGCCAGAGTTTAATGGCAATTTTTTCTCCATCATCTTCCTCTGCTAGTTCTACCCGTACTCCAGTCTCTTCTTGGAAGAAAGCATGATTCAAAAGGTCCTTAATAGCATACCTAGCGCATTGAGAAAGAATGTAGAAAGCACACAGTTATTAGGTTTTCATATATTATTAAGGAATGTCCTTGCCTGGTGATCCACTACATTTATTGTCTACATTTCATGCTTCCTCCCATTAATTTGACAGCTTATCATCCAGATTTCTATATAAAATCATGATGGAGAAATAAAGTACAGATGTAGGAAAAAGTCACACATTGGTCAGCAGAAATGTCCACAGATTTTACATCAACAGAACTGAATAGGCTATGTATTAACTAAAGAAGAAACAGATTGGTTTTACTGGAGGTTAAGATCTAACACAACCCATAGTCCCCGAATCAGATCAGTAATTTCAGTAACTAAATATATATTTCAGTCTATTTCATGATATTGTCAGAAGTCTCATCTAGCTAATTCAGCACTAGCTAAGCACCACATGATTTCTTTCATATTCTGTACTATCTCGAACCACTTCAACTTGTATCGTTTGGCACAAATACCTTTGTCCAGAAGGTACCAAAGGTAAATTATGTTCTTATATACACAGCACAACAGCAGTTGTCAAAAAGTTAATTGTTTAAGCTAAATGGCAAGGAAGAAGTGACATGCAGCCACAAAATTAACTCAGAATGGGAAAAATACATTATTATTTTAAACAGTTTTTAAGCTGTTGTTTTATGAATAGAAATTAAAAATACACAGCAACATCACCAGACATAAAACTTCAAGAACGAATAGAATGAAATTAATCTACATCCATAAACTGACAAAACAGGCTCCAAACAGGATAGTGGGAAGCTATAGATGGACAGAAGGCTGAAGCATTCTTAAACTCAACACTCAGTAAGCAACAACTATGTAAATGCAGAAAGTGAAACAAACCCACAAATAAGCCATTAGAGCAGCTACAGATTTTCTGTAACAGTATAAGCTAATCACTTCAAGTGTCAACTTGCAGAAAATTTGAATGAAAATGAGCAGCAAAAAATTATAAAATAAAGAGCCCTCAAAATAACCTCAAAATAGCCCTCAAAATAAATGCCTACAGAATCAAAAGGACAACAAGAACAACAACAACAAAAAAAGGACTATAGAATGAAGAACCAACCAAATAAACCCATTGTTACCTGGTAATGTGGAAAGACTGTCATACACTGTTTTACTGATGAGGTCAAAGCTTTAAAGGAACAGTAGAATTTGAGTAAAACGGCTTGGATTGTTACTGTAGCTTTTGCACTTTTCCTGGCACTAAGGCTGTAAAGCAAGTGTTAAATAAGAACCTACCAGAGAATAGATCATGCAAAAGCAATAATAGCTTCCTAACTTTCATCAGACCCCAACAACTAACTAAATCTGGTATTATCACAGTTACAGAGTCAACAGTAATACCTCTATCCAGACTAGAAACAAAACTTACCTTTCGCCTTTGTTTTGCCGAATGCATCCCTCAATAATCTCCTTCACTTCAGGGATTGCTACTTTATCAAAGCTGGCTGGCTTGACACCCTGGAACATAAAAGTAACAACAGAAAAACTGAAAGGCCCACTTGATTTAACTTTCAATTGTGCAAAAGTTCACATACAAACCAACTATTTTTATTCAATAGGTAACTGGCTGAAATTGCCCACTAGTGGAAATTACAAAGAAATCTGCCCCCAGATCTTACCGTTCATCTGTTTGCTAGTGAGTTTTTTAAACATGTTTTTTTTTCCCCATTTCTTAATTAGACCTCCATTACAGTAGGTATTGGCAGTTAGGTGCTAAGTTATGTTAAGCGTACCATTTAGTTTCTACAGAAGGCATGATGGTTAGAGGAGAATACATACACTAGACTGGGAATGGAAATGTTTCCTACATTACACTAATGCACAAACCCACATGATTAACTTAACAGTCTTCAAAGGATTCTGCTGCTTCCCAGACTGTTTCCAACATGCCATTATATGAACTAATTTTGGCAGAGTGATTTTAGAGGAAAAACATTAGCCCAGAATGATCTGATTGAATCATTAAATAATTTGGTCAGTGCTTAAAAAAAAATAAAAAAAAATACTTTCTTGTATCTTAGCTCTTCCTAGATCTACTAATCTGCAACCGTACTCTTGTATGATTACTGCTGTGAGTTCAGGAAAGTTAACAATATGCACCTTTCCAATTGCTCTTCAACAACACATGACAATTCTTTCCCCAATACATGTTAAAGCCATTGGGGACAGAGGGAAACAAAACTTAACTTCTGTCAACTACTCATTTCAGTCAAGTAAATAAACCATGATATGCTCAGTTGGGTATTCTGCAAGCACTGCAGGCACAGAAAGCCAAAATCCATCATTTAATCATGTCCAAAAGCTCTATTTCAGGAGGTCAGTTGTCCAAAACAGCAAAATTTGGCACTCAATTTTACTTGATTCAGCCTTTAGCTTCAAATTCTGTATTTTAGGACATGAGAGAGGATGGAGCCATCTTGTTTAAATGCTGTTATCTGAAGTGCCCAAACTTTCAAGCCAAACAATCCTGAAATCAGTTTAACTTAGCACACAATACTACATGTTACGAGCCTTCAGTTACTACCTACCACCTACACAGGACACATATGACCCTGTCTCACTGGCGAATTGCGACTAAACAAGTGAAAAACCACAGAGTATAAAGTACAGATAGACATGAAGCAGTAATACAAGCAGCATGATCTGTGTCCTAACAAGGAAGTATTTCTCTCAGCATACCATTAGATACCCCTCTCACCATTCCTCTATTGTCAGTAGCAAGGAAGCCTTGAAATGGAAAGGGTCAAGTCTCTGAACCAAAGCCTTTGCAACTGCAGACCATCATTTAAGGGAACGTGGACTTAATATTATAGTAATTATTTTCATCTACGTTCAGATACCATTTTTCTTGGCTAAGCACTGTGTTACACTGATTTCAATATGCTCACTGCCTAAGATACTCTACCACACTCTTCCAGGAGAGGGCATAGTGGACTTTAGCAGATGATACAAATGCAAGACTGGAGGTGCACAAGCACCCAGTCCTTCAGTGAACAATAATAGCATTTGTCATTATGTTGTACAAAGGTGTTGTGATCACATCTGGAATTTAAAAGAAAGGACAAGAACTACAGAAAGACACAGATCTTTCACTTAATAAAAACTTCCTGTTAGAACAGCATTCTGGATTTTCTATTTCTTTGCTCTAAGATTTGTTCCCATGGAATTTTAGCAATTGAGATTCACAGAACTGAAGAGTATATTGTGACAAGAGTAAACCCTGAAACACTGCCTGTCAGTGAACATTAATTTAATCTTAAAAGCCTCAGTGAACATAAAACTTTTGAAGATCAGTGCCTCAGCTGGTAAGACACCAGAGCAAAGATTGCCTGAGTAAATTTTAATACTGTAACCAGGTCACATCGTAAGTCTCCAGCTACATGTCACAGAGCAACACACTCTAAGAGATTCATTAAACTTGTTTTTGCATGTACTACTTGCATAAAGTACCCCTTGCATTTGTCTCTGCTCGTACAGCAATGAGTTACACAGACATCCACCTTTAACCATGGCCAAGCTTTAAATGGTCCCAGCAGCTCATGTTCATATATGTACAAGATAGATCTTTCTATATAGAATAAAATGCTCACCAACATGCATATATATGCAGGCACAGTCTGTGCAATAGTTATTTGTGTGCTTGTTGAATAGATTTATATCTAAATTTGCCAGAGAAGTTGCCTAAAATTTACCGCATTCAGTACTTCTAAATAGCCAAAGTTCCAGCCATACCAGCAGCCCACACGTATGTTCATTTATACTGTGGCAGTACAAGGAAGGTGTCAGATCTGTGACATGATCTCATGTCAGAAAAACTGAAAACTAAGATGAATACAAGACAACTGGTACAACAAAGTTATTAACTTAAAGAAACCAGAATGTGAGCCTTCTTGTTGCCCATTTGACTACAAGCTCTGCTCTTGCACAATGCCTGGCGGGGGGGGAATATATCTGTGATTCAGTCTGATACTATGTGTATCTCTATTCTGAAAGAAGTTAAATACTTGTGCAAACTGTCTGGGACCTTCCATAAAGGCCATTCTGGATTACTCTATTCTGTGAGTTCCAAGACAATAGTTCAGTTAAGAATAAAACCCATCCAAGACTCATCCACCACACCTTCCATATTCTACACTGTTATTCAGACAATCTGGGAGACCTTCAGACTAGGGCCTAAAACCAATACAGGATTCAAGCACCTTTTTTAGCTTCTTCCATAGAATTGCTTGACTCTAGTGCTGCCCAAGCATCCCTGATGCTAAAGTGTAGGCTATTTAAGTAGCATTAGCCTTAAAAAAAATCCCCTCCAACTGTTGCAAATGTCATACTACTTCACACAGGAAGACAGAAGATAGCATTAATGATAATCAATACCTCAACCTAGAGATGCTTTTACACCTTCATCACACCATCACAGAGAAACCAAAGGGGAGCCCTGCAGTTCAAATAACCTTGATGTGTCCTTAGAAGCTCATGAGCTGGGCAGCCAAGCATACTTTCATTAGATCCCAAACACAAAGGCGCTGAAGTACATACTAAGCAACTCAGTGTTTCTAGTTTTAATGCTTCACACTTACTGCAAGATTGTCACATTCTTACATGCTTCTCCTCATTCTCTCCCCAGTCTCCAAACTGCTTTAAATAAACACACAAACCATTTTTTTAAAAAAAATCTATTTGTCCCATTAATCAGAGCTAAATACCCAAATCCTACTAGTTCTTTTTTTGTCCCAATAATTTGCTAAGGAAAATGAAAGAGCAGGTAGGTGTAACAGGCACACATGAAATCACGAACATTTTCTCAAGCTATTACCTACGACAGCATAAACTGGCACTGCTGCTGAAGGCAGCAGCCTCCTGTTCTCCATTGCCCATTCCCACATCCATGTCACTTTCCCCCCTCTTGCTGACACAAACCTTTATACAGCTGCAAAATGAACCAGATCATGGCATTTATCAGACTTGAAAAAAACTCAGGTTCACTACACTGTGGCACAAGCTCTGAGGCTTACAAAAGGAGCACTAGTGATATAGCTAACGAGGGCAGAATTGCTTCCCTTGAAAGCAGTGCATGCTCACTAAATTTTACATTTTGAAAAGCCATCCAAACCTTTAAAATATGGGCATATATGTAAAGTCACACAAGGTACAACTGATGCAAAGCTGGGTACTTACTAACACTTATCTTAGTCTTCATTTTAAGCATAGGAAATTTCACATTTCTCAACTTAGATGTGATAAATTTTGTGGTTTTATCAGATTTTAATCAGGTAAAAGAATTGAATTCCAAAATTGTAACATCCACATTTGTATAGTTAAATGATCCACTAAAAACAAGTTCTATAACTCTTAAACATTCTGTATTTTCAAAATATTTTAAACACAATAACTCGTCTTCACATTTTCAGCCTAGAAACATAGTATTTTGCATTAGTGCTCAATTTTGCATTAGTGCTCTAATTCAAAAGATATTAAAAATACCATAAGAGATACAATCTGTGCTGTATTAACTTTTTATTCCCAAAAAAAAAGAAGACAGATTGTCGTGTGCCCTCAGCAATCCTAATATTAAAAAATAATAATAATAAGATAAAAAAATAGCAACATAGCTTGGAAATGGCAGGAGCAACAAGCATTCTAGCTTTGCCATTCAGGATTTTAATGTACATTAGGAAGTTGCAGAAAAAGTTTCAGCAATTTTAGAAGCTGAGGACCCATTCCATGCAAATCAGTTCAGACTTGTTGAGAATTCTGATTCACCACCCCCCAAATCCTTTACTGCAGCTACACACAATTATTCTGGAGTTGACACTCTCACCTACCTCTTTAGTGCAATCCTTGTGAGAACAGCAACAACAGTGGGAATTAACAATTACAAATACGGGACAGATCTCTCTTTTTGTAAAATCCATCAGGAAAAGAGATGCACACACCAAAGAGTTAGTTGGGTGTTAATTTCCGATGGGAATCCGTGACTTAACGCACAGCGGAGGGAAAGCAGACATCAAAGCTAGAAGGAAGCATTGTTTTTTGTTTGATACCCCTTGTACTTTTCCAAGTCCAGTACATGAGGCTGCAGAGATTCAAGCTGATTATCTGCTTTTGTCACTCAAATTCTGAATAGAAAGAATGAATATAAGCAAGAGGTAAGCTTGTCCTTTCCTGCCTGCCCAGCTAGCTGCAAGGAGGAGGAAGAGGAGGCAGCACAGGGAGCCTTTACTTCCTGCATGTCCCCGCCTCCCCGTTTGGCTGCTCTCCTATTCCCCACCCAAGTTTTCTGCCATGGTTTAAGGCTGCAGGAGGAGCATCACCCAGCTCCGCACTGGCTGTGGCAGAAGTACACATTTAAATGGAGGGGAATGGATCAGTCAGTATGTTGCTCTGACCCAAGGTTGCTGGCACTAATTTTGTGCTAGGAGGGAAGGCAGTTGCTATTTCTCCTCTTTCCACGGAGCTACATAATTATACTCAAAACTGGTAACTTCAATTTAATCCCAAAAGAACATAAACTTGTACTAGGATAACACAGTATATAGCCCGTATCCCTCTTCCCTGACAATTATATCTGCTACCATTGCTTTTCTTTTACTAGGTGCTTAACGTAAGGCAATAGGTATTTAAGGCGATTCTCGAACTGCTGGACAAATTTAGAAAGCTGTGTTGTTGCTTTTTTTACATCACGTGCACGAATATAATCTGGAGTTATGTTTCCTAATGCCTCTTGCTCTATTCCAAACCTAACATGAAGTCTGTTGTGTTTTTTTTTTCCCCTGGTATCTGGTTTCAAACAGCTATTGCAGAACTTGCTTTCTAATAAAATGAGTTGTTCACAGCTTCCAGGCTTTTTTTGGAAGGACAAAAGCAGCAATGGTAAGAAATGCACAGCTTTAAAGTGCAAAGTGAACAAATATATTTTGATAGCTAGGGAGGATAATTTAAAATTGAATGTAATAACAGTTTATCAAGAGCACTTCTCAACCCACAAAACAGCAGACTTAGTTCCTCAAGTACACCAAAGTTATACCAACATTGTTGTACCACACAACACCAACGTTGCAAAACAACACCTTTTCATCCTTTGCTGGGCATTTTAGAAATCCCCTCCACCAGCTGCAGTGAAACTGTAGAGATATCAAGGGGAAAGAGGTCCTAAAAGATACTGCTATGTTGAGTAGCCTTCCAACGGCTTAGCTATTAACTATTATCACCTCAGTTTTAACAGTGCTTTCTGGTAGCTTCAATAAAGCATGTCAGAATTTCACTTGCCAATGTTTATAATTTGTTTGTCATTGTTACAGTTGCACTCAAACCCAATGACAGTGGGCTTTGTACAGTCAAAGCCAATCTACTTTACAGGAACGGAACCTAACATTCAACACACTAAGGCTGCACTTTTCTGGGGTGCACCGCATGAGATGTGAAGAATATTTGAAGCATTTCAGCTTTTAATATGCACACAGTGTACCTGTCCCAGTCTAACCACGATGTTTGCTCGGCTCCTTGCAAAAGTACTTGAACTGCAGAGCTTGAGAGGAATTCTACCGTAACTGATTAATCTTCTCAAACAAAATGTTCAAACTCTGCAGTCCAGAGGCTAATAGAATCAGCAGCAAAGTCAAATCTTAAAAACAAAGTAATTAAAAGTCTCTATATTTTCTTTTTAGCTAAGTTGTTACCATGCTAGTTTGAGCCAGACCCAGGCTGCCACAACCCATTAATTCAAGGAAATTTGACAGAGCATATGATTCCAGTGGAAAACAAGCCAGGGATCCTACCTCCTTCCCATAGTCTCACAGAAGCCCTCAGGCAACAGTATATATGGCATTTAAATTGCTTTACCCTATGATCTTCTAAAGGTCACCACTGGCTATTAGTTACTCACCCAGCCCTCAAAACCTACAGGTTTAACTATTTCACCCCCTTTTCCACATCTAATCCCTCATCCCAATACTGTTCTATCACCTAGAAACAATCTTTCAGATTTCTTTCCTTATCTCACCCAGAGTACATCTATATCGTAATTCTCATCCCAGTTCAATTGAATACCTGCCTATCTATGACAAAAAGACCTCACTTAGCATTTACTCAGTTCAGAAGAGATGCAGGTTGCCTACAGAAGCTGCATTTTATTGTTCTTGTTAAAAAAATCAGGATACAGTAGAGTTCAGAAAAAAAATAAAATGATGCAGCATATTTAATGGAAGTGAAAATTGAGCTTCTCTGATTTCCGTATTTCCACAGTAATTAATTCTGGACAATTGATAATTCTGTCAGGAGTGAAATCAGTAAATCCTGCAGAATAAGCTATGCACAAAATCAACATCCTAACAGAGTAAACAGTAGTACTGCAGTACAAGCAATAGAAGCAGATGAAGGCTTTCAATGAGCTAGTCAGCTCACAAGCCTCTACTTAGTCCATTGTCTCGGGACAGTTTTGCCCTGTTCTGAAGAAAAGCAATGACTGCACATTTTGAACTTGATACCTTTTGAACTTGCCTAATCTACCACCAGCCAGATCAGAATTCCCCTCAACTATTTAAGAAAGCTCTACACCACTGAAATAGCTCAACCAGTGTCTTTAGTCTGCAGAAGCTGGAGATACAACATTCACTCCCCTCTCCCCTCATCATACTGGCATGCAAGTAATCTAAGTCCCATGATTCTTAAATTTCTCCAAATCAGCAGTCTTCAAACTTGCAACAGATAACCGTGTATGTCCAGATTTCACACTCAGTTATGAAGACAGTGGAGGCAATGCAGTATTTATACAGGCCTGCTTGCCACAACCTGACTGATCAGTTTGGAAACTATTTTCTCCTCAGTGTGCCATGTACTCTCAAACATTTTGAGATGATAATAAAAAGGCTAGTCATACACTTAATGGTAAAAAAAAAAATAATCCAAAACATACATGACTGAAGTTGCTATATGCAGAAGATATATTTGCAATTTAACCAATCCACCCATAGTAATTGTTTATTCTTTGAGTTGTGAAGTTGCTTAAGAGAAGCATCTAGTTATTTGTACGAGAATCCTTGGTAAAAAGAACAAATGCATATTCCTTGTTTGACTAGCTATCACGTCTTGCTGTCATCTCCACATCCATATGCTGCCACTGATCTCCAAGCCCACAAGCTGGAGGACAATTACACTGCTTTGCCAGCACCTTGATACTGTATTCTTTATGTAAAGCCAGAGAATTTAGTGTTAAAAGCCTTACAACTCCACGTACTTAAAATCCATCCCATCAGCAAATCTAATTTAAGAAGTTGGACTAGCACTAGTCTTAACTCTTTAGAGAAATCATTGGTTGTGTTCCTTTCCAGCACTCACTTGTAAAAGGTTGTAACAAGGTTACATAACTGCAGCACCCCTCTCCAATGAATAGAAGAAATCACACAATCTCTAGAATAAGAAATTTAGTAATCAAAAGGCAGAATGCAATTTCTTCATGTACAGCTGTCAAACCATTATGATATAGCTGCATGTAATGGTGGAAAGGGCCTTGTTTAGGAACACAAGTGATAAGGATACAAGTTCTTCCAAAACGACAGTGACTGCACAAGCAGACTGGGAACTAACTTGGCAGTTTTTATTCTTCCAAAAGAGTATAAAGGTAAGATCAGCTCAATTTATCATACAGTTGTTAAACTTGACATTTAGAAGCAGGAGTACTGCCTTTGTTATCTGAACAGGAACATACAGTGGTGCACATCTTTAAGCTAGCTAAATGAGCCGTCGATTTTCTGGGATTTTAGCTTGGAAACGGCTTTCAAAAAAAAGGGGGGGGGCATGCCTAGACACACATCTCAGTGCTATAAATATAGAAATGCCACAGTGACACAACATCAAAAACAGAAATGTCTTTCTTCTATTTTCAGTATGGAAAATATATTTTTGAAAAATCAAATTATATTAGTTGCATTCTCTGCTTTAATTAGCTATCATTCTGACAGAAAAACATCATGTAGCACTCATTTTAAAATTTAAGTACAGCAATAATAATTCTAAAGCCACAGATAAGGTCCAGTGGACTTGGAATTAAATTAAAAAGAACAATCCAACATTGAATCTTTTCCATGGGGCATAAAACCATATTCACTGCCAAAACTACCGCTTAGAAGATAACTACTAAAAGGCCTAGGATAATGTTGCAAACTCCAAAAATAGTGCACAATTCAGACAATGCACCAAAAGTCACTATCTCACTATCCCTTTTATTTTCTGACTTACTAGATTAGGAGCGAGGGACTTCTATTTGTGTACCAAAAGATTCAGCTCCAGGAGGGTCCTAAAAAGTATCCCTGCTACTCAGAGAATTATGATGGTAATAGGCGGTAAGGTAGAAACTTCTCTGAAAGATATTTACCTTCAAAAGTCCAAGCTCATCGTTAGGAAGCTGCAAAACACCTTCACTAGAGAAGAAAAGCAACAGTCTTTTTTTCCCTTTAGCATAAAAACGTCATGCACAATAAGCAATGGAGTTTCTCACTTTCAAGCTTGGTGTTTGTCTCATCAAAAATAGTGTATGCAGGAAGACTAGGGAAGAGATCATCCCCTCGTATGCAGCACTGGTGAGACTGTGTCTTGAATATTGTGTTCAGTCTTGTGCCCCTCACTAAAAGAAGAATAGTGAATTGCTTGAGCATGTACAGAGAAGAGCACTGAAGCTGGTGAAGGGAGCAGAGAAACAGCTGAGCCCCCCCAGAATTGGGGCTGTTCAGGAGACCTCATTGCTCTCTACAACTACCTGAAAGAAGGCTGTAACAAGGAGGGTGTCTGTCTCTTCGCAGGTCAGAAGTGATAGGATGCAAGGAAATGGTCTCAAGCTGCACCAGGGAAGATTTAAATTGGATGTAGAAATAATTTCTTCACAGAGAGGTCAGGCATTGGAATAGGCTGCCCAGAGAAATGGAGGCATCACCATCACTGGAGGTATTTGAGACATGAATGTGGCACTAAGGGATGTGTTTTAGTGATGGGACAGTAGGTCAGGTTGATAGCTGGACTTGATGATCTAGAAGGTCTTTTCCAACCTAGACGATTCTATGATTCTCTACTTTTGAGAATACACTACCTGCAAATTTTCATTCAGTTTTGGTAGCTTTCACTGTTCTAATACAGGAACAAAACAAAGCATTCAAATAGGCATATATGCTCACAACTTATTGCCTGTACTGGGAACAGCTCAGAGTAATTTGTAGAGACCTATATAGGGTTTCTGTACAATTTTAGTGGAGTTCTGGCCCATGAATCACATAACATCTCAAAATAACTTTTTTTGGTTTGTTTCATTTTTTTTAACTCATTGCCACTGTGAGAGCTTCTGCAAGACTAAAACTTTCCTGAAGTCAACCCATTTCTACCCCAGTGCAACTACAGCAGCACAGTTGTTAGGACAAGAAATAGCAGCCCATCCATTGTAAACATCGGTACTTTTGACTAGTGGCACTATGCTGACAAAAAAACATCAAGCGATCAGTCTCCCCATGGAAATCCTCAGTGTGCGACTTCAGTGATTCATTAATGGTTCTCATAACACTTCACAGCCAGGCATTTTCACACACTGACCACTTCTCTGTTCTTAAGAAAAGAGTCACCTTCCCATCTTTTGTTAAATTAAATTAACCACAGTTAATGTAAGAGCTATATAAATGTCTGTACAGGATAATATTAGATATTAGCATCACAATTTAACAAGGCCAGATCCTTTAGAGATATTGAAGTGTGTTGGTTTTGTGTTTGGTTGGTTTCTGTTTTTTTTTTAAATATATATATATATATATATACACATCGTTTACTCAATATACCATGGGCTAATGTAGGCTTATAAAAACATATTTAAGTCTGCAATATAACCAAATTTTTGAATATCACATTGAAAAAATGTATTAGATCTTGATTCTCTGCACCTCAGCTCATAGCCTCCCCCCATTTCAGTTCCTGATCATTTTAAAATCATACATAATTTAAAACTAAGACAGATCCCAAGCTCAGCAGTGATCAAAATAAGAAAAATCCCCTTTCACTTCAACTAAATTTGTTTTAAAATACCAATATGGACATAACAGTTTTAGTTGTAATCTAGAACCTTGTGATGCTGAATAGTAAAAAAGCCTCTTAAGACAAACTCATAAAAGTGATCTACTTTTAGAAAGGATCTGACCCAGTTTTGTAAATTGTGTAGCATGTTACATCGCAGTGTTCTAGCTGTTCCCTGATGTTTCTTATTTAGAGCATTGTTACTTCTTTAAAAAGAGGGACTTAACTAAGACAAAACTTCTTAAGACATTAATGCTTTGAGACCTAGTATTCCTATTTTATCCCCCTTCCATTTTTAAGGCTATGTATTTCTGAACTGATGAGTCAGTGACTGTACTTCCACTCAAAAAGATTCCTCGTTCTTAAAGAAGTGCTGTTTAAAATGCTTTCAACTGAGCTGAATGGCTACAGAAGATGAGCAGCAGAAGTTTACATGCTCTTTAATCATAGAATCATATCATAGAACAGCTTGTGTTGGAAGGGACCTTAAAGATCATCTGTTTCCAAAGCCTTGCCATGGACAGGGACACATTCGGCTGTATCATGTTGCTCAAAGCCCCATCCAACCTGGCCTTGAACACCTCCCTCTACCTGCTGGCCACTCTGTTGATGTACTCAGGATGCAGTTGGCCTCCTGGGCTGCAAGCGCGCACTGCTGGCTCATGTTGAGTTTTTGATCCATCAGAATCCCCAACTCCTCTGCTGGGCCATTCTCAACAAGTTCTCCCAGTCTGTCCTCTTGCACCCAGGTGCAGCACCTTGCACTTGGCCTTGTGAACCTCATTAAGTTCACAATGGCCCACTTTTCTAGCTTGTTCAAGTCTCTTTGGATGGCATCCCTTCCTTCTGTTGTGTCGACTGCACCACCCAGCTTGGTGTCCTCTGCAGACTTGCTGAGGGTGCACTCAATCCCACTGTCTATGTCATTGATAAAGATATTGAACAGTACTGGTGCCAAGATGGACACCTGAAGGACACCACTAGTCATTGACCTCCACTGACTGCAGCTCTCTCTCTGGCTGTGGCCATCCAGCCACATTTAATTCATTTAAGGAATTACACCTGGTGTTCTTTCTTTTTTTTTTTATTTTTATTTTTTTATTTTTTTTCATTTGATACTTAAGTGCCTGAATTTTCTTCTTTCGGTCAGCACAATTACAATAACTTTCCCTTTCTTACTATGTTTCCTGTGCCTGGTTGAAGACTCAGGGATTTTCAGCATGTGCTTTAACAAAAGACTATTGCTTTATTTGAGGGCTCCCTTTCCCTGCTTTTCCAATGTTCCTTAACAATGCTTTTTCCCACTTGAAAACTTGGTAGGAAGGGTGTCTCTGTGTATATGAATGAGGCCAAGAAACCAAGTTATTCAAGGTAAAGAAACAAAGCTTTATGTACACTTGACAAATCTCAAATTGCTTCTAGAAAGTAAAATAGGATATTCATCAATATTCATTAGACAAGTAAAACTAATTACAAGTAAAACTAATCACAAGTTAAGCATTTATATTTGCAGCCCAGGATGTCTTAAGGGAACAAAAAGGAAGACAGAGGTAGGATGACTCGCCTATTTCATCTCTAAGGAAAATAAAGAATTTAGTTGATTGAGTTAGCTAATTATGATGCCTAACTTATAAGTCACTAAAGAAGAAATTAATTTAATTTCAATTGACCAAGCTGTAGCACTTCATAAGTGACTGGTTTCTAGCTAAGAATATGACCTTCACTCTAACCAGTAAGCTTCAGTTCCCACAAGTTAGGGAAATTACAGCTTTTTAAACCAGTTAGACACTGCCTGGTCTGGTTACTCATTATGTACCTTGTTCCCTCAGGCCTTTTTTAAGTTCTGTACAACAGAGATGAAAAAAAAGCTGTGCCCATTCTGTGGAACATTTCAGTACAGGACATTTTGTGTTTTGCTTTGTTTTCTTAAGTCAAAATGCAAAATGTTTTTTTCTCCTCATCCTAAGGCTCAGAAGGCAGATATTTGTTTAGAGAAGAAACTGGACTTTTGATGAAGGCAAGGACAAATCAAAAACTTCACTTTGTCCAAGTAAGCATGGAGAAAATTAAGTATAGAGAACACAACTATCAGGAAAATTTAAAAGGTAAGTTTATATAATGGGAGGGGGCAAAAAAAATGTTCTGCTCACATTCATGTTAGATGATCAGTGTATTTAAAACTGAAGATGGTCTTAACTTTTTTTGGAATTAACATGTTTGGATTTATGTTAGCGAAGGTCATGCAAGAATAAGATGAATCTGCATAATAAATCCCATTAATTGTCATTTTACTCATCCTGGGACTAATCAATCATCTAGAAAATTTGACTTAGGTATACAAGTAATAGAGATGGAGCAACCAGTACCTCTATGCACTTAGAAAAATAATCTCTGTGCTACAAAAAGAAAGCTTGCAGGAGACAGAGAATAGAAGTAGCCAAGGTCTCTACCGCATCTGTGAGTAGAGAGCAAATGTAAGCCTAAAAATAAACAAACCAAACCAAACCAAACAAACAACAAAAAAAAACACTAGCTTTTGAAGCAACTGCATGGGTTACATGTCACACCAGAGGCTGAGACAAAGCAGCTGAACGTATGCAGTTATGCCTTCACTGTGTTGCTTCCCAAACAGACTAAATTAAGAAATCATACTTAAGATGTCTGTTCTATAAATAATCTGTTTTCATTTAAATACACGTATAGCCCATTTCAAATATATTCTTGTGACAAAATAATTGAAATATGCACAAAGCAGGTCATAGAGAATACCAATGGAGAGGAACGGTGTCAGACATGAAAATCTTCCCAAATTTTACCAAGATCTTATTTCACTTATATTTTTTTGGTATAAATGATTATGTAACAATTTAGTACCATTATCATATTTTGTACCATTTTGTACAATTTAGTACCATTATCATATTTTGTATTGAACTACCTGTATTGCCTGATATGGTTCGGACTTGCAAAAAAAAGTGGGGTCACTGCATAACCTAGTACTGCATCATGCAGTTTGACACAGCTGTGTCTGCACAACTGGGCAGGGGCAAAAAAATCACAGGAGCAGACAACACTACCTTAATGGGTAGCTTTAATTAACAGGTAGCTTACTTTCCAATTAAAGGCTTAGGTGTGTTTTTTTCTGAGGTCATGTAGACAGCAATAAGTGCCCACTGGGTGCATTCAGTCCCAGCTGAAGAAGCTTACTGCTTAAACCATGTTTTTTTGCCTTTTTTTTTTCTTTTTTTTTAATAAAAATCCCAGAAATCGTAACTTCTTTAAGTACTAACTACTCATTTATTTAGAGCCATTTCCAAAGAACAGTAGAGGACAGCTTCAAAGAGGAATATATGCTTTTTGTGGAGACAGAATTTCAACATTATGTTCTGATGAAAACAGAGGGAGGCTAGACTCATACCTGAGCGAGAATACATGCAGGTATTTTCTATTCTAAAGAAACTGCTAGTGATAAGGTCTGGACTGAATGTGGTAGAGCGTGCAAATACAACCAGAGGTAAATACGTTGTGTTAAACTCCTCCTGACTTCTTTACCAGAACTGTAAAACAACGTAACACCTTGGCCCCTGTAACTTGCCAACAGTTGTTTGTTTTAAACTGGACTTTTACTCAGATTCTTCTAATAAAAGAAGAATTCTTCTAAACAACGTTGAGCCAGAAAACCAGTTTAACAATTGTTTTCCATGCCAGGGAGAATTCAGGAACTTTACCCCAGCACTCCTTTATTAAGGAAAAATGGGAATTTCTCAATGAGCACATAGACAAGATAGACATCCTGCAAACTGACAGACTTGTGCAGCACTGCTGTTGTACATGATGCAAAGCAACAAGAATCTGCTGGGCCAATAAGTCACATCACAAAGACAAACTTTACAGTATCTAAGCAGCCTTTAGATTTGATATCTAGGTCTCTGCTTACCTAACTACATTACTTCATCAGAAAACTGCTTCCAGAAAAAAAAAAAAAAAAAAAAAAAAAGATAAGACCCTGAACAGAAGAGGTAGAATACCCAAATATTCTGAGCAATCTTGGCAAATGCCTCAAGACAGTGCTGCAGTATCAGGCATCAGCTAGAGCCATCCTAATCTCAAAAGGAATAAGGTCAGAAAGCAATGCAGCTGAAGGCCATCCTAGAAGAGAGACCAACGCACAGACAAAACAGGAGCGAAGAATATAAGCTGGTAGTACCAAGTCCAGAGCTGACAGGACACCATGGACATTAAGACACCCTTTACAGGTTTCTCTCCTAAGCAATAGTGAGGGTCTAAGCTAACAGAGCAACTGTGCTTTTTACAAAGCTCAACAGTTCCTGTGAAAGGGTGGAGGGAAATCAAACAATTTAAATACTTATCTCCTGCACTCAGTGGCTGTATGTTTTGATCTTATTGCCTTTGGAGTTTGAGTGTTTATGATCTTTTTATGATCTTTTATGATCTTTTTTTCATTATCTTTCAATGACAGATCTCCATTACCATCTTTCCCTCTGGCCTTTGTGTATGCATCTAGATAAAATAATCCTTCCATTTAAGGCACAAGCAAAACTACAGCTCCTACCTCAACAGTCCTAAACATTCCTGGAAAAGCAGCAAATTAGAGGTTTGAATTGGAAATGCTAACCATCTACCACAAACCACAATCACCTTCTAACCTAAGTTAAAAGGAAATGTTTTGGTAAGTACCTTTGGATGCATTCCTACAGGAAGTTTTCCCAATCCCTTCTGTTATTGATGGTTCACCTACTGTCCTTCTAAGTGCTGAATTTCTCTGCTGGTTCACCCCTCAACCACAACTACAGATACTGTCAAAATTCCTGAAGTATCCTTCAAAAATGAGAGTTAAGAAAATCTTCTTTTCTTCTACAGTGACCAAAGGACAAGGATAAAAAACTGTATGGCTCTTTTCACATTGGTAAAAAATACAAAGAGTATTTTATTTCACTTTCATAACATGCTTGTGCTGCCCATGTTATGGAAGAACCACTGAATTCTCCATTGTCATTTAAGACAGGTTTATGCTTCATTTCTAGATAATATCATTGTTTCTTCATTGAAAGTATTCCTTGAAAGCTAATTCAAGTGCTTGTTTGGGGTTTTGTTCTTTTTGTTTGTTTTTAAATAGACTGCTTTGTGACTGTAATGCAAAGAACAACAAACCCAAAGATACGAAAATACACATCCTTTCATTCTCTGCCTAAAAGCAGAGAAATGTACATGTCATTTTCTTATCCTTTACTCCTTCTGAAATCACGTATATCTTTTATTTCATATAAAAATGCATTTTAGAGATATCAAGCAGTAGATGAAACAGCAGGAAATAAAATCAATGAAATTCAATCTGTGAACCACCAACAGCAGAGAAGAGTAAAAAATGTTAGGACAGACCAAAAAATTACCATTCAATGTTTCTCGTCCACTTAGAAGTTCACCAGTCAACCAAAAACAGTGGGGAGAAAGAAGTACCAAGTTTGTCAAAGGTACAAGAAACAAATGGTAAGTAGAAATCCAGTAAGTCTCTATAAAAATTTGTCTGCTACAAAGCCCTACAAGACTTTCCAATTGCTAGTACTTGACAGACCACAGAAATGACAGACCTGGGGACTTCCAAGCCTGGGACTGTCTCAAAAGCTGATTATTCTCACCATAGCCCAGTTCATAGCACACTTTAAGGAATTGAAGGGCAGCTGCATCAGATACCTGTTTGATATAAGTACCCATCCATACTGAAATTATGTTTCTTTGGCTCTGGTCAATATACAAACCTAAGCATACTAGAAGATACCACTAAAACTGTTTTGCTAAGCTACTTTGTTTTCTTTCACTGATCCAGATAGCTTACACATCAGAACATGCATAGTTAACCACTAGATTTTACCCTTGTTCCTCTTGATTTAGAAGATTACAGTTAAGTTCACCAACATACCAAAAAATATACACATATATATAAATAAAACATACTCTAACACCTGTTCAAAAAAACACCTATTTTTCCTCTTCCTCCTCCTGTGCCTCTCCCACATTCTCCTTTAAGCAAGAAAACACGTTTTATTTCACCAAGACTTCCTTCAGAATGCATTACTTCTACCATGAAGGCCCTTTCTTCCCCTGTCTGCAGTTAGCAATTATATCTGCCTTTTATACTGTGAGGTATCAGGAATAAGCATTTTTTCCAGACCTAAGCAACTCATTTGTTATTAAATCCTCATCTTCTTGAAGATAATACACACCAAAAGATAAACAGAAGTAACTCTATCCTCAATTTGTAGACAAGTGAGAGTAATTTTCTCCTTTTGTATGTGTACACAGATACTCTGAAAAAAAACAGTGCAAGTTTTTGCTTCTCCAAATGGCCACCTCACTATGTTCTTTCTGAATGCTTAGATAAGAAGGCTAAATGTATGCAGTTAGTTTTACTATGCTGCTGTACTTCTCATAGTACTGTTTTAGAGACCATAAAGTAAATCAGCTACAAACTCTCAGAATTTCTAACATTAGTCTGCTTTGTACGTTCAAGGTCTGTAGGTTCTACTTAGTCTAGTCACATGGGCAAAATTCAGCTGTTAATCACCTTTTCACCATTACTTGGTTTCATTAGTAACACTACTACCGCATTTACTAGCCCTTTTCAGAGTGAAATATTTTTCCTGCTATTGATTAAGTATTTCCACTGCATAATTATGAGAAGTGCACCTGACACAGTAGCTAAGAGCCATCTGGTCTTCAGTGAACGATTAACTTAAAATCATTGTAAGTAACAATTTATGATTTGTCTTGGCAGGCTGCTACAGTAAAGTGCTCTGAATTTGTGAACTAGCTTTATTTTAGAGAACAAAGTTGCCAACTGATTTTCAGGACTGAAATACTACACCCAAACCTTCAGCTTAGAAAATACTGTTATTCTAATGTATTTTCTTGATGTTGTTGCTGGGTATTTGTTGTTGTTAAATCCCAAGCTATACCTTCTAATATACTGAAGGAGTATCAACACATGCAAAATTTTATTTCCATTCACATATTTTACAGGCTTCTGATCAACTGTTTGTACTTCCTTGCTAGCAGCCATAGCTTTAGAATCAGTAGCGGGGAGGAACTTACACTGGTCACTCGACGGTAGATCTGCGCAGCATTTTGGCACTCAGAATAAGGATACTCAGACGTTGCCATCTCTAGCATACACATCCCAAAAGCATATACATCAACGGATTCATCATATTTCTCCTCATACATCTCGGGGGCCATGAACTCTGGGGTACCTTAAATTAAAAGAACGATTCAGACTCTAAATGTCTCAAAGCGAGCAGAGGCTGCTGGCGTTACTCACCGCAGGAGGAAGCAGTTGGGCAGACCTGTGAGACAAGAGAAAGTGGAGGCAAAAAGAAGAGGGAGGAAACCCTTAGTCACTCTGTTCCATCAACATACTTTGTGAGTCTTCCATTGCAAGGTCTTTATGGAATAAGAATGGCATGAAAGGGCTGATGTAATTCTTGTTTTATGCACGTTAGTGTAAGAATCAAAACAGACTGGATCAGGCATCAAATGGAGGGAGGGGGGATAAGAAGAGGGGAAAACAGTCAGACTAGCCATAGGCTGCAAACCAAATACTAAGGAGAGTTAAGACACTTACCTTTTCTCCCTGTAAGAAAGGAGGCACATTAAACCTGTTTTCAAGAATTACCTGACTGCCCTCTGCTGCAAAAGAAGTAGTACTGGTAGGAGCCCACAGCTAGTCTCTGACCTAGTGCTCTCCACCTATTTTTTCAGGTAGAATAGTTCAGGAAAGGCCTTGCAATGAAAAACTCTGTCGTTAAAACATAATTCTTCATGAAAAAGGATAAGAAGTAATTTTCTGCAAAGGCCACTCACCAGAGCCCTCTTCTTCATATACTTACCTTCCCACCTGCAGTATATTTATAGGCCTACTGCAGATACAGGCATTAGTGAGGAACATCCTACAGTCAAAAATACTTAGAAATACAGAGAGATTGAGTTACAGGCATAGAGCGTGAGATTCAACAAGTCCCATTTAAAGAGTTTGAAGAAAATTTTTGCTCAGGGAAGCACCCTCACTGCACCCTTTGCAGTCCAAAGGATTGCACTGCATGATTAGATTTACTTTAAGCCAGAGATGCAAGTTTGATTGTTGTAAATTTCAGAACAGAAGTATTTCCTGCAGACACCAGATTCAAGACAGTTTACAAATCATTCAACAACCACATTGCTCCTTTTCACCACATGAAATCAGAAGAGAGAATGCAGTTGTAGCCACTTATCCAAAGGCTAACTATTAACAGCAAAATACAAAGCTGTAATTTTCTAATGATAAGAGTGTGTTTAAGATTATTTTTTTTTTTGTATTGGATATTTTTCATTCCTACTCATACTATGACCTGGTTAAGAAGCAGGAAATATTTCAGTGACTACTTGCAAGATGGTTTACAGGGATACATCATTGATCCCATCTGGGAATCTAGAACAGGACTGTTGAGCAATATTGCATTTTAGCAAGCTTAAATACTAGGAATAAAAGCAACTTCATTCCCTGCAGCCTACTGACCCAACTACAAGAACAAAGCTGATAAAACCAATTCTTTAAAGAATTCACAAGAGAGGTCATCCTCGTTCTATCAGCCCAATAGTTTATTTCTGGAAAAAAAAACTCATTAGGGAATACTTAAGAACAGACCAAGTACAGGACTACACTTCCCCAGTGCATCCCCTTCCACAATCTGGGGACTTCCTGAGTAAGACATTATACCACAATTTGAAATATTTTTATTTTTTTGATACATCTTAGTTTTTGATTACTCTCAAAATGTAGGGGATTTTATATTAACACCTGGTGACAATCAAAAATATTGGTCATGCAAATTAATGCTAATATCAATGCTGCTTGGTCACCAAAATCCATTTGGACATTTCATGTACAGGCATATTAAAGGTGAGATTTATAGTTAAGAGAGGTTTTATCAACAATGTTGCATGAAACTGTTGGGCAAGGCATTAAATCTATACTGAAATACTTAATATAAAAAAAATCATAAACAACCAGCATTTCAACACGTAATCTCATCAGGAACAGCAAATGATCTCAACAGACGGGAAACGCAGCCTGCACATCTTCAGGCTTTGACCATGTACCTTTGAAGCCATATTTTTAAGGAAAGCTCTTAAGATTCCAGTTCCCAAGTATGTAGACTGGCTAGCCAGCCTTCAAAACAGTAGAGGCTTACCTATCACACTTTTGGCAAAAGAAGCTCGCTTCAGGGTTGCCAGACCAAGGTCTCCAATCTTGACTGATCCAGTGGGGCCAGTAATGAAGATGTTGTCACATTTTAAGTCTCTATGAATAATGGGAGGAGTGCGTGTGTGTAGAAATTGTAAGCCTTTCAGTATCTGACGGCACCAGCTTCGTAGTACTTTGATTTTCATCACTTTAAATCTTTTCAAATACCTAGTGAAAAATAATAGTACATTAAACAGGTTCCAACGTCAACCCATTGAAGAGTGTCAACGTCAACAATTTGAAGAGCTGAAGATGCACCCCTAAAACATAAACTGCCATATTGAGAACTTCTACCCAATTCCGTCTAACCAGGAGACTAAAGAGCTGAAAGATAAAAGCAAAATACTTGATATATAGCTAATAATTCCTCTGCATACAAAGTAAATCTTAAGATAATTAGACACTTAGTTTGCCAAATCTCAAGGCACTGCTTCCCCAACAAAGAGTTAAAAACTTCTGTATTACACCTCCCTTATCTACTTATTTAAGAAGATTATTTCCCCCTACTTTTCATCCTGTAACCACTTACCACTTAACCACTATAAACAGTTAGAACCTTTTCCTTGATGAAACACGGGGCAGGGGCAGTAGAGCCAAAGATGCTAACAAAGAACAACCAAGTACAGAGCTGTTGCAAACTGTGCAAGAACTATGAAGTCACTGTATCTCAGTTATCAGTATTAGTCCAAACTTTCTGATCAAGGACCCCAGATTATACTTTAAATCTATTTCAAATTTACTTGATGAGTGGCTAAGCAAATCAGAAACTCTCAGAGATCACCTCCTTGGTGCTATTCCACATGAGATGTGATCACCGGAATCTGAGCAGTTGCTATTTCAAAACTATGGACAGATATGAACATGAGAAAAAATCTTTTAAAATGTTATGCCAAAGAATTGATGGGAAAGAGTTCATACATAATGTCAGCATTCCTTAACTGTTCTAACAGCCTTAACTGTTCTAACATTGCTGCTTTCTAAAATCCATGTTAGAAGATTCAAAAAATCTTTTCCAATCCTTGAGACAGAAGAGTGTGATCTTATCCTACTCTTTGACTCCAACAGATTAGAGATGCCACAAGGTGAACAACCTATGACAATATTCAAGTGTTTTCCAGCTGTGTAGTCTCACTATCCCTCTCCAGGTAGAAGAGTTTAAAGTGAAGAGTTCCTTTCTTTCTCCTTTTTAAAAAATACAGGCTGAAATACATTTAGCAAAGGAGCTGTCGAAATAGTATGCTGCATACAGCAATAACTTTATTCTTATGTAGCCAATGTTACTCAGTTAAGTCTGACCAGTTTTACACTGCCACAAGACTGGAGGTAAATTCCATGACCAGGACGGAATTCAGCAGATATATTCTTAAAACCAAGTCAGGCTCAATTATTCCATGGCAGTGTTCAGTCTCTTCTGCATATCCACTTAATCAGAAGAATAAATCTTGATAAAATTACGTGAATCAATGCCAACAAAAAAACTCAATATGTAAATCCTTGTTACTTTAACTTCTCTGGTTCAAAGGGAGATCTGGAAAGTAAGTTGCGAGCAATAATTTTGCTGTGAAAACAGAACTGTAAAAGCAATCAGGACCTTGTTCCAGAAGGAGTCTCAAAACAGAATGTAAAGACGGAGAGGGGAAAAGCCAAGCCAAGGAAAGAGACAAGCTGAAGGAGGTCCTGGATCACATCAGCTACCACTTGAATTCTTGCTATTGACACAATCCTCATTCATCTCTCTTGAGCCTGTTCCAAAGATCACATGGTAGGGGCACTTCAGTTCAGCATCTGGAATCCCTAATTACATTCTTGGTTTCAAATATGCTAGTCTACTGCCAGCTTCTCACTCTTAAAGGACCTGGGTCCAACCATCACCCAGCATCCTGCAGTGTTGCTATAATTTTTCCATAACACTGTCATGAACTAAGGCACATGTCACTTAAGGCAGAAAGCATTTCAAAATGGAAATGTATAAATACTTAAAAGTACACGGACAGCCATATTAGCCAGCATGTTTTCAATTTTCCTAACATTATATGGTAATTCAGGTTAGAAGAGACCTCGGGAGGTCTCTGGTCTAAGTTCCCTTTCCATGCAGGGTCAGAGAGAAGTCAAACAGGTTATTTTGGGTTATATCCAGTCAGGTCTTGAGAGTCTCCAAAGATGGAGGCTGCACAGCCTCTTGGGGCAACCTACTCCACAGCCTTACTGTCCTCAGTGTAAAGGATTTTCTCCTTATACCCAGTCTGAACCTCTCCTGTTTCAACGTATGCCTGCTGTCTCTAATCCTCCTGCCATGCACTAAGGGAAAGAGCCTCTGACTTCTTCAGAGGCACTGGAAGACTGCTTCTAGGTCTCCCCCAAAGGCTCCCCATCCTCAGGCTGAAGACACTCGGTTTTCTTAGCCCCTCCTCACACAGTAGGTACTCCAGCCCCTGACCGTCTTGGTGACCCTCCACTGAACTTGCTCTTCATCTCGTTCTTGGCTATTTTACAGGGTAGTAGTCCATTAAAGACAGGTATTTGATCTGAGCACAGAACACTCCTAATAGTTAACTACAATGAACAGAGAAAAACAGGAACTAGGGTTTGGCTGTCTCTATCTTTTCTTTTTTTTTAAAGCAGGAAGGCTCATGACCTATCAAAGCATCTCATCTCCAGGAGCTAGAGGAAACCCTACTAAGCAGAAATAGTTACGAAGGCACGTATCCTATCAGATTAATAACACTTTCTTTTTAAGTAGATCAGAAGCACATACTACCATGTCCTCAGGAAACAAAAATAGAGGTTGAGACTTAAGTCAGGAAAAAAACCTGCTGTCTTCACTAATAGCATAATTAAGACTTAAAATGGACAAGAAATATTTTTTTTTCCAATATTTTAATACCATGCTAATGTATAATATCAGAAAGCAAATTCTTACAATAATTGAGTTGTAAAACATTTCCATTGGTATGCAGAAATTCAGGGCCTTTTCTTTGTGCGAAATAAGAAATTTGCCCAGGCAGCATTTGAAAAGGATGACTCCACAATATTACGTACATAAATAAAACATGAGGAATAATTGAAGATAGCATCCCATTTTTCTTAAGTTCATTATTTTTTTAAAACGAAGTGGCAATGATGGCTATGTCCCTAGTCTCAAAATGAGGAAGATATCACTTCCATGAAAAGCAGATAATATAGACATACTGAAAATATATGGAAGTAATACTTAGTCAAATTTCATACGCTAAAACAAGAGCACAGTGCAAAACCACAATATGACACAGGTAAGTGAAACACTCGATATTAAATTTGGTGTTTCAGAAATTTCTCACACAATTAACCTGTCAGGTCTTAAGTGAAGTTGACAAGAATAAACTAAAATATAACATAATACACAATTGTGAAGAAAAAAAAAAAATGAAAGTCTACAATTTAAAAGATAGCAATTAAAAAGAAAAAGTTTTTTTCTGGATAAAAAGACCTTAATCATTCATAGTACAAAATAATCCCACGGCCAGCAAATCTAAAGTATTTCTTCCCATCAAAACATTATCTTATGGCTATCTGTTATTACTGTCTTATGTTGCTTATGCTAAGAAAGGGAGAGAAGAAAGTTACATCCAACATTACATACACTATCATAAAAATAGGTAATTGTGAATAGAAGCACCTATACAGAGCTGTAAAACCTTTATACTGCTTGAAGTACAGGACATAGAGCAATTGATCCTTTACTTTATCTGAAATACCTTAAACAACCTTTAGAAAAACAAAAGCCTTTCCCAAACATATGGATAAAGAAAAAGTTGGAACATCTTTAAACCTCCAGCACTATTTCAAGAGACAAACACTTCCATATAGTTACAGTCCAGACTCCCAAGACTATTTTTTCAAGCTTTAAGCATGTCCATTTGTGGCTATCAATACGCATTGCAAAAAAAAACACGAAAAGTTCACAGGCTATTTTAACCAAATAGACTGCAAATTGTTTCCAGCTCCTACAGTCTGCTCACATATTTAGGATCTGAATGCCTCTTCAAGACTTAAATGGGCACCAAATTAAAACAATGACCCACAATATATGAATTTCAAATCCTGGCAACTTTAATTCCAGTAGATTTATGACAACTGGATGCTTCTGAACAAGCTTACATCTCTGCAAGATTGTACAGTGCAAGACAAAGGCATGATTTCTGTTTAACTCCCTCCAAGCTTTACACACCACTAGAGGGCTCTCACAGCAGTTTGATTTGCTGGTGTCTAACTGACTTAAAGACAGATCTAGCGTCACTCAACTACTTTACATGGCAAAATTGCAAATACTTCCAGGTTTTTCTCATGTACTACTTCACGAATTTTCAACTAAATAAAAAGGGTGGTTTTGGTTTTGTTTCTTTTTACATCCAAAGCCTCACGCCAAATAGAAGGCAGCTTGACAGGAAAGGGAAAAGGTCTGAAAAGTAAAAATAGAGCATTCTCTTTAAGAGACCAAAAAATTTTAGAGTTCTCCTGCATGTGCTTACTAGGATATCACAAGGAAGAATCTGACAATTTTGCTAACCTGAAGAATAACCCATTGTACCCTGCAGTACTAAGACTCTTCTTAAACAAGAATTTCGCTACAGAAGTTCAGTTTCCACTAAAAGGGCTTTGTTCTTATTCTATAATAATAATTCTATTCTGAATTATCATCTGTTTCTAGTGCTCGAATTTTGTGCTAATGTTTATCATATGCTTTGACACGGTTGAATTTACTTACGTTTTCAATGTTCCAGATGTCATGAGTTCCGTCACAAGAACAATACATTTTTTTCCTTTGACTGTAGACTCCCAGGAATCATAGAACCTGACAATATTGGGATGCTGAAGCCCTTTTAGCATCCCAGCTTCCTCTTTAAATCTTTGTCGCTCTGACTTGGACAGTTTCCGATCCTAATGAAAAAGAAGAGAAAGCTTTGCTTTATTGCTTAGAAAAGTAGCAACCTGAATGACAATTATGTACAGGCAATGAACAAGAATTGGCATCTTTTAAATGCCATTTTGCTCACAGTTACCCTTAAATACTTTATTTAGAAGACATTCTATTACTGCTTGTTTAAATCATAATTTTCCTTACAGTCTGATTGCTCTCAGAGGTAAGACTAGGGAGGCTGTGAATTTTCTCCTCTTCCTGTTTCCCTCCCACACTCCAAAGAGGTTGTCTGACTTGAGGTAGAAGGGGAACATAACGTCCGAAAACATTCAAGTGTTCAAGGACAGGCAAAACAGGATCATTTGAGGTGTATTTCAGAGATTTATATATATATCTAATATACACATATTAGATATATATTTATAAAGTTATTCCTTCACGTGTAGAATCCAGACCACCGGTAACAGATTGTATTAACTCTCCATGAAAGGAGTAGAGCAGCAAACCTAACATATGGGATGCACTTACAGTAGACAAATGAATTTGGGTTAGATTTTCTTAGATTAAAAGTATGACCTCATGATTGAGCAAGTTTCCTGTAATCTACCATCAAGGAAAACAAGGACATAATTCACATTAGAGACAGCAAGCTTTTGGCCAGAGACGAACCATGAAAAAGCATTCCTGGACAATATTACTGTATTATCTACCAACAAATGGCTATCCAGTATCTTCAAGACTCTGACCAGCTATTTCCAGAACAAGCTGCAAAAAGCCTAGTGCGATCTTTCAGTGTTGTCAGTTTACCAATGCATAGTCACACCAGTCGGCCTGATCAACTGACATGAATTGGATCCATATGCATATTCAAAACATCTCAGGACACACTTAAAGACAAGAATTTTACAATCAGCACTTCTACCAATTATTTATGAATAACTAGTGACCTTTGTCAAATCTGGGCAATAATTTTAAGTCTCTCAATTTCATATTTCCTTTTCAATTAGAAGGCAGTATAAGCATGCAGGGTTTACTCATACTGCTCACAATCTTCTGTTGTCCACCAGGCTGTAATTCCTTTTCCTTTGTTAACAGTTAATGTGTTTTCTCAATACAATTCACCCATGTTAATATCTAAACCATCCTCTAGTCACTTAAATTATCAACATTTTCCAAGAAGCCCACAGAGTATCTTTAGGCATGGACAGCCTACTTCATTTCCAGATGAAGCTCCAGTTTGCAGGAGTGTAAGAGTCTTCCAGGTGAAAGTCTGACAATAGGTTTGAGATTGCTTCAGAGATCAGTAGCTTAACAGTGCTTATAACTGTCAATCACATATATTTATGTGTGGGTTTTTTTTAGGAAGATGCCAAATTCATGTCACAAATTTAATTAATAGGTATCAAGAGTTTTCAATCCTGAAACTACTTTTCTCTGCAGAAATTAGTGCTACCACTTCCCCTGCGCAGAAATTAGCACTACCACTTCCCCCTCTCCTAAAGAAAGCATCCTTGCGCAAGCATAAGTTTTGCTAGACGGTGTTTGCAGAAACACTAAGCAAATACTTCAATATTCACATCTGATGAGATTGCATTGTGTTTTTTTTTTTGTTTTGTTTTGTTTTTAATATGGAAGGAATGCTTCTGTTTGAGCTTCATTATACTGCTAATAGTTTTCCTTTCTTTACAATAAGCAGCAGCACAAATTCTGTCCAAGACCAATTTATCCCAGCTGTTACAAGCAGCTGTGATGCAGAAAAGCAATGAGCTGCTACAGGTACTTCAAGCAACAGATCATATGCACATGCCTTAAGAAACTCAATACTTAAAATAGAACATAAAATTACAATAAAATAATAATTTTTTACAAGGGAAATGAAGCAAAGTGTTCTCAGCCTCTGCACTTTATCCACATACTTCATTTTAAAACCAGTGTATAGCTGTTAAGACCAATTACTATTTATAAATTATAAAAAAGGCTGCAACAATTACTTTTTTGTTACTTAATTTTAGCTACATAATATGAATACTTGCATTTATGTTTGTCCAAAAACTAGACTGTAGATGTACATTTGGATGATTCCTTTATTTTGTGCATTCTAATACGTTACCTACCTCAAACATTACTAACCAATTTTAGCCCACACTTGACATTAAGTTCTCATCTAAACCTGCGTAAGCCTGATCTCCCTTAAGGGCCTCATTCAGTCTTCCCTAGCACTGTACTACTAGCCCCAAATAGAAACTAACAAGTGCTAATCACTCTTATCAATGAACAGACTCCTGATGGGCACGCATATTTTGAGTCATTTCTCTTCTGGTCACATTAATGGTAGCATCGTGTTCCTGCAAACATATCTGTGACGTTTAAAGCAGACACTCAACACTCCAGTGCTGGCGTTAATAGAAGAAAAAAAATCCAGACAACGACAATATACTAATTCAACACTCCTTTGAAAGTCATAGTGTCCTAATGAACTCAGACAAGTTGGGACACAAACACAGGCAAACAAACACAAATCCCACCCAGAGCAAACAGCTATGTTTTTGCAACCAAGGGAACATCACACCTTTTAGTAGTGCACTGCAACAGCAAAAGTTAACATTAAACAGAGCTGTAAGAAAAGGACAGAGGCCACTTGTTTCATAAGACTAGGTATGCATACTGCCTTTAGCTACCCTCGTTTCCTTGGATCTTACATTGATGCATAGCAGGTATTTCTATTTCTTTCCCTAAAGGAACAGCTAGGTAGCAGAAAACAGTGAGCGTACCTGAAAAAGCAAGAAAACTAGCAATCAAGAGAATACTAGACCTCATGTACAATTATACCAACAAAATGAATCCATATACACAGACTGAGGTTATACTTGCACAAACTACCTTCCAATGCAAGCTGCAAATAGTTAGGCTGCAGGCTAAGCAAAAAGAAGGCAGTGGGGCAAGGGTGGCTGTTGCACATCTCCACCTCTAACGAAACAGTAAAAGGCATCATTGTGTATCATTTAAAGTAATCTATTGCCTTTGATTAAATTGTATTAAAGGTGAATCAAATAAGATCTATATCCCCTGCAGCTTGAGGTCTAAATAGGTATATAGAAAGATCATAGCAGCATCTATTTGCTGCTTCCATCCAGAAGCAAAAACAGATTTCACAATTTGACATTTCAGTATCACAAAGCATAAGATTGGGTAAACAGTTCTAATTTGACTTACATTTTATATTGCCAGAAACAAAACAAGAAAGGCATAAGATGCTTTTCTTAAGTCTGAGAAAATTTATAAAGAAGAAACCATTTTAAGAACAGCTAATAATACATGGTTAGATATCCTATCCTTTAAAGACCAATTTGTTTTGGAATTTCAACTAAAAATAATAAAAAAAAAAATGTTGGACACCCTCCCTCCTCCCTCAGTCATTCCTTTTTTACCATATAATGAAGCAACCCCAGGCAGACAAGACAAACTCCTAAGCCTAGACATTAGCAAATCACATTCTCGCATCTCAGTTATAGCATGTGCTGAGCCGATATAGCACAAATATTTAAAAATATACAAGCTGTCAAACTCGAGGAGAGCTTGCTTCCTAAAATGGACTTAACTATCCTATAAATTGGGCAGCATTGTTCTTCCTGAACCGATAGCTTCCCCAAAGGACTCAAGTGCCACATCCCAATCACTGAGCTGCCCTTCGAACAAACTGAAACAGATGCATCAAGCCCACTCTGTTCATTTCATTCATTCCTTTCCACCTACATTAAATTGTTTTGACAAGCCAGGACAAACAGCAAGGCTTCCCAGCACGTGACCCCCGGCTCTGCAGTGCCAGGGGCCTGAATAGAGAGAGGCAGTAAGTGAAACAATTGTTTGGCTCGGTACCATTCAATAACCTTTCCTCGGCAGTTTTCATTTATCCACGTACTTCCCTCTGACTTCTTTTGGTCAGGAAACAGCTATCAGCGGTACTTACATTATTCTACATAAGACAGGAATCTTGGCCATTCGTGATGAACCAGTTATTCCATCTGGAGGAGCGTGAATTAGAACTGCTACTACCTGCTTTCTATCCCTGTGCCTAGGTACCTTATATAAAGGAAGAGGAAGAGAGAAAAACAGACACAGAACTTAACACTCCCCCACATAGATTAACTGGTTTGCCAAGCCACAGAAAGTGAGGCACATCAGCAAAGTTCTCTATATTCCCTTGGTGACTTTTTTCAGCCAAAGCTCCATATCTATTCAGCATCTTTCTGAACGAGGAAAGGAAATACATTTCTGACACCTAAATTAATCTTACATTTCAGCTGGGTTGCTCACATACCAACTTCCTGCAGAACTTCTCAGAGTTGTCCCAGAAACACGGTGACAAGTAAGCGCACCTACCTGCACAGCACACCTGAAGCTGCCTTCAGGAGACACCTTGCTCCGCTCCAGCCAGCCGACTCTGCTCACAGCGAGCTCAAGTAAGGGTCTCGCCCTCTGTCTTGCCCCAACGTCCATTTTTGCTAACTATGAGCAACCCTACTTGATATTACAGAAAGAATTGACACACTCAACAGGCCTTAAATGGACACAGGTAAGCACTAAAGACATAACAACCTGCTCTCCAGCACTTGGGCACAGGAGACCAAGCAAGTGGACGAGAGAAACACTCCACATGGCAGGAACTAGATCTACTCTCTGCTCATGCTATACATCTTAAAAGTTAATTGTACTCTGCTAAGGAACTCAAAGAGCTGCTCCCTCTTCCACAGTATAAGGAAGATACCCAACAGAGGAAACAGACCGAGCACTTCACCTACTACAGACAGGTTTTGCTAGCTTTCTGCACGTCATGCCACTAGATCCAGAAATTCTGCATTGTTATACTGCTCACACAGGTAGTGGGCTTTGGTTGGTTTTGGGTTTTGTCCGTGTTATTTTTAAAACTACTCTAGAGCAGCACTGTCTAGATTTTTATCTTGGAGAGATGTGCTAGAAAGCACCAGACAAATTAGTAAGAAATTCTTCTTCAAGTGATGTGCTCTGACAATGTACAGTCATGTCAGCTTTCAACGCATTGTTGAATTACAGATACACTGAATCACAACCAAGGTGAAATATCCAGCTCTGCCGAGGTTACACCAAGCGGCATTTTTATCAAGCTTTCCAAATGTCTGAAATTTGAGGGGAAGTTACTGCGGCTCCTAGCCTATTATTCAAAGGAAGTAGTATACAGAACAGACAAATGTTCTTCTGTGTGCATTTGTGCAGCATATGAGAAAGGCTTTGCAAGCCTTTTAGGCAAGGTTAATGAGGGGTCATCAGAGGAGAAGCTAGCAAGACAGTGCTCTGATATTCAGTGCTGTTAATGGAACCAAGGCTTTGTAGGCTGCAGTGTTCTCATCCTGAAAAAATCTAGCAGTTAAGAGGAAAAATGAGTACAGTGACCATTAAGATAGATTAACAAAATATCAACAAAGAATCCACTGAGCTTAAAAATTGTCCAGCATTATGCAGTTCCTACCTAGAAATGGAATTCTGACTGCACAAGAACTGCATCTACTTTTCTGTGTCAACACAAACCACTTTAGACTAATGTTAAAAGACTAGGGTAGAACATGAGAAAGAAAAAGGAAGGGGGGGAGATACTGTTTAAAATGCATCTCTGCACAGCAACAGACATGAAAATTAATTAAGGATCTCCACATATCCTTCCACCAATATACCTTCCTACAAACCTCTGAACACAAAGAACAGATTAAATGCAGCTGAGCATCTGCCGTTGTAAAAGTATGCAAGAGGGGGTTTTTGTTGTTTGGCATACAGTTTCTCAAATGTTCAGAGCATTTGAGCACCCTGTTTGGAAGCTTAATTGTATAATACGATGTTTACAGAGTTACATAAATCTTTAGCTAACCACGGAGTTAGGAATCAGGTCTGCAAACCATTCGCTGTTCAGGCAGCTCCTGCTTCTTTGTACAGCTCTCCTACCTTCGAATACTCTAGCCTTTCACAGGCAAGTCTCTGCCATATAAGATAGTAGGGGTTGCTTCCAAAATTTGAGTTTCATAACAGTTTGGGGGCTCTGGGCACACGGGGGAAGACCATTAGTGCCAAGGTTGTCAGTTGCTGGATGAAGCATTCAGAAAAGCAATATATTAAAACTGTGGCTAATGAGGACAATGAGTGCCACATTTGGATACCCCAACACAACATACAAGAAGTCACTCTATCAAGAATTGCCAGAACACAGCTCTCAGTGCTTCCAGACTGCACTCCACACACATGGAATAATTTATTAAAAACAGACTGTCTTATTATACACACTGGTTGTTCTTTAGATAAATCAAATGTTCTTTCTGCCAAAACGTATAAATACATTAGCCAAAAGATAAGCTAAGAAAAAGAAAAAATAAACCAAAAAGCTACTTGCCAAAAACAGACAAAAGAAAAGAGTCAGGCTTCCTTGCCACAAAGCAACATCTAAAATTCTCTTTGATTTCAGAAGGCTAGGCATCTCCCAAACATAAAACTCCTAAGCTATCCCTTCAACAACCCAGGCCATTCATCCCCAGAAACATCTCTGCAAAGATTTCTGGAAAGGTTTTTGAAAGAAAGGGTTTGCTTGCTACTTCAGTGTTGCTTCCTTGTCCACACTTACAGAAATTAGAAACCAAGACCAATCTCTGTGCCTGCATGAAGTCACGTGGTTTGCTGGAAGGGAAGAACACCTTCTTCTTGATATTAGGCTGCAAGTCCCAAAACAAAGACTTGTAATGGCAGAAAAGCAGGCAGTCATATCAATACAGAGGATTAGTTAATAAGTGAGTAAATCTGAGGAATTCAGTACTCCTGTATTCTGGATGCTAACAACCAGCAATTTTCAGTCCCCTTCCTTCTCATTCTCATCTTAATCTGAAGACTGAAGGCGAAGTTCCTGGGATAGGCTGCAGAATGAAAGGCAACGCCAAGTTAACACTTGCTGTAAGTACCATTTCATGTCCCTGCTTGGCAAGTCTCCACAAGAAGATCCAACTTTATATACTACAGACAGTTTAAGTGAGCATGTAAATAATCCTAACACTAAAATAGAATGTACATATTTAACACAGTGGAAAGGAGGATGGTTAAAACAGTTATCTACTACACCTTTTAAACTTTATGATTACGGGTAAATAGTTTTATGTAGACTTCTCCCTACTCAAGTAAAGTATTCAAAAATGCTCTAAATTTCAGGCAAATACACAAGTCATCATCCTAAGTGAAAGGTCAGGGGATTACTCACGCTAAGTTTTATGGTTTTCTGGTGAAAAGAATGTAATGTATAGGTTATCTTTTGCATTTCCATTTCTAGCATTTCAATGCACAAGTCAGAATAGCACAGCAGACTTCCTCTTATAATCAATAGAGAGAAGCAATACAGCAAAAATGTGCAAGTTTAGTGCTGCTACCCAAAGGGCAGAATTCAAGAAACCGTACACATATCTTGACAGAGATGATACTTGGGTAAACTGATTGGGGGTGGAAGAGGAGGCAAATGCAATTCAATAATCAAAAAGGGAGCAGACAAACCTTCATCAGTCAAAATTTAGACAAACTTCTCGTGAGAGTTTAACTGTTCTGGTGACCAGATGGAGAAAGTAGATCAGTAAAAAAAACTCTGGGCTTTCCTTGTTTATTTGTATTTCCGAGGTGATTACTGATTTGGGACTTGAGTCAATAGGGTTCCTCCATTCATAAAAAAAACACACCACACAAGAAAAAAAATAACACGAACACACATAAAACTGGCAAAAGGTTGACCACGGAGGTCAGAAGCTGTCTGCAACTTGGAGGTACTTCCATGTATCTTTGCACAACTGACCTTTTCTGCTAACACTGAATACGAAAATGTATGACTTGGAGGAGAGCTCCCAATTCTCTCTTGGAAGAGAATTATTTTTCCTGTTGACTAAGCTTTATGGCAACAAATCCTATAAAAATCCAGAGCTAGATTTGAAATAGTCTGGTAATTTACTGAAAGCACTGGTAGCTTTTTACTTTGTACTGGAAGACAGAATAAAGGGTGTTGTATTGTGTGTTTTTTTTAATGTTTGTGTCAGAACTAGCAATATTATGCACACAAAAAAATATATTGCTGTCACTAAAAGGATTTAGTCTGAAGTCAATTATACATTTTTGAAAGAGGTGATGCTGAAGCTTCAGAAGATAAGAAATACAACTTCATCTTAACATTAAAGAGGGAGTATCCAGAACCGAAGCCTACATATATCATTTAAAGATACTAGCACTGCTCCCCATTTTTCCTGCAACTGCTTGTTAGTTTTGATGAAGCTATGATTCATCAGCATGGGGGAAAGCAGGGAAAACACCACCAATAATTATATTCCTCTCACTTTCGTATATGCAGCACCCGTGCCAGCAGGAACAGAAGCAGCATCTAAGACACCTGGTGGCAGCAATGTCATAGACTTGACCTATGCTTGAAGAGCCATCCTCACTGTTCCTGATAACAAGGCATTCATACTGACCTATTAATAATGACCTATTAATATGACCAAGTTCTCGCATTGTTAAACACAACTGACCTGTAACTAGTCACAATTATAAGCTTCTTCCAAGTCTTTAGCTAGAAAGAAGAAAGTTGGCTTTCACAAAGACACTCAGAACAGGTCTAGTTCTAATACAGCTATTGCTGTACAGGAAGCAGTCAGTACAGGAATAACTGCATCATGCAAAAACAAAGAGCTTAAACAAAGGAACGCTGCATCAGAGCTGATCTCACTGACTCAGGTAGATATGAAGTCATTCTGCCTCACTTCCTCACACTGAACAAACAGCAGAAGTGGAATCAGAAGATAAGGAGCATGTAAATAGAACGTGCATCAGGAACAGCAGCAGAAAACAAACTTTTGCCCCTCTGCAGAGCAGCAGCAGTTTGGAATGTTTCCTCTTCATGTACGGTGACAGAAAAAATGCAACACTGCTCCCAGAGTTTATCTTTTGGGACAGCAGACTGGGAGGAATTTTTACTTCTAGCAGTGCCGAAGATGGTACACTAGTGCACTTCTATACCACTCTCACTGGAGACAGACAGAAGCAAGCATGCTGCTTGAAGACTGGGACAACCAGATACATCCCAGGTCTCTCCAGAAAAGATACTGCCAGAGAAAAGAACCTATACAGCTCCAAAAGAGCTAGAACCGGGCTAGCTGACAGGATTCCAATATATGGACACTGTCTGATTTCTTAGCTTTCCACTTAAATTTTAAGAAGCATGGGCATGACCAGGCAGTAAAGCACCTACCTTTTCCCAGTAAAAATAAAAATAAAAATCACACCACCTGTGAGGTTGCTTCAGAACTGCCCCATGTGTAAATATACATTAATACAAATCTATGTTACTCGTCTCCCCTCTTTATCTTGCCAGCATGAATGTTTACAGGCAAAGTAAGTAGGCTGGGTTGAGGAACTGATCCAAGAACCAAATTCTACTTTTGCAGAAAATAATGAGTACAACGAATTAATATACTGCCTAATCCCCCAGTTTCCTTCAGGAAATCTCAATTATTTAACTTGCACTCTTCACAGTGCAGAATATAGCTATGACAAATACACAGTAGCTTCAGAAAACTATAGACTATATTCAAACTTTATCAAGTCAATTATGTATTTTTCCTTCGCTCTCTTCACAACCAATAGGAGAGAAAAATAAAACAGCAGATATGAAACCTACAGCTTAGGCATGACCTTCTCTGGAATCTCTCAGGTCATTGAAAATGTGGTCTAAAAATGGCGAGCAACTGTTTAGGCTTCAGTCATTTCTATTCTAGGGTTTCTCTAGGCAGCATTTGTGTTTCCTTACACAGAAGTCTGGAAGAAAAAGTGCTGAAAGTTTTAGTCAATTTGTTCAGTCTTAAAGGATGAACATAAGGGACAGTAATCAAAATGCTGTGCTACACAGAAATAATCAGTACTAGAACAGAGAACTCTATTTTCACTTTAACATTTCTATTTGTTCCATGGAAGATAAAGGGGTAAGTTTGCTATCTGCTATCAGCTCACAATAAGGCTTATGTCTAATATATATAGCTTATTAAGGAGTTGAAGTGCTAGCTGAACTGAATTCTTGATGAGCTATTAACAAGCTGGACCATCTTATCACTTGGCTCAGATGGCTCATTAAGACTTTTGGAGCTCTTGTCAATTCTCATTTTGTGCTAAAACGATTGCTTTGTTAGAGAGAGGAAAGTTACATTCAATCACCTCAGTTTAGTTTTACTATGAAAACCTAACTCTCTATTTAGGGGGGGGCGACAATACTGCAAGAAAAAAGCCTCCAGTGTAACCCATTCTGTTTACCTTACTCATCTATTAACTCACAGTACCAAAAGAGCAACTGTCACTATTTTCATTTCACATATTTCTGTATGACCATAAGAATCCTTTATGAGTAGGCGAAAGCCTAGAATGGTAGGGTGAACCCTTAACCAGTTCCGATGGAGGCCAATCAATTTAGAGAATTGAAAACATACTACAATTCTTCATCCTAAGTATTTCACAAAACTACTGGACAATAAATATGGGAAGAGTTATCTGTCTTAATTTTTCTATATGTTGACAAGCTGCACTGATACATTGGGTGGAAATGATACAGAAGTGTAAAGATGGCTCCCAAGATTTATAAGCAACACTCAAAACTACAAAAGATCAGCAAAGATGGACACACACACAAACTAGTAACATTCCCGTGCCACTGACTAGTTCCCTTACAAAAATCCCAGCATAAAACCAGAGGTGACAAACTTAAACTGGCTCAAGCATTTAAGCAACTTTCCCTACGGGCCTGCCCATGTTCTTCCAGTCATAAAATTAACTCACATGAGCCAAAAATGCACATTAGCTTCAATATGTTGTTTATATACAACATAGGTATATACCCTGCATATGCAGCCTAATTATATCTTCCTACCTTTGCTGTTTCTTCTGCAAATGCATCCAAAGTGAGTACTTCAATTACTTGACAAAATTGGGGATTATCAGTTATGACACATCAGGATGACATATGAAGTCAAGTACTGGCAGCCAGAAGAAAATCCTGACATAATAGTTAGAAAACTCCATGAGAGAGATCTTTCATTCAGTATTAGATCTCCATTTCAGTGTTCCTCCCGGATTCATCACAACTTCCCCCAAGTAACTGCAAGTTTTTCTGTGCCCTTCTAAGGCAGATGAAATCAAAAAGGGATCTCGTGTAGGGAAAGGTTAAAGAATCCCACCAACGGAGAGTTTTATGAGGTGACCAAAATTTGCATTCTAGATGAGGTCTTAGAAGTAATTTGCTTACGTGCTAGTATTAGTGCTAGTATGACACAAACATCAAAGTCCTAAAATGAACTGGAGAAGCATTATCTTTTAATAAAAATAATAAAAATGCAACAATAATGTAGTCTCCCTATGATCTACCTTAATGCCCATCTTCCTCTTAACCTGCTCATAAAAGAGAGCAGTAATAAGTCTTCCATGGATACCTATCAGGAAGACAGGAAATCATGTTCTTCCATCACTCACATGTTTACTAGACTCTTGTGATGATACCATATACATGAGACACCTGTGTTTACAACTGACAATCAATATCAAATATAAATTTAAACATTATCAAATATAATATCAAATATAAATTTAAAAATACGCTCTTCACCTCTCATAGAGGAAGGAAAATGCGCAACATTGAGCTAGGAGATAGGAAACACTCAAATGTTTAGCAGTGGGAAAGTAGTAGAAGAATAACTACAAATACTGGCATGGTCAAGCACACTAAGTATCCATAAACAGAGCTGGCTTTACAGTGCAACCCTGAATTACTTTATAGTGAGATAAATTACAAAAGAAAACAATGTAATTGAAATGCAGCTGGACAGAGCAGTCACCTTGTATCCTCTAAAGCAATTCAAGATACAATACATAAAAGCAGTGACTGTTTGCAGAACATCAAATCAAAGATAATAATATGCATACCTTGGGCATAAAAGGACTAAAATAAGTTGAAAAAAATTAAGCATTGGATTAACCTCCAGAAAAGGGCTTCAACAACTAAAATGTGGTACTGTAAAAGAGTTGAGATGAAAGATTATCAACAGAGTAATCTCCAAAGTGATCCAAGGTAGACAGCTAGTGAAAAATAATAGAGGAGGTTTAGGATGAATATTCAGAATTCTTCTTAGCATTTGGAGAATGTATGTGGTACTACCATCATTGGCAGTGCTATTCTGTTTCAAACTTTCTCTGAAGAACGCTACTGGGAACGTCCTGCATTGCTAGAAGGTCAAACATGACCTAGAAGACCTCAGATACTTGCTACAACCTAAACTATGAATCAGCTATTCAAATTTTTACAGCTTATCCAAAAAGTCTGTTCATCATTACATTGTGCTTTAGTTAAATACTGTCCTTGGTCTGGTGCCATTATTTCAATTGTTTGCACAGCTACACTGAACGAATGTCAAAGTAGAACTCTAAGATCCGTGGATACCATGGTCCAAAGGGTCTACCTTAAACAGAGCATCACAATCTGTAAAAATGTTTCCTTGTTTTCAATGTACCTCCTATTTTGTCACACTGAGGCATGAACTCTACCTGCAGTTCAACATTAATTGTGGTTGTGAACTGAAGAGCATCATCCCCCAAACAGTCCAACATTAATTGTATCATGACCATCATCCCACAAACAGTTAAAGCTTTACTCTTTCCATATACTGAAATATCTGATGTTCTGTGCATCGTACACCAAAGTGATAACCATGTTAACACTGAAAAGGTTCCCTTAGCCAGAAAGTTATCTGGAAACATTTTTAGCACTACGGCTCCATCTAAAAGACATTCCTGTGTTCAGCAAGTCTGCATACACAAGAAGCCACAGAAGTAGGAATTCAAATAGAAGTGGTTTTTCAGAAAAGCTGCACAAGTGTTCTGGTACTGCATCCCTTGCTCCAGTGGCAATAACTACATTTCTGTGGGTACGAGAAGTTAAGTGGATTTGAGGCATCTCGTATTTTTGTTTAAATTAAATTCCTTGCTCTATTTCACCACCCCTTGCAACATCCCAGGAAAGCAATTTTAATGAGCTACAGAGTGTCATAAAGACACTAGACACTCAGAGCTGGTTTTTAGTCAAGTCTAACAGTTACCACTTTAACAAGTACACAGGCTTACTCTTGCTAGAAAGGATTATTCTTCCCCTCTTGAGACAACCAAGGCTACACAAGACCGTTTTTAACACAGGCAGAAAGAGGATCTGGATGGATCTCAGGAGAGGTATCTTACAGAGCAGCGATATTAATATCCAGGATAAAAGCCTTCCGTCCAACTACTGGGCAATGGAATGTGAGTAAAAGCAAGAAGAAATCCACATAAGCAACAGTCTGGAAGCACCCCAGAACCAGTTCCTTTGCCCATCCCCTGTTGCCGTTTTCCACATTTTCTTCAATCAACTCAGAAATGACCCAAATGCCAAGATGAAGTTTCTAATCAAAACTGCTGGTGTTAGAATGCTTAATATCTAGAGATATTAATGAGAACCTCACCAATTCTTTCTGAAGCAGTTTCAGGTAGATTTGTATTTTTTCTTCCATGAGATGCCACGACAATATAAAAACCTCTCCACAGGATGGATCTGATCCAAACAGAGACATTAGTACTTCCAATGTAGAAGAGATGTGAAGCAGTCCCTTGGGGATCCAATTTTAAGACCACTTTTGCTAGGGGACCAAAAGTGGAAGCATCACAGATTTACCTCCTCAAAAGACCAGAAAGTTCTTGAGAAGACAACTGTCTCATTGCCACTAGAGCACTTCTGTGCTTAGAGCTTCACATCTCAGTGCACTACGTAACACTCCATACTAATTAATACTAATTAGTGAGAGCTTGGGCCACAAAATTGAATCCTTCCAGAAGGGGCAGAGAGGAAAGAAAAGTACTTTATCTGCTTCTAGTTTTCTCTGATTACCAAAACACAAGGGGCCAGGCACAAGCACCTGCTGCTGCAGCACCTCAAAAATATGGGAAATGGACTTCAATAGTCAACAACAATATTAGAGTACAGAGTAGCAAGTCTTAAAACTCTGAATTTATGGTAACCACACCAGCATCAATACTTAACAGCCTGTAATTGTGAAAGAAGAACAACCCCAACAGGCTGCCCAGTAAGCAGGAGTTGGACAGATTAATCGCAGTCAAGAGTTACAGTCCTACCTTCAAAGTTGTTAGCAGGCTGAAAAATTTATGAACAGGCTTCTTCAGAATTAGTTGCAAAATATCTGTCCACCAGAAACAGACATTCCCCCTTGTGATTTCACTTTGCAAGTAATAAAATCCAGACTTCGTTGCAAACAAAGAGCTGCAGTTCCACCCCTGCTTGCTCTTGCCCTGAGCGCTTTGGCTACAGAGGCTGCTAGTTTTTTGATGCTATTTTAATCTCTTCTGTGCTTCCAACACATACTGAATCTCTCAAACTTTCTTGCGACTTGCCACGTTAAAGCATGCTTTCTCAGACAGACCCAGTGCCCGCGTTATCTTCAGCTGAAGGTCTGCATAACCAATCGGTTTGGATCTCCATTCGTACAGCAAATTAACATACAGTGCAAACCAAATCAAGATAGCCCGAGCACTTTCGACTAAAATGCTGACTCAGTCCAAACGACTCCATTTCGGAATTAGTCACACACATAAGGCTGTAAGGTAGAAACTGAAATTTCTGTGCCACTCTGAGTTCTTATCTCAACTGATTTCACAACGCTTATACCTAAATAAGGACTTCACAAGAAATATACTGGCAGTGATCACCTTTGTAAAAATAGGACACTTTTCTCCAAAATTCATGTTTTTCCAAAAGATAAACAGGGGAACAAGATGGTAGTGTAAGAGCAGGGTGAAACCTTAAGACAGTAGAAGAGACAATGGCTGCAAGCATCCAGAATTACGTAAGAGATGGAAGGGACCAATTTCCAGCTAATCCAAGGGATAACTGCCTCTTCCTACTGCAAGCTCCTGCCAACCCTTCCTCCCAAAGCACCTTCAAGTTTCTACTTCCCAAGAGAGGTAAACAGCGTTAGACATAGCACAGACCTGACTCTGAGCTAATTAAAAAAGCATTTCCATACAGCATGCTAGATTCTAAACACTAGAACAAAACTAAAAGTAGGCAAGTACTACTCTGATTGTAGCTATGTTTAGACTGTTTAGATTTCTTGCACTTGTTTCATTTACATACATTTCTTTCAGACTATTTTTCCTCTGCGCAATCATGACAACTATCGTTACACAAAAATCAAAACATCTCTACAACCCTGCAGCCTGTATAGCAACAGTGCTTGCAGTCCTATTTCACTTAAACCCTGAACATCTAGTCCAGCATGATGTGAAAAATCCAAAGGATATTTAAAAGGCCAAACTGCAAACATGAACTCCTGTATTTTACAAAATATATTACATTGAAAGGATACAGATTCTAATCGCTAAATGCAGTAAAAACATCCAATAACATCTTTCTCTCGGGCTTGTGGGAAAGCAGATGGGTTTTAACAAGAGCATTTGCTTTTAAAATAAAAATTACTTTGCAAGATCTGTATTTCCTATAATTAAAGCTATTTGAGCAGTATATTTTCACAGATGTTTGCATCAGACCGTCTACAACATGCCAGGCCCACAGCTAGCTCTCCATCATTGGAACTAAGCTGCAAAGACTGCTGCTTCTGCAGAAATAGAGGCTGCTGCTCCACAGAAGATTTTCTACTTGGAAACTTCAATCCTTATTCCTCAGAGAAACTTATGTACTGATGGAGTATGCCTTTCCTGAGGATATCAAACTTTAATAGCTTAAACATCTGCAACAAAAACATGGGAACTAAATTATATCATACAGCCTACCTTGTATTTCCCATACTGAGTTTGGCTTGTGCGTGCTATATAAAAATAATTGTGCATTGGCTTTATGGTTTACAAATAGATGTGGAACAAACTCCTTCAGATGGCATCATACAGACACTACCAAATACCACTGGTAGACTATAACACGGATCAAGACTTCGGAGTTTAAAGAGATAACAGAGGTTCCAGATAAGTCTCATATCAAAAATGCCACCTATTCTGAAGCTTTTTTATCTCAAGTATATTTATTTGGAAATACTTCCCCAGCACAAAGGTAACTCACCTGTCTCAATGCTGCTTTTAGGTCCCTGCTTGACAACTCTGAAGTACAAAAGCTCAAGAAGGCATTGGATGCAACAGAGTAAGCACTTCTCTGAAGCACCTGCACCACCTTGGCTGAAGTGTCCGAAACAAACTTGAAACAGACACTCAGCTTGAAAACCTACAGCCCAAGTGGTTGAGGTATGCCAGTTGGGAAACAAAGCAGGATCTTATGACAGGAATCAAACTTAAATAGTGCTACCTAATGTATTAGTCCCACGTGTGCTGGTAAAAAATTGAACAGGAGATGACCATTATGTAAATACAGGGCATTAGCAACACGTTTCTTCCAAAGTCAGCTGGAAAGTTATGTATTTGTGCTACAGAGCTGACTTCTCAATCTGCTTGACTGTACAGTCCAAAAAGTGCAGTAACTAGGGAGTTCAAAAAGCAGCTTCTAACACTGGATGAGAGACCTGTATTCATACTGTCTGAGGAAAAAAGACCTGATTGACATTCACGTTAAGCACATGCATCACACGCAGTGCACTAACTGAGAGCATTACAGCAAGCATACTCTGATTTCTCAGTTCTGGGCTCTCACACAGAGACTCTTTTCATTTCACTGCAGCCTGGGTTCAAACCAAACAGTTTTATGGCATTAAAAAAAATATTTCAGTAGTATTTCTAATGATTGAAGAGGATAGAGCTCATCTGGAAAGAGATGCATGTTGTCCTTATACTAAGATCAGAGGCTCTACTGAATGAATCCAGTCCATCATGAATATGAAAGATAAGTGAACCCATTTTTATACTTTTAGAAACTGCAAGACAGATAGCAGCTTGCACGCTATGCAAGCAATGTGTAATGGTAATGCAAAGAGCATCAACTATATACAGCTTAATAATCATTTCAATCATTATTTTAAGAATTGTCACACAGTCTTGCTCTGAACATTCAAACACTAAATCATTGTGGTGGGAGTTGTGCCAGCAAGGTCCAGAGGAGCTGCACAAGTATGCACCACGTCTCTTCATGCCGCTCCATCAAGAACTCCCCTGAACTACTCCTCTGTTGCAGCTTCTGTTCAAGACCCAGAAAAGACAGACAGGCAACAGCTATCCTTGCTATTTCCAAGAGCATGCATTGATGAGTCCCAGACTCTCAAACTGTAAACTTGACACTAAACTAGAAGATGGCTGTTCAGATGAGACTCCAGTCAAAGACTTGCTTGTGCTCCGATACTAGAGCAAGAGATGACACCACTATATGGCTGAGAAAACAGACATTTATCAGAATGTGACATTGCAGACAACTTAGCAATTTTTAAAAAGTCAGAAAACAGTAAGAACTGAAGTCCATCGAGATTCTGAAGCAAGGAAGTTGCAGACTTGTTTAAATATATCCATTTTCTAGTATACCCATAAACACCATCCATATGACAGTGAAAAGCACACTGTTTCCATCATCTAGACCAGCCATGAAGATTCAAACAACAAACGTTTTCACTGAAGGACAGCTGCAATTCAAAGGCCAGAAAATTCTCATCAAAGGAGTCTAGAACAGCTTCAGCCTCCTTAGCTCCCATTAGATCTCCCAAACCTCTCGAGCTGCAAATCATCTGTTTCATACTGGCTGCAAGGGCTTCTATCACACAGACACTGCATTAGGGAGCTCTATGAGCCACAGAAAAACTGTTTCTGAATACACAACATGAATTCAAGAAAAAGCCAGATCTGTGCAGACAAAGCAACTCAACCAGACAAGGGTTTGGGTTGGTTTTCATTGGGTGGGTTTTGTTGTTGTTTTGTTTGTGGCCTGTGAAGACTAGGAGCTCGCATTTATTGTTCCACTTCATAAAAGGGTTAACCATGGACACTGAGAATGCCTTAAATACCCCTTGGAAATTGAAAGCTTTTTAAAGCAACGAGCACAACCTCTCTAAGGTCTGAGCAGCAGGTAGTTCAACCAATACATGGCTGATTTCCATGTTTTTAGCATAAGTCTGTAGTTACTGCAAGTTTTTGTTTTATTTCTAATTGTTTCCTTCCTATACACTGCAGTATTCATTAGTCAAGAACTAAGATCTCACTTTATAGAAATTTGCTGCAGAGAAGCTATTCTAAGTTAATGGCCATGCCCATTCTCCCATTAAAGTGTTTTTTCAGTCATGTACTTAGCACTCAAGTTTTTTATGGCACTTTGTTTCACATTATGCTCAGTAGCCCATGCAACACATTGCATTTTGCAAACACATAGCCAATGGCCATTGGCAGACTTCCATCTCCCCTTTCTCAATATTATTGGAATAAATCAAGGCTCGTTTACACATGGATAGCAGCAAAACCCTCCACAATCTGCAAAGTTATCCCCCTTAATTATCAGCATCAAGTAATTCATTATCAATCTTGTTGCTCTTGATTCATCGTTAGCTAGGATCACATCATGTATCTCAGGTTTTTCCACTAGAAATCCAGATTGAAAAACAGACTGAGGACTATCCAATGGCCAAAAGACTAGTGGCCAGTGGATGAATGTTTTAACCTAATAATACTACAAAAGCAAAGGAGGCAATTAGAAGGTTTCAGAGCAATCCTTTTAGGAATAGCACCAGTAAAACCCACCAACAATGGCTGAAACATCACCATCAGTATAAGATTTTCTTATACTCTAGAAAAAAAATCAAAATAAAAACTTCACCTGAAAAAGAAATTCAAACTTAAATGCTCCAACTTCATTTCTTCTTCTTTCAATGAGCCTAGTGCTAAAATCCTTCCTAAGAGTACAGTGTTATTTACTTCAAGTTGGAGTAATGCTTTCAGCCCTCTAAACTAACAATTTGGTCACCAGCTTGTGATCCCAGTGACTCCTGATAAACTCACAGCTGTTGGATTGAGTATTTATACATGAAACAACTGACGTATCTCCATCTGGTCTTCATGACAAGAGGATGACTATATAGAACAGCAAATCACTACCGCTTCCAAACAAAACTCAGGGAAGAGGAAAGGGAAACTGCTGAGCTGGACTGCCCTTGACCCACGGCACAAACAGACAACTCAGCTGTCACTTATGTTTTGGTCATCTGAGAAGCAGCAGAAAGTGTATCTGAAATGAGACACCCTACCCAGCTGAAGCTCATGCTAGTCCACGGGTTCCCTCCCCCCCCCCCTTCCTAGAAAGAGATTCGGCTGGAGAAGGGGGAAGGGAGAAGGCAACAGTAAAAGGCAAATTCCCAAGAGAACTGTAAGCACATTTCCATAAAACTGATTTACCAGCTGGAAAAATCTGTTTGGAAGAAGGCAGCTCCGGGAGTTAAAATTTAAATGCAGGTTTTTAACTCTGCTCATCACTCTTTTACGTATGGTAGCCCAAATTCAGGCATAGGTACAAAATCTACTTCATCTCGGAGTGGAAAGGAAGGAAGAAAAATCCATGTTTTGCCAGACAGTATCCAGAGACCACAGGACAACACAGGAAGGCCAAAGCTAGGAAATAAAGCAAAGTGTCATAGGCAATGACCGATACAGTGTTTTGCTTGGAGGGCAGAGGAGTGGTGGGGAGGAATGAGAATACTTCCTGAACAGGTAAGCAGCAAGAACAATTACCATTCCCACACGCAGGAACAAGATAAAAAAGATGCCGTTTCCGTGCGTATTATTGCCAGAGAAGATAAGGAAAGAAGTCAGAGGGAAAGTGGAAAATACTTTTGTACATCGTCAACTCATTCTTTCCATTCTAAATTCCAATGCCAACTTCCTCAGATTTCATACTCCTTAAGTGACAAAACATACTTAAAACATCACCGTGCTTACGGCCTGCAGTTTTTAACTGCACTCACCCAAACCTGCATAGTTAATGTCTACCAGTTGAGTCATTATGCAGTAATTATCAGTGATTTTATATCGCAGTTACACCCCTTCACATTTTACAAGTTTACCCAAACCATGTGGTTTATTGCAAAAAGTCACCAAGATCAGAAGTTGAGCAACATAAAACTCTTGGATGCGATACATGAGCAAAATCACAGAACACAAGTATAACTTGGGAATTCAGAATTGTCTTATAAGCTGCCACAGTAGAAGCCACAACTGGTTTTTGACAGAGGTCAAACCACTAAAGAACTCTAGCGAAGCAAACCTCCAGTTAAACAATTCAGTCCACCAACCAGCAATTTGCAATAATAGTCAAATAATGGAGGCTACCACAAAAAGAATTTTGGGGCGCTATTTTGCTGATGTTGAAAGTACAAGTATCTGCTTTAGCAGAGTGGATTCTGGCATACTCCTTTTGTTTACCCCTTCCTAATCTAAAGCTACTTGAGCTTTTTTGTTGTTGTGTGTGTGTTTTGTGTTTTTTTTTTTTTGTTTTTGTTTTTTTCACAGAACTGGGCAATTTCTTTGCTTCACCACTTCTGAGAATTAACATTTCACTTGTGTTAACGTTCACACACGAAAACAGGACTATCAGAGTTCTTACAGATTCTTTTGGACCAGTTTATCAGCAATCTAAAATTCAAAACACTACCACCATGGTCTAAAAACTAAGGACGCTTTGCTTTCTCTGAAAAAAAAAAAAAAAAAAAAAAAAAAGAACAATGGGATTTCACAGTGTGGGTTTATCCAACAGAAACCATTTATGATGTTGGAACATTAGCAGCTTCCCCACATCTCTACACTTGGTGCTGCAGTACAAAACTGCACTTCTTTCTCAGTCTTGTTCATATTATTACTTTACAGCTCTTCTTCTATAGACCTTGGCAGAGAGATCCAGAAAGCCTTCTGGAACAGCTAGCCATTAGCCACTAGCCAAGCCACAGGTGCTGGTTTGGGATAGATCTCTCCAGATCCAAAAATGTCCTTCAGACATGTAAACTATGATCACAAAGCTTTACCTTGGAGACAAAATCTGCAGGCTCATAATGTATTACAAAATACTAAAAAAAAAAAAAAAAAAAAAAAGAGCAACAAACTTTTCATCTGTACTGACTGCTGCCATTATACAGCTCAGTCTGAATACATGTATAAAATGACTTTACGTGCCCATGCAATTAACACAGATACTTAATTCACAAATCTGTAAAAAACTGAGAAACTGAGGCATGTTGAAGTCAGGTGACTTATTAAAGTGTTATTAATTTAATAACACAAAAGGAGGTATTTTGGCAAAATAAATCCACAAAGTATTACATTAAGACTACTTTCATGAGCTGGCCATCCAGAGCAATGGTAATTTTCAGAATCAATTCACTGTTTTAAACTTGTATAGTCCTAAAGCTTTACAACTCACGCCACGTACAAAAAGCAAAAGTTTTTGCTATGCCCCATCTATCTTGCAAAAGCCTGTTCAATTCTCAAAATTCTGTCGAAGAAACCACTTAAGTCAACCATAATGACAAATTTAAGCACCTCCAATACCAATGAATCATGGTTCAATTCTACCTAATTTACAGAAATTTGAAAAGTAAGATTTCTTACTGTGTGAGAAGAAAAACTTTTTTGAATCCTAGTTGCAAAATATATGCAAGAAAACTGGCTATCTTTTTCATTTGAAATAGATAAACACTATCACATACATTTACAAATATATGTCCACCTAATTGGTCCACGTAGTCCTGTCCAGTTGCATTGATATGCTGTAATTTGTGCTGCATTATGCTTTTTTTTTAACCCTTACCATATACACACTTCCACAAACCCTATAACCCATATGATGCATCCATACAGACACCCTAAAATCTCCAGGGACACCAACTATAAGGAAAATGATGGGTCTATCAACAAAATGAAAGTAGAAGTGAAAAGTGTGTGACAGAGCTGCATTAGTACAACCTGACTACAGGAAGTTTTGGTTACAGGCATACTACCTGAATAAATCAAGAAGTTAATTTTGGACATGATTGTTTTCATTACTCATACCCAGATAAAAGGGACAAAGTACTAGAACATTCTTAAATACCTGAATAATACCATAAAGCAACTGGAAAGATTTGCTCTTATACAGACAGAAAAAACATAGTCCATAAACAACCAGATGTTCGCTAATTATTTGTTCTGTACATGAAATTTACTTCAGCCACGAATGTAATTCAAACCAGAATTCCCTGGGACCTTTTCCCTTTCTGCAAGCACAAAATGACTGCAACTGCAGGCTGAAATTCCTTCTTCCCCCTCAGATTTCTTTCTCACAATTTCATTTAGTTGCCACTACCCTGAGAAGCGCTGAACGTTCCAAGCATGCAAAAGGGCCACAAAAGAGACAAATACATATTTTCGTAGAAGAATACCTATTAAAGGCAGTTATTTTTAGGCAGATCTTCAGATATAGACCACACACGATCTATTAATATACTACAGTATTTAAGCCTTCAGCAGCAACCCAGATCTTCTCTTCCCCCGTCCCTTTTTTGGTCCCAAGGGTAAATACTGAACCTCTCAGATGCGTTAAGGCTTGGGTAATGAGAACAGCAAAAGAAACCCTACCACCACCTGAACTGGCTCACAGTTGCCATCAAGAGGCAACAAAAATCAAATTCAAGTACCGCGTAAGATTTTTTCCCATGTGCTGACAACCTGCATTTCTGCTTTTCAGCTGCTTATCTGCAGACAAAAGCTCAAGCTGCTTGCAAAGGAAGTAGAGAAAACCACAGAAGAAACATGCTAACAGTGAACTTAAAGTCTTCTATCAGACATTTTTGCAGGTTCTCCATTTTCAGCACACTGTTCCTAGCAAATGTAACAACACACTAACCCTAAAGCACTAATAAAATAATTAAATAATTAAATAAGCCTAAAACACAAATAAAGACCATGCCCTCACAGGACATTCTACATACTGCCTGTCTCTACTGGTCTATGTCCAGAGATGACAACATAAAAGTAACTCAATCTTTTCAGACAGTCTTTCTTACTCTAAGATCCTTGTCTGAACAGACTGCTTTCTAAGAACCCTCGAATTCAAATTTACTCTCACCTACCATCACTTTTCCTTAGGGAACACTCAAAGGCTCAGAGTCCGTATCGGCTATAGAATAATGGCGCACAGAAAGTTATCGCTTTGCATTTTTATATAGATACACAACTTATATTTCCTGAATGAAAGTACAGTGTAAGCAGCTGAATAATGAAAGATGCAAACCAAAAATAGTTTCATGTTGGAAAATAACTGTAAGAATAAGATAAAGAAGCAGATTTGAGAAACAGACATAACATTTTGCAGTGTTTCAGCAAAACCTGCTAACAGTTCAGAAATTGCTATTAACAGATGCGTATTACATAAGTGTATACAGATTTGCAGATCTTTAAGATAATCAGCCTGGAGTGCTGAAGCTCTTAATAGCAATATTTGTGGGTTATTGTTTGTGTGTCATTAGTCTTCACCAGGATAGAAGCTGTTTTCATAGCAGTCAAATGCATTCATACTTGGGTCATAAACTTACCAGCAACAGTCAGCAAAGCAGAAACATGTCACATGGTTACTCGGAGAAAAACGTCCAAGAAAACCGGGTAACACCACCAGTTAGACGGACAGAAGCCATCATGAGACTCTTATCAACCAGCCAAAACCAGATACAACGTACATAATTGTTGGTATCACTTTGTACTATCTTCCATTTAGCCAAGCATCCCTACATAGTTGTTTCAAATTTACCCTAGTTACATGGAGATCAGTGTTCTTATTCTTTTCATGTTCTTCTAAATGGTGGTAATAATTCTCAGTCACTTAAATGAGTTTGTTTTTTCCATCTGTAGTTGCTTGCTTTCTCTCACTAGCCCCATATCTGCTATCAGAACCCACCATCTTCAGCCACTGATGCCACGAAGTTAGGAACGGCTGAAACCATGCAGATAAAAGAGATGATCCAGGAAAGCTAAACAGAATCAACTAAGCTTGTATAAGGAGTCTAACAAAGCTTATTTTCCATACCTCTGCTGTCCTAAAAAACACCACAGTGCAGTAGTTGGCCATCAAAAGCTTCTATCCACGACCTCTTATTAAGAAGGGCAACAGAATCCAAAGCATTCTAGAATATGGCTCAAAACATAGCATCCACAACACGAGTTATCAGTTGGCAAAGTCTCCCCTTTGATTTAAATCTTACTGGTAATATGCTCCAAGGAATCCTGCCAACCACTGCAGAAATGAGAAGACTTGAAAACCACCATACTGATCTTGTCCTGAAAACAGATACTTCAGGGAATTGCTGCTCCGACTATTACAAATCATAGACCGGATTATTTCAGTACCACATTCTTGGGCACGCTGAGTACAAAAAGAAATAGCATCCTACATTAAAACACCCAGCCAGGTCCAGGGTCACTGACATCGCTTAAGAACTCATAGGTGTTTTGTCTACAGCACAGATGGCCATCAAACATAGACAAGCTTTATGCAAGATCTCTACATTCTGAGCAAGTATGCAGGTAGCAGTCCTGATCTTCTGCTTAGACCTACAGTGATAAATATAATGGTTGTAAGTTTCTCTAGCTGAGTGATTTAGAAGGCATTATCCTTGTGAAAAGTGCTTATCACTTTAGGTGAGCAATTCTTAAACAGAACCTGGAAGACAAAGAAAACCCCAACACAAGTACAATTCTTACCAAGCTGCAATTTCCTTTGCCAAAAAATAAGTATGTTAAATTGCCCGTGATTCAGGCAAAGTAAAATGCAGTGCTGCTGGAAATTACCCAGGCAAATCTGGAAGCGCTTTAGAACAATCTGGATGTGCGTAATGCGTGTGTCATCACCAGGTGAAAATGACAACTGAAATTAAGTTCAGAAGTATGTTTAAAAATGAATCTGAATTCTTCTTGTCACTGTATTCCATCCCATTTTGTTCTGTATTATAAGAAAAAAAAAATATTTAACATCTGTGATGATCTTTTTGCAGGAATCACCTTTTAGGTTAAGAGGAGAACATCACATGACAGGACGTTAACAACACACAGTTTCTCCTTTGTAAATTGGAGTTAGGGAGTAGCCTGTAGGCTGTGCCCATAAACTAAAAAGTGAGTAAACTCCCTCTCTCAAAGACGACTTCAAGTGCATATTGCCTGAGGCCACAGATTCAATCCTCATCACCTCTTCACCTCCCAAAGGGAATAATGAGGGAACTTTTTAGACCTTGCAACCAAACCCACACATTTCTAAGCTTTTTGAAAATTCCTAAAAATGTTGAGGAAACTACAGATAAAGTAGAAAGAGGATGCCTGTAGCATCTTGACCATAGACATTTGAACCTTGTTTAAGTTTTGGTACAGAATCTAATCTGTTCTCAAAAGCATCTAGACAAAAGTCTCAGGGACTGCAAGCAGCCTACACAACACTTACAAATGCCAGTATAAGTTAAGTCTCATTGGTTAGGACAAGAATTTTCACACCTTATTTGAAGAGACTTTCCGATGCCCCAGATTGGGTAAAAGCCCTCAAGTCCTCTAAGTAATCAATTTTCAAGCAGCACAATAAATCCTACTATTTAGAATAGGAATTGTGTATTAAATACACCACAAGAATGTTCTTCCAGACATTGTACATGCACATCATGATCAAGTTAAAACCATGGAATCATTATTTAAAGTTTAAGAGTCAAGAATAGTAACTCAGTACCATCTGCTATTAAAAAAACACATGCTCTGCCAAGAGAAAGTCTTATGCCCAGCTGCAAACTTGCATGGCATTTATTATTTCTCTTAAAGCCCAAACACCACAGCCATTATGTCTGCATTTCCATTTTTCAAAGGTTTATAGCCCTCCAGATCAAGACAAGCTTAACAATATGAAAGTGACGAGTGGAACAGAAAAGTACTCGACTTTTATTTCAACTCAGTTTGATTCAGGAGAAACAGTTAGTAATCTCTGAGAAGTTGCTAGTCTTTACAGGATGTGAAAGTTTCTGAAGACATGCATGACAGGAAGCATCACGGCTGCCCCTGCTTAGCACAGGCTTTGTCACATCCAGCATGGAGAAGCCGGGTAACAGCTGGAGCTGTGCTGTTTAACAAGCCGCTGGTATGAAACAAAACAACAAAATAAGAAAGAGGACATGTGGCCCTGAGGGAAGTTACTAACCCAGAAGTACTGAAGCTACACTGCACGAGGCCCTGCATCCATGGAGACAACCAGATCTGTTACTGCTTGTTTTATTTATTACTCTGCTAGACAGCTCTCAAAGGCTCTCAAAGGACCCTACACAGGATGTCTCTAAGGAGTTTCAGCAGGTTCCCTCCCCACTTTCAAGGGTGGATTATTATCCCCATATTTTCCCTTTAGCCCTCAAAAAATTAGTTACAGAGCCAAGCTTTTATTTTAAGCCACAGCAGTCCGCAACAATCTCATTTAAGAGCATTAGTTCCACAGCTCTCCAACACACATGAACTGACAAACATGACATTTCCATAAGAGACACTGCATTTTCAGAACGTACATAGCTGATTGTAGTTATTGTCTTGCAAGCAGCCAGTTATAAATTGAACCACAGCCATCCCTAAAAGTGATATCCCTTTGAGGTAAGATCATTTTCCTAAGTAGAGGTCTCCTAACAGCTGCAGCTCCAGAACGTACTTCAAAGCTACCTTCTCTCTTTTGGGGTCACCTTTGCGAAGTCTTAAGGAGTCTGTCCACTGTTTATATTTCTGCAGGTAATTAGTCTGGCTCCTTTCCCATGTCATTTATCAACTTGTCAGTTGTATCAATTACAGCACAAACACTCAGGAATATGGTTGGTTTTGGTCTTTAGCTAAAGGAGGAGTTTTCAAATCTGAGACCTAAAGCCAGTAAGTACCAGTAACTTGTTGTGTGTCACGACAGGGAAGAGCACCTGGAAAATTTAGACTTGCTTGCAGAAGACTTGAAGCTCTCTAAATGTGCAAACTTAATGAAATTCAGTGTAACCTGAAAGTATCATAGCTTTACAGCTTTTGTGTTCAGTGGTTTGGACTTTATTAGCTCCTCTGTTCTTAACTCTACAAAGACCCAATGACATTCACAGGAACTGTTATGTACCTTCATTTATGAATATTTACAACAATCACACATCTAACCCAAGTAGTAATGAATGGGATACATTACAGTGACTGTAACAGAAGTATGTAACAGTTATGCTCACAGACCACTGGAGTATTTTAAACACAGATTGGAAGTACAGGGTAGGCACAGGAGCCACGGTACTGGATTAGATTGAAGTTTGAACTGTTTTAGTAAGTTTTATAAAATATAAAATATTCAGAGTAAAAGCACAGTTACAATTGTCAAGGAATGTACATTTATTTCAGGCTGTTGACTATTCCTCAACAAGAAGAATGTAGTTGTTTCCTAGTAGCTTCAGATGACTTCCAGGTCCATGCTTCTCAGCTTCCTCTCACTTCACAGAGGTTTTGATCTCATTTTCCATTTTGTTTTAATGCAGCTACAAGACCGTGCATCACAGCTAGCATCTCTGCACTCAGGCTGGCCAGTGAGCAATATGCAACCAGCTTAAAAAAACAAGACTACAGGATGCCACAGTTATGTGATACAAGACCTTTTTTGGTTGTCAGACAAACATGCAGCTTCTGAAACATTCCCAGCTCAGCCAGTTGAGAAAGCAAAGAGATTTTTTTAAGAATTGTACTTTGACTTCAGTAAGCTGATACTTATCATGGTGAACCTACAGTCAAGTGGAGCCTCCTGAGTGTAGAGGCTATATTCCATCATTGTCTGTGCAAGTAAAACTCAGTACTAAGTAAAGCTGTAACTAAGAAATAAAAATGGGTAGAATTAAAACTAAAGTGTCACTAAAAGCAAAGATGTACCTCATATCTAAGCAACTTCCTGTATTTTGAAGTTAACTTTTGCACATTGTTACAGTCAAAAAAAATCTGACATATGGAAATATTATTCAGCACCTCACTACTTCCTGTAATAAAGAGTGACGACCAGCTGCGTTATCATTCCTACCAGACTGCACTACAGAATCTCACGGTTCACATTCAGTTATGTTTGTTCTCAACTGTTTTTTGTAGCTATTGCCTATGGAAAACTCCACTGGTAAGCCGGAGCATCTCATACACGATGCTCAATCTGCAACTTACAGTCTGCAACAGAATTGTGCTTCTTGTACCCTACACTAGTTTATTACCCAGAAGATTCATAACTAAATTCATAACTAAAGGTAACAAAATTCACATTCAGCTTCCCTTCAAAGGGTAACTAGCACAACATAACTTCTTGTACCATTCACCTTTCAAACCCACTGCCTAACTTCAGCAGCTCTGCCTTGCCTAAGGCAGACAGCACTCGGCCTCCTTTCCTGCAGCAGCTCAGGCACCCAGCATTAAGCACAGCAACCTGACTAAGGCTGCACTGATGACAGAGTAAGAATGGCAGAGACATCAGCAAGATGTATTTCCTCTCAAGGAAGGGAAAGCTGGTCAGTCACCAGTTACAGTTCATGAATACAAGGGACAGGAGAGATACAGCATTTACCAGACAAGCAGTGCAGTTCTTCTAGGCACACAGATTACCAGCAACGTGTTTTCAACTAATGTAAATATTCTAGGAACAATTTCTAGATCATACTTCCTTTAAAAGGAAACACTATCCAAATGAAAGAAGGTAAGACTTCAAATCCCTGACAAATACACAGTTCAAAAAAGCTCAATTTTCCTTCTGTACTTGAAGAAGTCTGTATTTGATTGACAGAACCCAGGGCAGTAATTCTGCACAGAATTTTGCCATCCAGCAAGTGACTGGACCAGCCTGTATTGCTCTGTAAACCAGAGGTTAAGTGACCATCTTTAGCTTAAAGCTGACTCAAACTGAAGCAGAGACTCAGAGAATGACACATTACCCCTAAGATTTGGTTTTTACAGTCAGCTACGTGACTACCACCTTTGGCATAAGCCTATTACTTAACACAGATAATACAACAGGAAGAGGCAGCACATTTTAGCCACATTACCTGAGCTGTATAGAGGCATAAGAAGGCTCACTGCTCAGAAGTGTAGCTTTTTAAAGACTGAACAGCAACACGATTGTACAGGAAAAGATTTTAAATTAAACAGGAACAGTGGCAGTAACCACTTTTGCTGGCTTGTGCCTACTTAAAGACCATTAAAGCAGTAATCTTAACTACTACTTCACTAAATTTATGAGATGTGCTAATGACAACAGTAGGAGGCACACTTGACTCAGACTAACTAGAGCCACGGTGAACATATACAACAGGAATAAAAGTATATTAATTCAGTGTGAGCCTTCGAGATTTCCTTGCAGCAACTGAAGCTGAGCACTGGCCCTAAGCAGTTCCTGCTGAGCTCTTCACAGCTTCACCATGCTCTACTCCACACAGGGCTGTATTTCAAATTTAAATACCTGCATCCAATATTTGAAGTGGGTTCAGCTACAATCTGCTAATACAGACAGCTGAATTTAAACTAGAATTGTCCATCAGTGATACCTTTTTAGAGTTTTGTTAGACATCTATGAGCAACCTTGAAATACTTAATTCCTTCAAATCAAGCCTTCCCATCTTCCTCAGATGGAGAAAAATTAAGCCTTGGCCAGGACCTCCCATGCTAAAGACACTAACACCGTAATGCAAACCCCAGCAGTTCATTCTCTCCTATTTCCACCACAATTCAGTACATCAAGCATAAGGGGCATTACAGTGCCATTGAATAGCCTGCTTTTGGATATGGAGCAATATACTCCAGGGAATCATCACCAGCTTGGCTTACCTGAGCTGCATTTGGTAAACCGCACCAGTTACATTGTCCATCATTATAAAGTCATTCTGTCAGAGACTACTACAAATTGTTCCATGCTGTCCTTGATCCACAAGAGTCCTACTGTAAGATTTGCTCCAATATTCAAAAACCAATTTACCTGAACTGAAAGCAGCTGGCATATTCCTTCCTTCCAAACAGCAGAGAACTTAAAGAAACTGAAGCATTCAAGGTGTGCTAGAAAAGCCTGAAAAGAACACACTTCCAAAGAACTGCAATACACCTCTATCAATTTTGGGCAAGCCCAGAGAGGGACAACTCAACCTGCGTAATCCTGCCAAGCAGCCTCATCCTGGCAGCACTACAGTCGTAGCGCACACAGAAGGCTCTGGAGAGGTGGAACACCTTGGATGCCTATGCTTGCTAGCATAAACACTGGTAATAAAAGATGCTTTATTGGTAAAGAACACATTTGAAGGCAATTAAAAATAAGCACAAGTCAGTTATGGCTGCTGTAATATAGCATGGAAGAGTCATTCGAAGAAAGTCATTCACGTTTCCAACATAGAATAAACAGGCTTTGAAGGCTCACCCATCCTTGAGCCATGGCATTCTGGTAAACCAATATGACATTTGTCTATCTTTGTGAATCTAGATTTTATTTTGATACAAGTCATGCATAAGGCATTTCACCACCCTGTCAACAGTTACAGTTTTCCTAGATAAAAAGAAGAGGATGTACCCATCACACCAACAACTCCCAGGTTCCTCCTTTTATTTCTAGATGCAAACAATAAAACAGTAGAATATTTTAAGATAAAGTGCTAACTGTACAGACTAGCTCCTACAGCAAACACTTTAACAGCTATAAAATTTATATTCATGTTTCAAAGAGGCATTTTGTATGCAGTCTCCTTGTAAGAGGAAAGCTACAGCCCTCAAAGTAACGTAACCCAGAAGGTACTCTAATATACTTAGTCTCCAAGCAAAACACCAAACACTTTCCCCCTGCAAACATTTTCATTCAAGCTTTCTGCAGTCTCACTGTCATTTAAATTATTCAATTCTTCAATCAGCTGAAAGCTCAGCAACACACTCTTCAAAAAAGAAATTTAATAAATAAGTTACTTCAAAGAAGGTGCTTCTTTAGGCATTTGCATGGTACTGAAGATGACTAGGGCACTTCAGAGGTAATATTAGTTGAAAGCGACCGATGCCAAGCTGACATTAGTTTCTGATCAGTAAGTATACTGTAAAGATGAAAACAGATCCAGGGGTTAAAGTCACAGAACTCCAGAACTGCAAAGATTATGACTTCAAATAAATGCCGTATCATTTTGGTGGATTACTAATCTCCTCTCATTTCAAACTGTACATGAAAAGCTTTAGCAGAGACCAGCACTTTTATTTAAAATTTACACTCAGAAGACCACCACAGCAAGACATTAACTAGCATGGTAGGAAGAGCGCATGCTGAAGGGTCTCAAAGAAAATCGGAAGTTTATTCTATGCTTACTGACTGTGGAAGTAAGGGCAATAATATAGTCAACCAAGGTACTGCTGGAATGTTTGAGCAATCATCCAAAAGCAAGTATCAATACAAATTGAGAGATCTTTTAATAAATTCTGTCAGTTTCACTGGAACAGATACAGAATTGCTTTTGAGGGTAACAAAGTTTTGGCCTAGTACTGCACTTTACCCCACTGAGCTATCTCCTTAGAGCCTCCTCAAAACCTCCTGGGATTTTGACCCAATGCCCTTTTGTCTGCCCTAAATTGCATGAGAACACATACAATAAGAAAGCCGTATTACATGAGTCTCTATAAACTGTGCTGAAGCAACCCTAAAAACAAGCACTATCCTTTTAATTTAACACTGAGGCTCTGAAAGCCAAATACTGCACCAGGTATTTGTTCCTGGTACTCCAGCTCTTCCCACTTCTTTTAAGGTTGTTGCACAGCAACCTGCCTCTGTTACACAAGCTCTGACTCGCATGAAATAAGGGTGTTCTTGTCATCATCAGACCGGGCTTCTGCAGAACGCCGGCTCTGCTCTGGCTAGAAACTTGGTAGAAGAACGGTTACTTACTCAGTTTATGCCACCAGTCACTTGCAAACGTTAAACTTAATGTTTTGCAAAGCTTCAGAAAAGAGATTTATTTTCCTCCTTGTACCTCTATTGAGCAACAACCCTACATCTTAGGATGAAACAGTAACTTTGCAAAAGTAAACATGATGAACTACATGACTTTGTGTATATTCTAAGGTTACCTTCTACAAGGATCCACTGCCACAGACACATAAGATATCTGTGAAGTTTACATCTTAATGTTTTTCTAAGAAAAGTACCTAAGAAATTGTGAAAAATTAAGTCTAGCTCAAGCTGATGTTCCTTTACATTGCAACGGATGCATTTTTTCTCCTGCCTCCCTGAAGCCATGTGCAAGTATTTCTACAATCCTCCGGGTTTTCTTTTGTAGGTGTAAAATACAATTGTTTCTTATAACACCTTGCAATGTATTTTCTGAAGATAAAAAGCTCAACAAATCATTCAGACTCCAAGGAAAGGCTGCACCACCTTTCTTGACAGGAGTGGCTCAGCTGAGGTCTGCCGCTCCCCATCTAAATAAAGCAAACCTCAAAATCAATGGATTTTGTCGTTGTCAAGCATGCAGCTGAGCACCTGGGAGATGGAGCGTGCTTTGGCAATTTACAATTTTTATTTACGTTACCTGTAGCTCGCACCAGGCGACTTCCACAGTGGTGTCTGTATCCAGTCCTTTATACACGGTCTTGAAGGAGCCTCTTCCGATCTCGATGTCAAACTTGAGGAAGCGGCCGTCGGGGGAGATGCCCACCGCCTTGGTCTCCAGCTCCTCGATGTCCTCCTGCTGCGTCCTCCGCTCCTCGAACTCGCGGCTAGCAGCCGAGGCGCTGCCGGCGGCGCTGCTCGGGGGCAGCGCGGCGGCCTCGTCCTCCTCCTCTTTGGGCAGCAGCGGGGCGGCATCCTTGGCGGCGGGGGGCTCCTGAGCGCACTGTCCTTCCAGGGGGAGCGGGGCGGGCGGCGGCGGCTGCTGCAGCAGCAGCGAGGGGGCCTGGGCGGCGCCGGCGGCGATGCCGGAGGTCCGGCCGGCACACTCCGGGGGGGACACCGAGGGAGCGGCGCTGCCTCCCGACACGGGGGCCGAGGGCGCCGCGGGCTGCAGGCTGGGCAGCTCCAAGGCCGTGGCGTTGGAGTCGCAGATGACGCTCCGGCGGAAGAAGCGGTGCTCGGTGGCGGCCGCCCCTCGGCTGTCCTTGTCCATGGTGTGGCGGCGCCGCCGGTACTCCTCGCTCCGGCCTCCGCTCCCCGCTCCGCCGCTCGCTCCGCCGGCGCCGGGGGCTCCGTGCTCGGCGGCGCCCAGCTTCTCCCCGACGGAGCTGTCCGAGCTGGAGCCGTTCTTGGGCGGCGGCGGCGGCGGCGCCAGGAAGCGGGGGGCCGGGGGGCCGCTCTCCGCGGCGCCCCCCGACATGGCGGCCGGGCGAGGCGAGGGCACGAAGGGGGGGCGAGGGGCAGAGGCCGCTCAGCGAGCGGCGGGCGCGCCGGGCCGCCGCCGCAGGAGCTGCGAGAGAGGAGGAGGGTCCCGGGGGCTCCTCACGGCGGGGCTGGGAGGCGGCTGCTGGCGGGGCTGCGCCGGCGGGGTGCGTCCCCGCTCAGCGCCTGCATCCATCCTGCGGCGGGGCGCCGGGCAGCGGGGCCGACATGGAGCACCGCGAGCGGGGCCGGGACCGAGGGAGGGAGGCAGCGAGGGAGGGACGGAGGGAAGGGGGGGGGGGAACCCCGAGCCGCGGCCCCGGGGCTCAGCCCCGCCTCGTAGCGGCGCCCATGGCGGCCGCGGCCTCCGCCCGCCGCTCGGCAGCCACCGCCCGCGCCAGGCCGCGCTCCCCCAACGGCGGCGGCCTCGCGGGGAGCCCGGAACCCCTCCCGGTCCTGGTCCTCCTCCTCCTCCTCCTCCTCCTGCAGCCGCCGCCGCCCCCCGCCCGCAGCCGCCCTCACCGGAGGCCGCCCAGCCGGCGCAGGTGAGCCGAGTCCCGGCGGGGCGGGGAGGCGGGCGCGCAGCGGAGCGGAGCCGCCCCGGGGCCGTCTGGGCGCTAAATGGCGCCGGGCGCCCGAAACCGACACACGGCGGGGGGGCGGGGAGGGGGGAGCGCCGCACAACACGCCCCCTTCCGCGCCCGCTACTGCGCATGCGCGCCCGCCCCCCCCCTCCTCCGCCGGGGTAGCGGAGCGCCCGCTCTGGCCGCCCCGCCCGGCGGGTGCTCGGGGAGATGGCGGCGCCCGCCGAGCGCGGAGCTTCATGGGAGGTGTAGTTTTTTGGGGGAGGCTGCGCCTGTAAGGCCGCAAAGGGGGTTGTGGGGGGTCCCGCTTTGTCCACAGGGGGAAGGAGGGTGATGTGGGGCGGGGGGGAGCGCCCCCCGGCTCTCCCTCCTTCATGCGGGGACAGCACTCACCCGCTGGGTGGGAGCGGGCGGTGGTACCACCACAGAGCAGACGCCACAGGAATGGGGAAGGCAGCCAGCCATGGGTGCCACAGAACCCGTGTTGCAACCCTTGGGAGCGTGAGGTGTTCAGCTCCACGTCTTCACACTGCCTCCCCACCTCACTGCTTCAAAACTTCGAGCAAAGATAACCCCTTAGGTGCAAGCACCATGTATGCACAAGGTAGTCTATTTTGGGCCCTTTTTTAATCTCGGTTTACATCAGCCGCACATGCATCGATTGGCCAGGTAACCTAAAATGCAAATAACTGGCATGTAAACCGTGCTCGCAATTATCTGAAAGAGACAGCGTTTGCAGACTTTGCCCTGAAAATGATCATTACCCTACCACAGTTTGAGTCAAGGCTTTGGCAGCTATAGCGGCGTAAAGGATGTACAACAGTCAGAAGAGCAGGAAGAGCCCACGTGAATGCTGACACAAATCAGGAACTGTCAGGTTACAAAAAGCATGGGTACACACGAGTCATCTACTTATTTATATCATGTTCCGCTTTCATAGTAATGTACCAAAATCAAGCACTTTCCTTCTTATGAGAACAGCCATTTGAAGACACTGGGAATGTACTGAAGGAGGCGTGAATGATTTGGTACCATGCCTCTTAGGCAACTATAATTAAAAAATACGTCATGAAATAAAATGTTAGGAAATCTCCCTATGAAAATACTATGTTCCCAGGAGACACCCTGGCACTTCAAATACCTTTTTTAATAATATATATATTTTTAAGTTACTTTTAAAACAGCAGTTTAGAGGAAGTTGTGCATTGTGTTGCTGGTGTGAGGCCTGAACTCATTCAGCACAGCACAACACAAATGGCCCTTACAGAGCTCCGCAAGCCCCCAGCCACAAAATACCAACCAAAGCAATTCTCATATGCTTGTACTTCTCACCTAAAAAATGCAGTACTCCACACTAATTGGAAGATTGTTGTTTTCTCTGTATCAGCTATTCTTTGTAACAGGAAATAAAATAACGATACAGTCTTCACAAAGGGGACAAAACGTACTTTGTTGTACAACTCTTCAGCAAAGACTCCTGTACTGTGTAAGCATTCTACAGCTTGCCTTTGCTGCAGAAGTTGATCTGAGTTAGTATATTCTTTGTGCTCCAGTAGAACTGCGTTGGCACAAGTGAGTAGATACTCTCCAAAACAAAGCTGAACTAAACAGCATGATTTGATTAGCAGAAAAGAGTGACTGGATCAAAACTGATTAACTCATAACTCAATCTACTGTATCTTCACTGTCCTGCCAGTTCCAGCAATTGACCGTTAATATCTTTAATACCAAGCAGGGTCCGGGTTCACTCAACACTTGCCTACAGGTATTTGTGCATCTCTTCATCATGGAATGAAGATTCATTTGTAGTGTCAGCAGGCATATCCATGCTAGCTTTGTACTGTTAAGGGCAGTGGGGCATAGTAGCAGGACTCCAGCAAGGGTTTGCAGCCAATTATCCATTATCCACCCTGATCCATGCCACCCGATCCTCACTGCTGCTGTTGCCTTCTGGAGCTACATTCAAGGAGAAGTCTGCCTTCCTCCCCTGCCTGCTGCGTTTTTGCAAACACTTGGGGTGGGATAAGTAGCAAACTCAGGAGTAGACAGCAGACCTCACTCCATCCCGATGCCTGTTGTAACTTAATGAGCATATACCTAAAATAACACAGTGATAAATCATGCCTTGTGGTGTAAGCCTACAGCTTTCTTCGGTGAATTCCACTTGCAGTATCAGTCATCTTCGGCAGGCAGCTCCCAGACCTGCACCCAGCCACATACCTACTGTATGATCCACTGCAAAAGGTGCTTGGGCTGCAGCAGGGGAACCGCCTGCCTGCGGTCTACACAAGTGATTTGAATGCAACCTTGCGTGCAGCCCCTCTCTTACCCAAGTGCTTTTCACCCATTGTTCTTAAATATATTTTCTTTTAGTTAATTAAGCAAAATCTTTGTACAAGAGACCTGAAGCCCTAGAGTGCATAGCCACAGGGGGCCTGAGGCAGCCTCCTACTAGAAAATTGTGGTAATTATGCAAAAAAGCACCTCCCCAGTGTCTGATCCAGCACATTCCTTAGTGCTCTTGAAATTCAGTAAGGTTAGTCTGGGCACAACGTGTTCAGTGAGGTCCCTAACACCCAGCTCTTCTCCTTGGCTCCTCTTCTGGGCAGAGATGGGTATAGCAGTCACCCCTGGGCAAAAATAAAAAAAAAATAAATGGTTGAGCAGCTGACCTGGAGGTGGGAATGATGTATTTTGCCTTCTTTGACTCACAAAAACGAAGTGGAATGATTTTGGCAACTACATTTTATGTGGGTGTTGTTTTAATTTTGTCAACCTAAAAAAAGATGAATATAATAAAGAGCGTGGGGTTCCTTGCCCTTCAATTTTATTTCATCTTTTTTAGTTTGTAAAAATGTATTTAGGCTAAATGGAAAATTTCAGTATTGCAGCAAGATTTAATAAAGCATTAAGTAAATTCTATTTGTATTCTATGTTTAGAAACAAGTAATTAAAATAGTTTTAATGCCAGAGGTCCTCAGCCAATTAAAAATGTCCTTTTCTCCTGTTGCTGTAAGAAAAATACACTGAAATAAGGAGTCTGACTGTACTTGAGGAATTACAGGCAAAGAGACTAAAAAGGTCCTTTGATTAAGTCCAAAGGGCTGACACTTGACATAGTAAAAATATCCTCCTTCCATCAAGCCTCTTTTAGTTACAGGCATTGTGCTTGGATCAGTAATAGTTTAAAATATTGCTCCGAATTAAGTGTGATTTTGAAGTTGACTGGATCAGATTTTTTTTTTTCTGTTTTACTTTCTACAGTGAAATTTCATTCACCGTTAGCATTCCTGACCTGCCCATGTGACAAAGTATTAATGGGAAACAGCTATTCTCTATTTTCTCTTATGCAATGCATTATGCAATACAGAAGGCTATGCCATAATTTTGATGCATGTGATTTTATTCCAGAACCTAAGTGCTTTTCAAAGAAAACTGTTCATGTCAGTTTTATTGCAGATTACAGCGTTGCAGCTACAGTGCCATATAACAATAGTGACAAGCCAAAATTTTCAAGCAGTTTCTTCTTTTTTTCTTGATGCTTCTCGAATCTAGGCTTATGCCACAGTGTTCATTTGTGCTTCCTGATGCTGGAAGTTAGTGAAACAAAGTGTTACAGGACTCCATGTTTGAGAAATCAGAGTATTTAACTTTCCAGATAATCTGTTTTGTTGTTGTTGTTGTTGTTGTTTGTTTTCCCCCAGAAAAAGCCAATTTTAATTGGAAACATTCTAAAACCTTACATTTCATTTATTCTTTTATCTTTAATGAAATTTTGTACTTTCAAGTAGCTCTGGAAGTCAGGTCATTGATTATGAAATCATTCATTCTGAACTTTGGAAACATCTCCCTGATCCTTGGGTAGATTTAATTCTTCAGACTGTCATAGGTGATTCATCAGATGATGTTAGATAGTGAGTCCTGCCAAAACCTCTGAATGTGGGTAGTCTCTCAACAGGCAGAGAAGAGGGGAACTGGAAAAAAAGCAAGAATTACCAGTCTCATAAGGCTCAGAAATATACATCTCTCCTGAACTCTCCTGGCCTGCAGTCTGCTACTTCTGCAGCAAAGACAAGGACGCACGAGGACCAAGACACCTGGGCAGAGTGAGCTCTAAAGGACCAGTGAAAGAGGCAGCCAGACTGCATAAGAAAGACTCAATTCAGAGATGTTGATTTTATGTGATGTTTCTTATGACTGAGAAAATGTTGACAACCCTGCCATAAGCCTGGTGTGGAGCATGTTTTTATTTACCAGATGGAAACCTGCATTTCCCTTTCACACCCCTCATCCTAGCTACTAGAATAGAAAGCATAACTCTTTTTATATCCCTTCTTTCACCATTCTCTTGATCTACATTAACAAATGTATTCCAGCCACGTGAAAGTAAATCAGTCAGAGAAGCAGCGGCAGGATACATTGCTGGTTTGTTATCTGTGTTTTTTAGTGACCAAAGTACAGATTTCAGTTACATTAGTAACCATTTTTAGTCTGGAGCTCATTGTAGCCTGTGCTGCAGGCTCCCTGTTGTTTATATCTTATCAACTATTGTATATTTTATTAGCATATCTATTTGTCTATGTATGCTCTCTAAACGTAATCCCTTCAGATAAAGTCAAACAACAGGAGCATGATAAAAGGACATTAAAAGAGCCTCAAACACTGAGTTTTACCAGAGATGAGACTCAGTTATTATACATGCGCTATTTCAAAGTGCATCAAGCCATAATGGGAGGTGCTGTGGCCAAATTTAATGCCATCCATACTGGGGGCAGTGGAAAACATCTGCGCATTTCATTCTTTATGTCATCTTTGTGGCTATTCTTGCAAAATTTCTTTACATAAAAAGTTTGTGGAGTAGCCTAATAGTGAGTAAGTGTTGTGGAAGCATGGCCATTTGCTGAAATCAGCATTGTGTTCTCCTTTTTTCTGTCTGTAGTGATGGCTCAGGATGTCTCATTTATCTTTTTCTCTCTGAAGCTTTAGGGAATTCTGTGCTTCACAGCAGTGTCATAACACATCTAAAGCAAGCACAGAAGCAGGGGCACTGCTTTAATGAAGAGGAGCTGTTTGATGAAGGTAAGCGGAGGAAAGTGTGAAAAAGATGATGATGCTGTGTTTGTGACTGAATCTGCCCGTGATGCTGTGGAGTGGCCAACCTGCCTTGCTTGCTGTTCGCCAGCCACAAGCTGATGAAAATCAATCACTCGCCCAGCAGGCCTGATCCTGTTTCTCTCTACAACAAAGTACAAAAATCAAACACTACTCATCTCAGTCAAGGGAAGAGCAGGCTAATAGTCTAGCATAAAGAATTTCTTTATGTCCTTCAAAAGAATACTCTGGGCCAAATGCAAAGCACGACCTGTTTCTGTCCTGTTTAACCCAGAAGCTCCAGCACTGCAAGGTGCTCAGCATTTCTGAAAGATGTCAAACATTCCTGAAGGATAATGACTGCCCTCCAGCACCGCTGATGGCAGGGAACAAGTAGCACTCCGTGCCTCACAGCGGGGCTCAGCACCCTGCAGAATTGAGCCTTTGCTAAGGCAGAAGTCCTACAGAAAAAAAAAGGAACGTGATGATTTGACTGGAGAGACCAATATACATCTGGAGTAAACTCCTCAGATGACTTCTCTCATTGCAAAACAACAGTGTGCAAAACACTAGTGTGTTGTGCACGCTGCAGCACTCTTCGCACAGCCCTTACCGGGCTTATTCGGTTTGCTCCTCTTGCATGCTGTTGGGACCAGGAGTGAAGGCATAGACCTGAAACATAACACTGGCAATCTGCAACTGGTGCATGGCCTACAGCAGATTTTTGTCAGTAGCGAGGGTGGTTATTGGTGATACACCATACTGGTATTAAATGTGACTTACAACAAAGCCCCTTACCTGTTTGAACTCTGATACACGTGTAAAGTTTTCACGCTCTTGTAGTTTCAGTGGTGTAATTTAATTCTAATGAAAAAATATCCAGTGTAAACAAGCACTTGGGGACCACTGCCAGATGACACAGGTCAGAGAAGCTCTCATATTGTTCAAATCTGTGTCCAAGACTGGGCAGAAAATCAGGGAGCTGCAGCTGACTCGCAGACAGTGATGGATTTTTTGCTGCACTTGATCTTAGTGACATGCTCCAGGGAATCTACCTGGTGTTTACCAGAGATCTTGTGAGGCTGATGGGTGTCTTAAAGCTCCAGGTGAGAATCCCACTGGAGAGGATATCTGGGTGGATTTGAAAACCGATATAAACTAGAGAAGTTCTCCATTTCCTTTGCATCCATGTGATACTACCTTAATGCAGACAGCCCTGACAGAACTCTCACAAATTGCTGATGGATGACTCCATCACAAAACACCAGCATCTCCAAGCTAACCATGTACACAAGAACTTAACAAGTAGCCTCAGATGAAGCAGAACTAAAGTCCACAGTTTGACCATCTTTGAGATGTGACACATTTTTAGAAGTGTTTAACATACATATATATATGACATCTATATTTCAATGTTTTTCTCTCAGAAACAACTTGTTCAATTCATCTGCCTCTGATATCAACACAGTGGTTCTGCTGTTTCAGTCCTGAAACCTCAGCCTTTAAAAATATTTTTATTTCATATTTTTTTATTTGAAAACAACTCCTCCTCTCATACATCCCTCCACAAACTATTTACTGCCACGAATAGGTGGAATGCAAAGGTTTTGCCTTGTGGGAATAAAAGCAACATCACACTGAAGACCAGACTATGCCTACAGTAAAGGCGATGTTTTTCTGCTCTGATAAGTCCTCAGCTGCCTTAGGTAGACAGGACAAAGCCTCAGGAAACAGGTATCTTTAGATACAGCCATGGCTTCAAAACTTTCAGCTACACAAAGATTAAGTCGGCAGACTGTCTAGAGAAAGGTCTGTATAAAGGGCAAATTATTAAAGCTTTCTGATGAGTCAGGCTCATTTCCTCTAGTTGGTGCCACCCTGCCCGGGATGCAGGGCTTAACTACTCCTGGTGCCTCCAACGGAACCATGAGTTGTTTATTCCCAGTACCTTCTCCCCCCATCATTACCCTCTCCTCTGTGTCTGGAGACAGGACACAAATCTGCAAACACTTCAGCTGGGAAACAGTACTTAGTCCTATGAACAGTCCCATTGACAGTTTACATTGCAAAGAACAGCAAGTGTCTGAAGGATCAGGTTCCCAGTGATTATGTGATTACAGGGACAGCAATTAAGATTCAAAACAATGCAGGTCATGGAAATGCAAATCATTTTGATCTCTCCTAAAGTACAAAAAATCTCCAAATCAAACATCAGTACCTAAAATTAGATCCACAGTCAAGTGACAAAGATTACACAACACTCATTACGAGGTTTGCCAGGATTTTCAAGCAAAATGTAACCAAGAAGGAAATATAGATCCACACATTAGGACTCCTAATATTGCAGTAAGTAAATTACTTTTTAAAAACATCTTGCATTACAGGGAATATGTAATCTCAGGGGAACCAAACAGTCTCTGAGCAGCTTACACTTTTGGCTGCGGCCCAAGATACCATGAGGCACAAATCACACAAATGTCTCAGTTTGTGTAAATTCTGTGCTCAGCATCTGCAGGAGCTTTCTTCTTAACTGTAAAAAAATCCTAGCTGATGCTTTGTTTCTTTCCCCAAAATTCAAACATGATATATGTTGTCAGTCACATAAGAAGAATAGTGATTATTCCTCAAACAAGATTTTTTGTCCCCTCACTCTACCATGTATGTAACATATCTCACATGTGGTGTCATGTATTGACAGTCAGTTCTAACACAAAACCATCAAAAAGAAGGACAACTACAATGCTGTGAAGATTTCTTCTTAATGAAGTCATCATTTACCTCCTTCAAGGACTTAAAGCTCTGTTAAAATGTAGGTAATTTTACCATACAATTATTCTTGAGGACTTGACATGTGATTATTTGGGCATTATAGCAGTCTATAAATATTTAAAGCATAAAACCACAGAGAGGGTTCATGTAATACAAGGAAGTAATATTAGAACTACCACAGTGAATTGTGGAATGGAAAAATGGAAAAGTTTGAATATGTTTGAATGTGGAATAATATCGCAGTAAGACAGAGCTGATAGTGCTTTACTTGACATTATTTCGGTGGCAATCCCAAAACAGCATTCAAAATCTCCTGAGTTAAAACACGTAAAATGAGAGACACATTGGAACGTGAAACTGATTATTTGTGCAAACTGCTGCAAAATGAATCCATCACCCTGGTTCTAAGAGTAATGAGTTCATCACTGTCAGTAAGTGGTGTATGTACAAATATTTGCTTAAAACAGCAATAACAACAAAACACATCAGTTTACACTCTGAATAGGGACACTTTCTTGGTCATCTACCCCTCCTGTTTCAAAACCAAGATGTACACCCTCTTTAGTACCTGTAAAACTGGTAGCACCTGTACACTATGCCAACGTATTAAGGTGTTCATATCATTTTATCAATGTTGCTGAGGTCTTTGTGCAGGAGAGAGAAGTAACCACCACTATGGCATAGTTTCTGATCTGCTTGTTACCAGCTCAGCTCACTCAGCTGGCTGGTTCAGAGTTTTTAAAAATGCCAGCTGATAACAATATACTTTAAATGTCAGGGTAAGCAATTGCATAACATATATTTCGCTTAGTGTCCAAATTCCTTTTTCTTTCAAGTTTGCTTGTTAAGAATGAAATAATTGAGAAGAGAAGGGAAGAGAAGAGAAGGGAAGGGAAGAGAAGAGAAGAGAAGCTGACCATAGACAGAGAGGTAGCATTTATCTAAATCTGTACTACAAAATGCAGGCTCTGCTTGTGCAAGGGACATTCTTAGGCCAGACATGATGTTGGGAATGCTAGAATCCCAACTATTTTTCATTTGATTCTCTATAAACCCTCCTGAAGTAAACCAGAAATTATTGTATATGGGAATTTTTATGGTTAAAACCTCTTTTACCACTCAGAAATTTACTATGTGGATTTTGAGAACGTTATACTTGCTTGAGGTCTGTAGATGTCCCATATCCCTAGACTGTTTCCTCCCACCAAACTGGCTCTTGTAACTCTAGGATTCTGAGAAGATCAACATAAAGACCTCCAGAGAGAAGTTCAGTATTCCAGGTGCTATGGCACCTGGAATTTTGAGTGTGTCTGCCCCAGAGAAAAGTAGAAGTAATGAAGTTCTCAAACTTCTGAGTCATTATGAATTCAAGAGGAGGATGAAATAATGAGGCAGTAAGTGAAAAAGAAAAAGAAAAAGTGTTATTGAAACCCTCACAAAAGCCTCTGTATTTTTTCCTATTTAGAGAATGTGGTTTTCACAATATGAATAAATATCACCATCTTAATAATGGGTTTGACACTACATGGTAGATGAGATTTCTATCAGAAGAGAAGATTGCTGAAGGCAGATCACTGAATACTTACGTGAGAAAGGAACATGAAGAGCTTAGCTGAGCACAAGTAACCCACATTTTCTCCAGCAGTGTCAGCTTAGTACCTTCCAGTCTAAAAACTATGCCTTTTTGTTCTTCACACTTGCCAGTGTGAGGTTGCCCTACTAACACATTCAGCCTTGTCCCTTCTCTGTGCTCCTCAAGTAGATCACGTCTTTGGATGGTTGAGACACACGCTACCTCTCTGTTAGCCATCTATGGATTGTTTTTCTACCTGGATTCCAGATTGCACAATGGGTACAGTTATTGCTTACCTAATGTTTGTTACAAAACCTGTGACAGCATTTTTTCCTCACTGCTGTGCAAGAGGAAATAGCATTTTATTTGAAATGCTGTGCTGAGTGTCAACATGAGAGGTGTTTTAAAAGAGCTGGGAAGTATGCTGTCAGGAAAATGATTTCAGGCCTACCTTCCTCCCACATCCAACTGTGTTGAAATAATCAAATGTTATACCATTCGTACTTGGGAAGAGGATGACTAACAGCAGCTAATTACGGCTCAATCTGTTGCCCTCAGCAGCTATTGGTCTGAATCACACCTGTTGGCATGGAGGGGCACAGTGTGCAGTGTGGTGCTCTGGAGGTGACTTAATTTTCGGGGGCTTCTTGGGAGACAGTGACTGGGATGAGGACTCCACATGTTAAGACACAGAGGTGGCTAATACTGTATCTGACGCAGCAGAAGGCCCTGCCTCTGAGCCTCTGCAGGCCAGCCATGTCCTGCCGGGGGCCCTGGGCCAGCCCATGCTGTACTGTGTGGAAAGGAGAATGTGGTTACTAATTTCTTCCTGCTTCATCCCCCTGCAGCCCAGGCTGAACCTAGCTCAGTGGTACTGGATATTAGATCCTGCTTTCCTCCCCAGTTTGCTGCTGCAGTAGCAAAGAGTTGGCAGAGGGCCTTCTGTATCATATTTGATCTGTTGACACATGCAGCAGAGCTGGACTCCAACACTGTAGGAGTTTCCGTCTGGAGAAATATGGTAGCCCTTCCTGCCTCCTCATTCCACTCCCTACGGAAAACCTCCCTCTTGTTTTCCCAAATTCTGGGCCAAATAAAATATACCAAAATAACACTGGAGACAGAGAAGGAATCTCTTGCCTCAAACTTGGCCTTGGGGCAACACATGCAACCATGACTCGTCTCACAAGTGAAGTCAGGCGGATGGAAGCCAGGCAGGGTTTCATCAGCGGGACTGCAGGTTCACCCTGGCTGCTATGCAAACAGATACCCCCCTTGTCTGTGGTGGCCAGAATGACCACTTTTGTCTGTTTTCGTGCTAGGTTGAGTTCACAAGAGTTCACCCATTATACACTTCAGCTGGCTAACTTAAAACTTTCTAGGAAAGAAAGGGCAAGTAGGTCTTGAACTATGGTGGTGTAGCTGGCCAATGTGCAGTCACACTTCACCATTGCACACAGAAGAGGCAGAGAAGTGATACTTTATCAGTGTTAGAGATTCTGCCTCACCCTCAAAACTTTTTATTGCTTCAAGGGCGTTCTCCTGAGTAATCACATAATTCTGCTGCACTTGAATAATGTATTCAACATCTGACATGAGCCAGAGGCTGGATTTCTATAGCATTACCCACCCCTCACAAAGCAACCATTATTATCCTGTCTATGCAGAGCACAGCTCTCTTCTAGGAAGTCTTTTGCATGTGGGGCAGCAAGGCCCCACGCAGAGTGACTACAGAGCATCCTTTTTAACTTAGAGCTCCCCAGTATCATTCCAGGTCCGAACCGTTACATCATCTCACCATCAGAGGCTGGGATTTGGCCCAGAGCTGGTGAAGTAGTATAGTATTATCCTTTACTTAGAAGTAAGATAAGCATTATTATCAAGCTTCTGTCATCACTGTCCAACCTGGGACACCTTTAATGCATCATACTCGTGCACAGTTAGATTAATGGTGCAGTCCCTTTAAGAGAGCCAGAGGCAGATTTCTCTAAAATGCAGCTTTTCTGTCAATTCCTGTTAAGATGTGTGAGATGTGTGTTTGAAAAACATATTAGGAAGTAAAGCCATATTTAATTTACCTTGTCTTATGTGGATTTTCATCTCTGCATGCAGTAAGTGTCAAGACAGTATGTCCAGTGATAATGAATGACCATGTACCGCGTGCTGTAACTTCAGCTCTTTTTAGAGAGTTTTAATCTCTTCCTGATTTCCATCTGCCTCCTGTTCTAATGAAGGCCATATGGCTCTTCAGAGCCACCTATGTGCTAGCTAGATGGGATGTGTTTGAAATATCACTGTTCTTCTGAGGAATTTTCCATTCCAGGTATGAGCTGGCAAGTATGGGTTTACTGACTAGTAGCAGACATTTCTTGGATTCATGAAAGTAAAAGTTGGTGAAAAGGGATCATCACCATAGTCTCACTGGACACCCTATTTAACTTGAGCAGCTTGACTTTAATTTATTTAATTTGAACCTGTTCTCCCGCATTACTTTAATTTATTTAACTTGAACCTATTCTCCCACATGACATCCCTAACTGGTGAAACCACATTGGAACTGTAGAGGTGTTCAGTATCTAAACAAAGTCCTAAAGATGCCATTCTGCAATTTATCTCCATCCCTCGGTGAGTGATATTGTGTCGGCTACTATGGGCAGCAAACTAATTTACACAGGTAAAGTTATCAGCCTCCATTTTCTCCTCCTTTCTCTTACTTTCCTCATCTGGTACTGGCCTTACTGTTTTCAGGAGATTCAAGTTCCTTGTAAAAATGTATATATGAAATTTGTGTTCTGAGGAAGAAGTTTTCCCGGATGGTTAACAGCCTTTCAGTGGTAGCACTGTTTGGCAGATGTCCAGGAAAGAACTTCATGTCACTAGCTAGGTTTTCATACTTGACTCTGTTGTGTTCCCACCTTTATATGGAAACACTTAAGTGCCAATCACGAGGCCCTTACTTGTGGATCTGACCGTTACAGCAACCACCACAGCAATTCAGGAAGAGTGTTCTGTTTATCTACAGAGACATCAAGCTGACAACCGCATGAATGTTCATGCGATCATTGGTCAAGAAACAAAAAGAGTACAGTTATAAATAAATAAATAAGAAAATGTGCAGGGAATCCAACACTAGTCCATATTTCCTGCTACACAAGTCCTTTTTCACTTACCTAACTTCCTCCCATGTGAACTCCACGTTTCCTCACCTAATTACTGACAAACAGCTTTGGCTTTCCTATTCTATGCCCCACATTCTTTGGATTTTTCTTATAGATGTCATGGCTGAGATTTTTCACTTTTTTTTTTTTTTTTTTTTTTTTTTTTTTTTTATCACACTCTCTCGCTCTTGCGCTCAGCTCCTCCTGGTCAACTGGTTCTCCACTTCTGCCCACCTTTCCATCCTGCCATCCCACCTTGTGTGTCATCACCACCTGCCCTCTCCTCTGAGCCTGCAGAGCCTCTGTGAGTGGAGGCTTTAAGAACAGGTTCGACTCACACTTACCAGAAATGGCATAAGTACAGTTCATTCTGCCTTTAGGCAGGAAACCAATTAAAGGACTTACCGAGGCCCCTTCCAGACCTACATCTTTCTCATTCTATTATCCTTCGCATTAGTGGGAGAGCAGTAATGGAGCCATACTTCTTGGCACAAGTGTTCCCAAGTGATTGTTGTCTTGGACTCTTGGGCTTGCAGCTGGATCTCCCCTTTCAGCTGCCTGCAGGCTGCAGCTAGTGCCAGCGCTCACGCTTGCCATTTCAGCTTCTCTGATGACTTAAACACCCGACCTTCTTCTCTCCGCACGGTTATCAAATTACTTTCATTTTCAGTCACTCTACATTTTCCAAGCACAACGTCCATAGGTACTTCTCTTATTTTAACAGGGGTCTTTCCCTGGAACTTCCCTGTTAGTCATCAGCGATTCCCTCCCACTCTTATTTCAGGCCTTTTGAGGCAACCATCACTTGTGTGCACTAAAACCATGCAGCCCCCGCAGAGATCAGTTGGACTGCAGATATGTAAGTGAGAATGGTTTCATTCTTTTTGTTGTGTTGTGTGGTTTTCTTCTCATTTTCATGCCATTCTGGTGATATTTGTCTTTGCCTTTTCTGGTAATTCTGCAGGTAACCTGGGCAGCACGTAACACTCTGCAACACACCCTGCAGCCATCTTGATTGTAACTACTCTTCCCATCAGCAGCCAAATTTGCTGTCAGGTAGGCAAAGAGAACATCCCATTCAAGGAATCCAGCCCTTCCAAAATTATTAATTTTCTCTTGCATTAAGTTCCTTGGGAAATAGGTTTATGAAAAGTAAAAAATGGCTTTACTACATGTAAAAAGATTTCAGAAAAAATACCACAGTATAGCCATCCAGCTGCAAATTGCTGTAATCTCGTCAGAACAATTAGCCTATTATACATCCTCTTAAAACCTGATCCCATCCCATAACCTTGGAGCCCAAAGTATAAAGCTATCCATTAACTTCCATATACTTTGGATCAGCCCGCAAAAACAGCTTACTGTTCCAGGATCCTTCGCAATAGGGTTGCTCATTATCAGCCCTCAGCTATTGTGCTAACTGTTCCACACTGAGTACAAAAAGCAGCAAAAGGGTTTGCCTGTGGTTTTCTATTATTTTAAGAATACTGGACTGAACTTACATCAATATTGTTATTGGTGTACTTAAAATAATAGCCAAAAGAATAGATGACTGGAAAAAGGTGAGGTGGTTTGGGGAGGAGGAGGAAATGCCAATGCTGCTGGAAAAACAATTTATTTTTTAAAAAACAGCATTTCACTGAGGCAGGTTTTATGACAAGCACCACTGACTTCCACAGAATTGCTCCTAATTTGTACTAGAACTCAGAAAAGAGTAGAAAATTTAAGGAGGTAGAAAAAAGTTGAAGCATATAAAAAATCGGGGAAAAAGAAGGGGGGGGGGGGGTCTTTGAAACAATCAAAAGTTTCCAGAACTCTCGTACAGAGTCCAAAGCTCATGAGGTTTTTGAGCTTGTGCAGCCCTCTGAAGTAAAGCCATGCAGCTCACTGGGGAGGGAGCTCACGAAAGGCATTTTCAGTATCAGAAGTCTGACTGCTGTATGGTTTCCTTAGAAAATCAGGGTTGTCCCTGTGCTGTTAGTTAGTGTTTATTCACAACAGAGTAGAACATGATGGGCATTAGTGGGTCATAATTACTAATTCCTTTGATTTTTGCCAATTCCATAACCTTCTGGCTAATCAGTTTAAGAGGGAATCCGTGAGTGTAAAATATGTTTTTTTTTTTCTTCTTTAAGTTGTGCTCTATTTTATTTCTCTACATTCTTTTTCTGTGGTTCATTTTTCTAGCTGTTTTTATTATTCATTTGATCACTGTTATGCTGGAATACAGGAGCATGTCAGATGGTCAGATACACTTAGTCAGAGGTAAAAAACAGAAAACAAATCTGAGACCAAAATCCTGTGATGTGAATGGATTTTCTCGTTTTCTCCCTGTCACTTCCAAAGAAAAGCTAGTTGTTGTCACATCCTGGTCCACACATGAGACAGCTCGCAGCAGGCTGCCCACACCACGAGGGTCCTCCTCCATGTCCCAATGCTTCTGGTAGCACCACCGCTCTCTGGGTCCCCTTCACGTCTGCTTTAGGGCAATTAGAAGGAAAAAGGCAACTTCCTCTTTGGGGTGGGGGCTGGCAGAAGGACACACCATCCTTCTCGCCGGGTATTGCTCCAAGCTAGCTGGCCCTCTGTGAAGCTGGTGGAGCAGCTGGTCCAGCTCTTTAATGAAAAATGCACAGGTGCCAGGAATTTGCCCGAGGGTATGGGTCCCAGATGAGAGATGCAAATTAGGAGGAGTAGATGCTACTTCAGTCAGGGATGGATGGAGAGACCTGTCCAACACAAAGACAGGCCTTCCCCTAGGGTATCCGACGCTTCTGCTGGGGCTGAAGGAAGACAGGGATTTTTCTTATTTGATGGCAAATCCACTTTCCTTTGATTTATTATGGGAAAAAAAAAAAAAAAGCTTAAAATGAGATGCTTTCAGGCAAGTGCTTATGCTGTTCATTATCATAGGCTGGCAGGAGGCGAGACGGGCCTGTGATGGTAAAGAACTGTGCCTTTCCTCTATCAGCTGCACTTCATTCAAACTGCTTGTAAAGCTATCCCACTTTCTTTCCTCCTATTTCTCCTTACCGACTGAGGGATGCACGCTGCCAGCAGCCCCTGGTGAGGAGGGAATACGTCTGGTTGGGGTGTTTGGAATAGGAGAACAGGTACTGAAGGCTCAGAGTCTCAGTCTGCACAGGTGACCAGGATAAAAGACCAGTTTCTAAGTAGGGTATTTTCATTCAGGGCTGATGCTGTCTAACATGGAAAAAAATCTAAACATGTTCTCAAGTAAGGAGAATGGCACCTGAAACAGAAATTTTACTGTTGTGTATAAATCAGGATGAAGTTTGATACTTAGAAATAGTGGATTTTGGGAGTCCTGTTTCCGGCATCTATAAGCAAGATGGTTACTTTACCATGCTAAGTCATCATCTCCCAAACACTGTGTTTGCTATGGATCATCTGTTGGGTAAGACTATGATTTTCCTTTGCCTGTTGAGGTCATGGTGCCCTTGTAGCTCCTACATGATGGGCAGTCACAGATGCCTGACATAATTAGGTATCATGGCCAGCATTTCCACAAAAACTGGTGATGTTTGTGAGAAATGCTTTTGTTATCATATTTCTTGGCTTCTACAGTCCAGTCTTTTTTTGACAAAAGCAAGCAAATAAAAAACAAACAAACCACAAGTACCCTTCAAGTTAGTTAATGGGCATGTAAAAAAAAACATTTCCTTTGGGAGTAATTTTTTTCTAGCATAGTGATAGATTTCACTAGGGAAAAAATGTTTATTCCAAAGTAAACTGTTAGCATTCTGGCCGGTTTTATAGGTTTCTATCTATTATAATCTAATCGCAACTATTTTTAGCACACCAGTGAATAATAATATTAGACGGCACTGATCTCCGTGAGACAATTTGAGGCTCCCAGTCGAGTTTCTGCTGGGGAAGCACATCACAAAAAGCACCATCACAAATCTGTACCTTTGTTACAGAGGCTGGCAGGCAGATCAAGGACTTAGAGGGCCTGCCATCTGAAGTCGCTTCAGCAGGAAGATGTACTGTCAGGGATCAGAACGGAGGGGGCTTTTGTTCTGCTGCTGGAGTAAGTGTTTGTAGATAAAAGGAGAATGCTCTGCCTGGGCCATCAACCTGACATTTTTCAAGACATGAAATTCACTTAGAAGTAGGCATGGGATGGTGGGCTGGAAAATAAAATGCATGTATTTTTACTTTGCTTACTACCTTAAGTAGCATCCCAATCACCTTATAAATGAATACGGATGCTTACTTACCTCCTGGAATGGAGGATTCACAGCATCATGATTAAACATCTGAAATCACACAAGCATGATAGCAGAAGTTTCGGGGCTACATTATAGTCACTGGGGATGTTTCCATTACCTTCATTGTGTTTTGGTCAAGTCCTCAAGATGCCCAGAGTGGAAACATTTGGCCACCTGTCACAGATCCATATTTACAGACCCATCACACTGGCAGACCTTTATAAACCTGTATAAACCTTTATAAACAGGCACAATGTCATCTCTTATTCCCTGAACAGCCCCTTCAAATCCCAGTTGACGTATACTGGGTAGGACATCAGAAAGGGGAAGATTTTTAAAGCCCCAGTTCATCTTGTGCTGTGGCTAGAGAGGCAATTTTGATTTTTGAATCTATTTGATATCTTATGCAATAGAAAAAGCTTTTTAGATGCACTTTCGTGTCTCTGAAAAAAACAAAAAGAGTATGAAAAGAAAGAGAAGAGAGGATGCCTTACAATAAGCCTTCAGCTTCTGTTGTTCCCAACACTCCTGGAATTCTCACTTCACCCATCATCCATAGCCCACCTATATTCCTGCCAAGGAGTGACTTACACATATTATATCCTCCATCCAAAGATCTCCAAGCACCTAGTGAAATTCAGCAGCTGATTATTTACCATATACACAAAGAACAGTTTGCTCACTCCAGCAATTCAGCCACACCTAGGACGGAAGACTATTTTAGGCAGAAAACAAGTATTATTTGAGGCATATAGTGGCAAATGCCATGTTCTCAGTGAAATAAAGGGGGATTTTAGACAGAAATGAATTAATCCCACATCAAGGATGTTACCAGGAAAAGAGAGATTTACATTTTGATAAAGCCCAGAAAGTGATACAGGATTTTAACTGACACAGTTAGTTAAGTCCATGATTTTACTTCTAAGCTGCAAGCTGTCACTTTGCAAACCATTCTCCTTGCTAATCAAAATGCTGGAAATTGGCTCAGAGGAAAGTATTGCCAACACAGTTTTCCAATCTTTTTTTTCAGAGAAGGGTGACTTACTGCACCTATGTTTGGAGTGTCTCACAAGAAGAGCTTGTGCCTGGGAAGCAGACACAATAAATGACCACCCTGATACAATCCCACCCGTAGGTCTCTGCCACAAGGTCTCTGCTTTCTGCCAGAGGATCTGACTCATTTGTGGATCCCTGGGAAGCAATGCTGGTGTCAAGGATAGCACCTTTTCCCCTTCTCTTCTATCTTGGCAGGCCCCTGCTTCACAGCTCAAGCAGGATGGACGTGCTGTCACTTGGAAATACCAGTGCTCTTGTTCATGCCCATGCAGGGAGGGGTTGGGCCTTGCGCCTGTTGCTTCATTTGAATGTAATTTAGTGGGTGCAGCAAAAAGTGGATACTCACTCAAGTAGAGATTCTGGCATCATCTGTACCAGTGCTAATTTGAGGTAAATTTCTGACATGAAGTGATCAACTCCAAACATACTGCAGTATACCTGAGAGCAAAATGTATCTTTAAAGTACTAAATTTACTGTTGCTGCCTGTGTGACTGTCAGTGTTATAAGAAACATTTCAAAACATTCATCATCCCCAAAGACTAAAGGAAAGTAATGCTTTAGCAACAACTCACCCTTACAAACGGAAAATTAATTTCTGATGGGATACATGGCAGAATATCACTGTTGATACTCCCAGGTTGTTGTTGGTTGGTTGTTTTCTCCATTCATTCCTTTCCCTTACCTGCAGCCTGGTCTTCAGTGACAACAGTGAACAACTTACCTCAAGATGGGGGAAAATTCCCTGCAACTTCCATAATCAGCAAAGGTGCCTCAGATCTTTTAAGTAGATGACTGAGTAGCTAGCTATAGCTTGGCTATCGTAATCAGATCCCAGGTTCAAGCACGAAATACTACAGGTGATCACACACAGCTGTGGCCTCCCTGCTCACACAGGGCTTGGCTGTGCAGGTTGAAGAGCAGATGGGTGTTCAGTCCCATTACTCATTCACCTAAAGCTCAGCATTTTGCTTAATGCTTTGCTGTTTCAGATTGGAGTGGTCAGCACTCTGCAGATTTGAACCTGCTCTTCCTACCACATCAAAGGGTACTGGGGCAGATATGGATCTCCCACCAGTTTTAACTGGTATAAACTATGTGCTAGCAGATATGAATTGTTATTTAACTGGTAACTCACTAGGTGAGTTATGTCCCGCTTAGCCTGTAGTGAAAGAGCAACAAAACCCATAATGGTTTGGAACCAGTAAGCAATATGACAGAAACACTAGAAAAGTGATTGGAAAGCCAGAACTAGTACACAATCTGTGGCCAGTGTTGTATATTTAAGCATCAGTTATTACACAAGCTAATGCTGAGCTTAGCACAATGATCCTGATAAGGAGCTACTGTAACAAAACTCCTTATACTAGGAAAGATTATAACTTCACTTCCCAGCTGTAATCAGAAACAGCCCTGTAGAAATAAATGCATTTATGCTGGTGTAAAAGCTCAGTATTAAGACTACAGGGCAAAAGACAATCATGCTTTGTTTAGTGAATCCCTGCAATCTATTTTATTTATTTATTTTATTTTATTTTATTTTTTGCTGTATTCCCTCATCTCACAAGCACATCTGGTGTTTTAGGAACATTGTATTCAACAGTGGTAAAAGGACACTAGGGCCAAGAATAACAAATGAAAAATGAAAACACTGGGGCCTCATGCTGATCTCATATGGGTGTAAATCAGAGGGATTCCAGCAAAGCCTTTGGAACCACACCAATGAAATACTTGTGTCTGATTCAGAGTGAAAACTGTAGAGACTAGTGATTTTCATCAGGACTCACACTCAGGCCTGAAATTCTCCCATTCCACCAGGAAATGTTACTGCAAAAAGACCTCTTAAAGGGCTGCTCACAAATATCACAAATGCTGTGGAAGTGATGAAGCTAAAGCAAAAACATTTCAGTAGCTCCTGTGTCTGCACCTCATAATGTAAAATACCTGTCAAACCAGATTAAGCATAAGTTTTTGATTAGTAATTTGCAGCCCAAAAAGGGCGTTTGTCAGCAAATAAATACATATTTTGCACCTAATTACTGAATCAGTATATGCTTACTCTTAAGCCCTTTAAAGCCAGAGAAAAGTCTTTCCCCTGACTTCAGGGTGGGTTGGATGGCTCTCCAAACACAGTCTGCAGTAACATGACCTTCCGAATAATATACATTATTGAGCTTTGTATGTGGGGTCTTGACCTGAGGCATTGTCCTAATGGCAGCACTTGGAACACGTGGCAATTTAACTAAATAGACTGTCTTTAAAGTGTCAACAGGTCTCAGCTGTTGTTGATAAAACTTTTTGAAGATAGCAGACATTAAAACCTCTTCATCTCCCCATTTGTTTTGGGGGATATTTTAGGAGGGAGGAACAATGTAATCATAAATGTCTGTACAGAAATAATCTGTGAGACTAAAAATTCAATTTTCCCCCAGAACCCAGCAGCAGGAAAGCAAAAGGGCATTCAAGACACAGATATGATAGCAGCATTAAGTTTCCTAATCCCACTTTATGCTGTAAAAATCGATTACTTTATCTTGTTTCAATATACGTCCCAGAGAAAAATCATGTCAACCATTATAAAAACATGTGCCTTTGCAGACACAGGATGCCAAACACCCAGTATGCTTTGTGCAATTGCCAGGTGCTGCTGTTTCAATTCTATCCCATTGTACCTGTATTTTTACCTCCCTAAACTCCCTTCCTCCATCCTGTTAACAAAAGTCGGTGGAATCTCCCCCTCCCCTGCTCTCTCCCTTCAGGGCTGCTTTAAAGCTTGCTGTAGACAAGAGGACTTTTTGTGGATTTAAGGGGGCTTTGTAGGAGGCCTTGGCTTTAGCTATCCTCCACATGTTTTGCTCTTAAAACAGCTCTTTGCAAATTATGGCTTTCATTATCTTGCAGTCTTTGCTTTTGGAGCTGTCTGCAGTTCTTCAGTACCTGGAGGCAAAGCAGCCGAATGCTCCAGTTCCCACTGTACAAAATCTCTCCCTATTTTGCCCTGCTGTCCTCTAGGTGCTTTCCTACCTGAGGATGCCCTTTTAACGTCCCTTTTGCTGGGAGTCAGCATGCTGCTTGCTTTGTAATCAGAGGAATAACCTACTTAGGCTTGCCCCTTGTTTGACTTTGTATTCAATGAACATCAAGCCAAACAGCAGCTCAAATACCTGACCTTAGAGACTGAAGTTCAGTAAGAAACACTAAGATCTTGAGACAGAGGGTTTCATATTACTGACTCCTGTGTCTTTCATTGATTAGGGGTTTTACAACTGATAGTGGGTTTCAAGGTTTATTTGGAAACTGTCATGAGGGCAGGGGTGGGGGAAGGGAGAGAGCAAGCAAGACTGAGGGTTTCTTTTATAGTTAGTGTGTGGTGTGAAAATGGGAATAAGCAAGGATGGCAGAAGGGAATGCCTTTAACAAGCCATTTCCTGACCTACCCCTCCACTTGTCCTTAGGTCAGTTCTCTGCGGGGTCATGGGGTAGAGGGCTAGAGGGATGGAGGCTACAAGAGAGGGAATTTGAGAGGAGTTCATTGTAGAGGATTGGTTCACTTTCTGCAGAGTGTATTTAGCTCCAGCTGAAGTAAATGGGAGTGATTTGAGTATTCTGAATTAGTCTGTATGAGTAAGCCACCGCTGGGTTTGAGTTTCAAATTCTCAGCCCTTGGGAAAATGGCATACAGGTGAAATGCTGTTGCCACGCAGGGAACTTTGCAGCATTTGTTCCCAGAGTGCAAAATGTGCTGATGGCAAGCTCTGCTGCCAGGGCCAGATTCAGGAAAGACTCCTTTCGAGCAGAGAGGAACACCGGGAAGGGTACTCATATGGAAAGGGGCAAGAAGGGCGAGCATCCTTAGTTTGCCCATTTCCCAAGAGCCGTGTTCAGAGAAGAATTCCAGAAGAAAAGCAAAGGAGCATGTAAGAGGGAGTTTTAATTAGCTGAACTTTCCAAACTTTACCCTGGAAAATGATTTCAAAACTACCAGGTTCAGCAAGGCTAGAAAACACCTCTGAGGCCCACATGGACAAGTCACATATGGACCAAGGCCATAAGCCCTGCAGTCAGTAGAAAGGTCCACAGGGAAATTTACACAGCAGCGAGTTTTAGGTTCAGAAGTTTCACAGAGGACGTTTAAGTAGGACTGGAGGACTCAGAAAAAAAAGAATTTATTATGACTCCAAAAGACCACGCAATGTTAGCAACGATCTTGTAACAGGGGTGTGTGCCTCTGTGTGTGCGCGCACACACGCATACGTGCCTCCTGACCCGCTGTTGCTGAAGTTTCACGTATCCATCTGTCCTGAACTAATGAGATGAACAGAGAGCGTGAAGCAACCTGTAATTTCTGCAGGCTGCTGCTGAGGTGCAGCAGAGAAGGGGTGTAGACTGGAATGCACATAACCCCTTCCTAACCTTTCACGCCTTCCTCTGTAGGAGATAAGGGCTGACATGGGATTTCTTTGTCCACCTGAGTTCCCAAAGAGCTCAAGGAAACACCACTCAGGCTGTAGTTTGACTTGGCTCCCCGTTTTTGGAGTGGTATCTTCTCCTGCCAGGCCTGTGGTTAATTAATGTTCTTAACTCACCTTTGCAGTGGCAGGTGTTCGACTAAGGAAGATAAAAGCCAACAGTTCAGCACCCACTGCTTAGGCTTCAAGAACTTCTCTCTGAATGGGATGTGGTTTCATCATTCCAAAGCAAGTCTGGGCTGCTAGGGTTTCTGGGAATTATCAGTAGCTTCTTAGCTATATGACCTTCAGCTGGTGGTCAGGATGTGACCTTGGGCTTTCTACAGCCTGCCCTACCTTTAATCTATTCTCAGTTTCTGATTGTGGCTCACCACAACATTTAAAAAATGTGAAAAGTGTGCTAGAAGAATCTTTCTTGTCTAGCATCTGTCCTGGCTGTCTAGCTGGAAGTGGTGATTTTCTTTCAAGGACAGACAGAAAATTTACTCTTAGTCCAACCCCACAAAAATTACAGTCTGTGCCCCAGACTCCTATTATCAGTCCAAATCCACAGAAGATTATTCTGCTATTATTTCTCTCACTTGCACCCCTGTGACCATTTTCACCTGTGCTGAATGAATGCAGACTGCCAACAGTTCAAACCCCTCCAATTATTCAACTGAAAAGAGTTCAGAGAGCAACAAGAGTGCTCAGAAATCTATGAAATATAACCTATGAGGAAACTGCAAAGGAATTTTTGTTTTCTTAAATATAGAGAAGACTGAACAGAGACATGATAACAGTGCTCAAAAATGTAAACGACTTCACTAAAGAGGAAGGAAATAATCTCTTCTCTCCCACGTGGAGAGGATAAGAGTAACAGTGTAAAATTGCAGCAAGGGTTTGGATTTTTTTTTTTTTTTTTTTTAAGGATTAGGTATTAGCAAAACCGTTTCTAGCTGTAAGGGTGGTAATATAGAAGCACTGGGATGGGACACCTTGGAAATCTCCACAGCTGGAATGATTTTGGAGCAGGCTGGGGCAACGTTTGCTAATGGGACAGGTGCTGATCAGAGATCCTGATCTGAGATCCTGATCTGAGATCAGGTCACTGATCTACTGGTACAGGAGAAGGAATCTGTGACTCCTTAAAATCCCTTCCAGCCTTGCTTTCATAGAATTTAATGAGTCATTGGATAAGTATATGTTCGTCACCCTTTGGGAGAATTTTAGAAATATGCTTGCATCTTTGTATTCTTAGTTTCCAGAGCCTTAAAATTATTACCCTTCCAACTATGCTCTGTGGTTCTCTCCTGCTAAAGGTGAAACTAGTCCTGCCAGTTGGGAGCTAGAACCCTACCATTCACTGAAAGACAATGGGACTATTGCTCCTAAATAAATTGCAAAAAAATGAGCCTTTTGGCCACACAGTTTCTTGTCTTCACTTTCGTGGAGGCATGCATTACAGCATTGCCGAGTTGTGATCTTCAGAGATGACCACCAGTGAAACACAGGAAATGGGATTTGGGCCAAAAATGGTTAACACGTCCAGTCTCTGGCTGCCACTGGCAACCACATCAGATAGTTCTCTTGGCAGGCTGAGCAAACCCCATCTCCAGACTAGTTCAGTTGCTCGTCCTTGCTGCTCTCACTGGCTGGCTCCTCCAACATCTGAACTTTGACAGCTGAGAACCTTCCTCTAATTTCTAACCTTGCATATTTTCTTGGCCAGTTTCTTAATCAGTTCCTGTGCCAATATAATACTGTGTTGCCACTTCCTTGGTGTTTTCCAGCTTAGTGGATTTGTAGATGACATCAGTATCCCTCTTGTTTTTCATTCTGTTAAGCTAAATAAACAAAGCTTTTTCATATCCTCTCAGAGATCCAGTTGAACGCACCCGTAACAGGTCAGTAACACACTTCTTTTCTGATATAATCAAGAGGTGGTCCAAAATTGTAGAGTGGAGAAAGGGTGTCTCAGAAACAAAACACAACCACTTTTATAACACAAAATGAAGGCCTGGGAAGGGTTAAGAAGTGAAGTTGCGCTGTTATTTGCTCTGTTAGAAATGTAGTTGTCCTACAGAAACTCTTGTGGTCTTGGTTATGGTTCCCCCTTGAGCACCACAAGAAATCTGAGAGTTGTGGGGAAGAGTAATTCTTGCACCCATCTTTACACAGCACAGCCCACTTTCTGCTGCTGGCAGTCTCTGCTGGCCAGAGCTGAGGCCTGAGGATTGCAGCTCTTCTTCCCACATCCCCTTTGCAGAGGCCAGCCCCACTGGTGGCACCAGCACTGCAACGCTGTGGTTACACATTCAGCAGCAATGCTGCTTGAACCGGCTCATCCCCACCCTTCTCCACTCCCAGCTGCTTTTTCCATTTCCCGCTGGGCGCCCCTCTACTGCCAGCATAAGTGTTTGTGCAGTTATGTGCAGAACCAGGTCAGGGATTTGATCCCAAAAAAATAGCCTGGCAATTTTTATTTATTTATTTATTTTCCCCAGCTGGAATAAGTTCTTCTGTCTGGTTTCTTGGGTGGCTGCGCAAGAACTTCGGCTGGCATATGGGAGGGAAGAGGATGGGGGTGGAAATAAGCAACCTTGCCATGCGTGCTCCTCCCAAGTTAATGCGGCTCTTCCACTGAGGCTCCCCTCCACTCTTAGCTAGCGTGGGCTGATCTTGCAAGGGAAATCATGTACTTGCTCTTCGTCATGCCCCAAGAACTCCCCACCCTCCTTTCAAGGAACGCTGCTCTTTCCCCATCCATCTGTAGTACATATTGCCAAAAAAGACTCTCTAATCAAATCAACGTCCATTAAAACAGCTGGGTTTTTGAGGTCTCCCACTTATCTCATTTAATAAAAATAGTCTGGAAGAGTCATTGAGCATAAATCTCGTGAGTGGTGCCACTCACATCACACAATCCCTTTTAGAAGTTGTGCTGCATTTTCTATGCCTTTGTCCTTGGACCATTGTAAGAGTGCATTATGGCATCATGACAATTACTAGAAGGACAGTTTGAAAAGTTTAGCTCTTCGTCATCAGATTTAGCAACAAGTAAATCTTAGTTACATCTGTGCTCATTGAGACATCCTTTCTTGGTAAGCTATTACAATTCAAGTTAAAATAAACCCACTTCATTCTTTTCTTTCATTGTCCAGTTCTGAGCTTTGCTATTAGTGACATACACAAAAAAAATCCAAGAAAAATGTTATTGTTTGAAGTTTTCTCATTCTAACGTGTTTGGCTCCAGACAGTCCAAGGGAGGTTGACACAGCCATTATTGCTAACATGCTTTGCAGAAAAACTCTTTCATGCTGTCTTGGGAGAGCAAACTGGGAACCTAGTTTGACTGAAGTGAAGGACACAAGGATTACTGTAAAGTTTGACTGATTTCTGTAGGTATTCTGAGGACATACTGCAAGACTATTACTCGTTGCAATACTTCTTTGGAGAGTAAGGAAAAAAACCCTGTCATAGCATTTAGATACAGTGCTAAGAAAACCTAGTTATAAAAGGGCATATTGTGATAGATCTTGCAGTCTTGCCTGAAGATAGTTCACTGGTGATATTTGTTTATCTACCAAATAAAGTGACAGATACTTCATTTCTGTCTGCCTACCAGAAGCTATTTTGGACTTGTTTTTATGCTTATGACATGTGGGGACTCAGAAACTTTGGCCAGACTTCACAGGTCATTCATTGGAGATTTGTCCACAAAGAACCTGCACAACATCAACTCCTTTTGACTCCCAGGAATGGCCTCAACAAACAGTATCTGCAGTACAAATTATCTATTAATAAATATGATATATTTATAAATAGAGCAACCATATATATATATATATATATATACTTTTTTTTTTTTTTTTTTTTTGCATAGACTACACTAAGAAAAGTATTTTAAAACAGGTAACTTTCTATATTAACGTCTCTGCAATAGTGTACTTTCAGGGAGTTTTTTTCTAACATACAGATTTCCATCAGCACTGCAAGTCAGTGGCAGCAGATGCCTGCATTTTGGTTTAAGTACTCCTTAAAAAAAAATAAAAAAATAAAGAAGTCATCAGTTGCTGAAAAGTAGCAATGAATAGCCTAACATAACATTCAAACAATCACTTAACTGACAGGAAGACACAGGGATCTTAATTTTCATTCAAGGATAGAAGCCATGAAGGTAGCTTTCATTGTGATTGTAGAGTCAGCCTCACCTGAGCTTGCATAAGCAGGGCATATTTTTAAATGAACCAAAATCTTTTTGTCTCATTCTTTTTCAGAAGACGACAATAAATCTGAAAACTGTGTTATGAAAACAAAAGAAAGCAAGAATACAGAAGCCAGTTGCCGTAGCTTCTGTTATACATTTTAGAAGGGAAGTTGTTGGTTTATAGAGTGCGTGTCTAGGTGTTGGACAGGGGCCCAGATTTGGCCCAAATGACAATTCTGCCTCATGTTTTCAGCAGAAGAGTTATTGCTAAATCCCTTACTGTAAGTCAGAATTGCCAGGGATATGGAACCTCCATGTGGCCCAAGGAGCTTGAGGGGAAAAGGATCTGAACTATTAACTGCTCCCCAGTGAAAGAAATCTTGACCCACTGCATGTAGACATGTCATGGAGCAAAACAGCTTTTGACAGTAGCAAAAACCTTTCTCCATAGGAACTGTGTGGGTACGCCCCTTTCCTTGACCCAGATAAGCCTGTGGCTGGGTCAGCTCCCAGCTGGCTGGTGTTAGCCCAAGGAGAGGCCAGAGGTGAGGGGTGAGCTGGGCAAGGCTGCAGCATCCCTAACCAAGGCGGGCTTAAGATGCTGTGGAGCCTAAGGGTCAAAAGAGCTGTGTCCTAGTCCTGCTTTTCTGCATGGCGTTGGCCATTTACTGGACATAGCTCTTCATCTCATACATCTGCAAGGAAGAAAAAAAGCTGGTAGAGAGGAATTCAGGCAGAATAAGTTCATCAGCACTTTGAAGTGAACTTGCAGTACTAAGCACTTGGTATTATCACTGCAAACCTAGGCCTTTGCTGGGAAGCATCAGTGTGACAGGATCATCTACTGACAGAGTTGTCAGCACTTTTTATAAAGCTGGAGTACTAGGACATGCATTCGGTTAAACTGTTTAAACAGAATATATTACTTAGCATACATTTTCCATGCTACTGTAACTGCAGAAATTGTCCTTCAAAAAGCCAAACAAACCTACCTGATCTGCAGGCAGTACAAAGTAGCAGAGTTTCTCTGAAACCTAGAGAATTGCACTGATTTTTCTGAGGATTTCACCTAATACTTACTTATTTTTCTATGATATGACTTGATTCAGGCTATTTAAATTTCCATTCTAGTGTCATCTGTAGTTGTTTTTAACTTCAGCGAAAAGCAGGATTTCATTCCAGCTAAGACCAGCCATATCAAATTCAAGCTGGAAAAAGTGTTGGGGAAGGGAAAGGAAGGGCATTTTGGCTGCGGAGAAAAATGAGAAGTGACTACAGACTGAAGTGGAAACTTCATCTCAGCTGTAACAATATCTTCGCTGCAGCAGCAGCTAGCTGGCACAACTTTCTGGACCTAATCTCTTTACCCGTTAGTTTTTCATCCGTACTCTCTGCTGCGTGCTGGTGAGGGAGGGCGAGCTGGGTATCGCTGCCGCGGCCGCGCAGCCCATGCCAGGAACCTCTTGGTACACTGTCTGCATCACCGCGTCCCAGCCCAAGTGAGCTCATGAGGCTCAGCTGGACTCCGAGAGGTAGCGCAGACACGTAGCGAACACAACTGTCATGGAAAGTCTAAGAGGGACGCTTGTTCCACGCGCTGCCTGGACAATGAAGAATCGGCGTGCCACCCCCTCTCTCGGCCCCCAGCTGATGCCAAGGCGGGCGGCCGGCCGCCGGCAGATGAATAGCAGGTCTGTTCCAGCAGCTGCGCGTCCCGGTCCAGCGAGGAGAGAGGCTGCGGGAGCACAGAGTGCCCCGCTCCTTGCGTGGTCCGTGGAGGAAGAGACCTGAGGGCAGCAGGATGGCCTCAGAAGGGGAGAGCATCAACCTTCAAGTGAGTCCATCTCGGGGAAATACCCGGGGGAAGGGAAAGTGGGAGGGAAGATCCCCACTCCGGGGGAAATATCCATCCCTCCTACCACTTGCTCCTCAGCTTTTGCAGCTAATTTCACTTGAAAACGCAGTGCTGCTTTTTTCCTCTGCTTTCCTTTGAAGAAAAGCCAGTGGCAGGATCTCTTCTACTTTTCTGGCAGGAGCTATTACGAACCTTTTTTCCGAAAGAGTTGGGGAAAGAAGTAGGGGATATTACTAAGAAGGGCTGCTTTGGGGGGGAATGAGAGGCAGCAGGGGCAGAAATTAAGAGTTCAGCTCTCAGAAGGAGGCAGCACATAGTTTACAAGCTGCAAAAATCTGAGCTGTTCCTCATCTTACAAAGCCTTTCTCTGTTTGGCAGAAAGTGCTCCTGATCTGGAGAGGAGGAGAAGAAATAAATACAGAAAATGCTGAGGGAGCGCAGAGGCCAGGGTTTCCTATGTGGAGTTTATAGAAAACAAAACTTCTTGATAAAGCTCTTTCAGTTCTCTGTCTTCCTCTTCTGAGTGTTTGTGTTTTTTAAGAAGGGTGTTTCTTGTGCTCAGCATGTGTTTTAGGAAAGGGCAACTGCCCAAGGCTTTGGAAAAAGAAACTGTTAGAGATGAAATGGAATCAAAACCCCAGATCACAAACACCTGTCAGACATCAGAAGTTCAAGTCCAGATTTGCACTTCAGCCAACTCCAGAGAAGGGGAGACCATTGAAGCATTGCCTGTGTCACAGCTTCCAGCCCTGGGAAGGTCAGCAGCAGTGTCCAAATTCTGCAGCTGATTTTTCTGTCTGTAATGGTCTTAACAGCCCTCAGGCTTGAAAGTGGGGAAGTCTGTCTCAATTTTTAACTCTTTGGCCCACGTCATAGAGGCCATAATGTAAGATTAGAAGCCTGGGGAATAATTACATTATCCCAGAGCTAGATAAGCGGTCTAGAAAGAAGGACCAAAGATCCGTGATCCTGCAGAAAATAAGGCACACCTCCCCTAAGATACGAGGTGCACAGCAGTTTTTTAAGACCTTGTAACAGTGAAGTGCAGATAAGAGATACCATAACTGAGGAAAATACACAGGTGGCTTTGACAATTGTTGAAAGTGTATTCTACTTAGCACTCAGACGTTTGGCTTTCCTAGAACTATGTGAAAAGGGAAAAAATATAGAAATCAGTATCCCAGGAACTGGGGACAGAGGGCACAGGACAAAACAAAACAAAAGCTAAATAAAAAGTCAAACTAACTTCTCAGATATTAAATATTTCCGCACAATGGAAAATTTCAGGTCTATATTGGATTTTTATCCCAGGTTTTATAGATGAAAAAATCACAGATTAAAATGCTCATAAACTATGGAAAAATCTGGACTTTAGATTTTCCTGCAGTCAGACTTTTCTCTTTGAACCCATTTTGACATTAAATGAAGAGCCAAAAGTGATCCTTGGAACCTTCAGCCAAAAGCAGTCTTTACGATGCTCAGAAAAGGTTGGTAAGCCCTAAAGGCCAATGTTCCCTTGAGTTACAATATTGAAAAGAGCATACTGATCTGCTTCTAGAGCAGAAAGGCATAGAGTGTTTCTATCTACCTCTAAACAGGTTGCCAGAAGAAAAATCATGCTACAGAGATTTTCTTTGTGACACCTTGCAGGGATTTTATGAAGCTACCAGAAAGTACAAAATGTTGACAAATGCGCACAGATTCCTGCATTCTTATGACCCGAAAATATGCAGGGCTGAAGGGGGAGGGAAAGAGCATGGTATACAGCTGCACAGCTGAGACAAGCAGAGGGTCCTGGCATGACTCGAGAAGTGTGGGATGAGGGGATTGATGGAGGGGGGTGGGGAAGAAATCTTTCAGTAGAAAGTACATTTAAAAGCCTATGCTGACACCCTGCTCTGAGCAGGTGTTTTCCTGGAGGTTTCCAGCTGTGGGTTTATGAGGAGCCAGTGGGAACCTGTGCTGCACACTCTGGGGCGGTGACGTGTGACTCGCTTCTCCTCAGCTCCTGGCTGGAGTGGCAGGAACAGTTACAAATGTTAACTGTGATACAGTACAGAAATAGGAATTTTTATTTATAGGGTCTCAGAGCAGTTGCACCATAACTACTAGCATTTCTTACACAACATTTGCATAGCCAGGCTTGAGAGGTAATGAGAGAATAAAAATCATATGAGCCACTAGCACAGGAGAGAGAGAGAAGAGGAGATCAAAATTTAAGGCATTTCTAAGGATGACTGATCAGTCACCCATTTTTTTGCTCATCCTAAAAGAGGAGAACAAGAGCTGACTCAGCAAAATTAGAAGTCTCCCTAACAGGAGGCACTCCCTCGCCCAGCGTGTCGTCAGCCCGTGGAATTTGCCACCTCCTGGCGCAGGTCAGAAAGACAAATATTGGAGCAACATTGAGAAGAGGTCAGGAAAATGTTATGACCAGTAACAATATTTACAGTTATGCAAGTTAAAAAAGGTACTTTCAAATCCCATAATCCAATGGCAGAATAAAAATAAAAACCCTTTTCAGCTCCCTACAGGCAATAGCACGGTTGTTGACCAGACTGCAAGTAGTGTCTTGCATTAGAGAGCATTAGAGCAGATGTATGGCAACTGACCAGAAGTGAGACCTAGAACAGGTTTTTACCAGCAAGAGGTATTTCCCATTAATCCACTTTCTCCCTCACAAAGTTTTTCTTGTTTATCATGTTTCAAAGGAGTCTCTTTTCCAGACTTGACTTCTAAGAAGACTAATAGAACCTCAAACTGCACAGAGAGATGCTAAAGGGAAATGAGGCTGAAAGGAAAAAAGAGCCACAAGGCTGTAGAGCAGCCTCGCCAGATCTACACTAGCCAGCTAAGTACTAAGACAATGCTTAAATTAAAATCTTTTAATCAGAAAGATTATCTCACCTACTGAAGGACAAAATTTTAACACAAATTAATTTGAAAAATGCATTTTTCTTACCATACATTTCAATTTGTGGCTTCTGAGCAAAAGTTTCACCTTCCCCTATTAAACATCTGCCATTGACAAGTAACTGAGCAGGCAGACCAATAATGTGATGAGATACAACAGAGTATATCCCAAGATAGCTGGGATCAGAAAAACATGTTTAGGAGAGAAACAAAGGAAACAACATACAAAGTCCTATCACCAATTCTTTTTTGCTTCAGAAAACAAAGGCTTACAAATCAAGATAGTAGTACAGCTTTGACAGTCACACTCTGGCTGGTTTATCTGCACTTCTTTATGCTATTACTCCTGCTGACTCTCATCCCCTCCCCTCGCATAGAGATTTGCATGGGGAGTGAGAAAGAGAGAGCCATACAGGGCTGTTCTTTTCTGCAGAAAAAGACCCATTAAATCTGTTTAGCTGTGTACCTCAGCTGCTGCAGTTCATGATTTGGCATCTTAACACAACCCTGTTTCATCGGTGATTTAAAGTAATGTACCAGGCTTTGAATGGAAGCAACTGAGATGACATCCGTTCTACCACTCCCACCACAGTGGCAGGAGCCAGGGGAAAGTCTGTGGGCAGCTGAAGTCAGTAACACTCACATGTTATTGCCACAGATTAGGTCTGTCAAAGCCCCAGATGAACACTGCAAAATGAGGCAAAGATTAGGGTTGAATTTAATGGTTCCAGAATTTTATTAGGTTTGTATTTTTATATTTTCTAATTCACGATTGAGTGTTATGTTCTGTGCACCAGATGAATGCCATCCACATTCATATTGCAAAAGAGACTAGGTAGTGTATGCTGGTTCTTTCTTTTTATAGTTTCTTACTCCTTGGTTAAAAAAAAAAAAAAAAAAAAAAAAAGTTACAATCCTCTGGGATGAGAAACAGAAATAATACATCACCGTTTAGGGGATCATTCATACATCAAAAGTAAATAGAGTAAACAGATAAAATAATCACTCTGGAAAACAGACCCTATGCTAAAATTTTTGTCAGAAGCTGTTTGGTGAATGCTTTGAATACTATGTCCATCTGTAGAAACAAGCAACTTGCAAGGAAAAAAAAAAAAAAAAAAAAAAAAAAGGTTTTAAATCTTTAAATCATTGGATAATTTACTTCCAGTGCTCAGGTTTTGACCAGGTCAACAGCAGGAAAATTTTAGACATGCAGATAAATGGAGTTAGCTGTAGGCCTAACAGGAGGGACTTTTCTAAAACGCCCACAAAACAAATGGAAAGTCCCACTTACTGCTGTAAATCCCATCTCCCACATCTCACTTTTGGTCTATGCCTGATGAGGGAATGCAGCAAGTGTGTTAGACTTTTGGTTTTGCATTTTTTTTCATGACTTTAGCTTGTGCCTTGAGGCTGTGACGTGCTTACAAGTTCTTGGCTTGGGCATTTATTTGCCTGCTTCTGCAGCAACAGCCAGCTTGTGCTTTCTAGTGCTGTAGGACCTTTACCCTCATTTAGCAATTTCCTAGAATGATGGCAATATAACATCACCAGCCAAGCAGTGTCCCTGCCCCAGTGGACTTCAGTAGTGTTATTTGGGTTCTGGGACAATCTGTGTGATTTGTGTTTGTATAACACCAGTCTGCAGTGAGTGAGTGAGAGAGAGAAAGTCTTTCAGAAAGAAAAGCTCAAGTGCTTCAAAAATAATGATTACTGTGACATACATCACTGTAGTGCATGCAACTCAGCCATCAAGAGTTTGGAGAACTTACTCACCATGTTTTTAACAAAACTAATCCAGTTATTACAGCCCCTCTGGCATGATCCCACTCCCCACTGCCAGGGTGCACTCCACCTCCTCTGCTATTCATTTGACTATGGTAAAGCTGATTCAGGGAGCTAAACTCAGAGAAAACTCATAACTTTGTGTCAGGGTTTTTGGTCTGCTGTGCTGAACTAGTTCGTGGCAGGATCAGACAAGGGCAAACACCCAGGAGAGGTAGGTCTGTGTGGCCAGGAAAGCATGGGGAGGTAGTAGGTCCCCTCCTTCCAGCCTAAGCTGCCTCTCACTTCAGATCAATCAGCTGAAGGTACAAGTCTGGGTGTAGCCAATGGTAGGAGCAGAGAAGGTCCAAATGGTAGCAATGATTGCTTTCACTAGTGCACACCACTCAGATCGCAAGATTTCAAATTGCTGCTCAAGACTAAAGCCTTTATAAGGCTAGCTAGAGGTTAAGGTGAAGAATCACCAAGCGCTAGTCAGTCGACAGGCAGATATGAAATATGCTATCACATTTAGGAGTGAGAATGATCCTGTGCTCTTCTCCCTCAGTTGCAGTGACCTGCAAATTCTGTGTAGCATTACCCGTGCTGATTCCAGAGACTTTTAACTCTGACACTAGCAGACAGACAGCATGATGACAAGATGCTGAGAAGAAGGAGACTTTTTCTTAAGCCTGTACTAATGGGTCCTTTGTTCTCCAGCCAGATGTAGCATTTCTCCTCTACCCTGTACATTCCTCCCAACAGCTCTAACTGTCCCAGACTTCCCACTTAGAGAGAACATTCATTTTTGCCCTTCTCAAACAAGGGGATCTTCTCATCTTGAGCAACTGAACCCCACATTTCAGGGTATATGGGGAAAATGAGCCACGTGAAGTTGGTCAGAACCTTGGAGTTATCCCACAGAAACCAGTGGTTTTACACACTGGAGGCTGGTCTGGCCGCTGGCACTCCACCTTGCTGAGGGGTGGTAAAAGGCAAGCACCAATGTCTTAGTGAGAGAGGGAGTCTGATCCCATGCTGGCAAACCATGTCCACAGTGAAGTTCTGCATGTGAAGGTAAATAAGGGCAAGGGATGTTGATAGGAAGCATATCAAGTAGTGAACTAGCTTGACTGACAGATCACTCAGTAAATCTGGTCTCGTTGACAGCATGCAGAGGCCTCCTATAGAAGAGTATGAGGAACTTGAGCTAGAAAGGGTTCTTACACCAGGATTAAGGCTAGAATAGGAGTTTGACGGCACTGCAGCAGAAAAGAAAAAAAAAAAAAAAAAAAAAAAGGCAATGATGTGCCATTGGAATAGCAGTTTCCTCTGATATATCTAAAACATTGCCTGCCAGGACTTGGTGAAAACCTGCCTGCAGTTGCACGTAAGTCCACAGCAGTGCTACATGCCAGAGCACCTCTTGGGAGACAAATTCATCTTTGACATATCTCCTCTAAAGCCAGGAGAGGCTCACAGGAAGAAACCTAAGTTCTTTATGTCTGTTGTGGCAAGAATTTCAGAGTAACCCAGCTTAACTGGGAAACCCAGTTTAATTTATATCATAGTCCTTGCTAGGGCTGTTGAACACTCATATTGCCTCAGGCCCATGCTGAGGTCCCACTGTGCTCTTTGGTGGCAGTCCTTGTTCAGAAACATTTCAGCAGTGGCCAGTGAATAAGAAAACAAGGCACAAAGTACGGAGATGGAAGAAAAATACTACCTGCTTGTACTGCCTGCTGTTGGACAGGGGTACTGCCACTGAGGTAAGGAGAGAGGACCACGGAGGTCAGTGGGTACAACGGTGCCTACTCTATAAATCTCCTACAACTGAAGCAGGGTAGTGGAGAGGGAGCAGGCCTGGGAGGCATGGGTCTTCTGGTGGGGTGGGGGGGGCAGGAAGGACATGACGCAGTTCAGGGGGCGGCAAGATGGCACCTGCACAGTGCCAAAGGCTGAGGGGACACTCAGAGCTTTGCCTGGTGGTGGCCCCATGTCCATGGCCCCATGCAGTGAGCCATTGCTGCTGCACCCCATTTGGAGGACAAGGCACCTCTCAGATTTGAGCACACAGGGAGTGGGTTTTATTTAGTGAGTATTCATGAGCCTGGTTATGCTCACGGTAACATACACTTCTGGCTGGCCAATGTCAAACTCTTCTACTAAGCCATCTTTGAATGTGGGAGTTCTTTAGAATGTGAAGCACTTGCTAAACCATGGATAAATTGGCTTTTGCGTCTTTTGTCAAAAAGTTGCCTCCTTTGGCTTCATTCCATCCCATGCCTGAAAGCTGAACCATACCTCTGATTCTCTGTTCACCTCCATCTGACAAATTGGTACAGTTCCACCACTCATTTAGCCAGTAAAAATTGAAGCCTTCAGCCCAAGCTACCATTTCTCAGCCCTTCCTGAAAAATCCATATTCATTTGCCATGTCTCTCTTCTGAGAGCCAGCAACAGGTGATGCTCCATGCATGCAATAACCCCCACCAAAAAAAAAAAAAAAGTGTGAACTTTTCTGAGTATGAAAGGACATGTGGGCATTTTCACTGCCATTTCCCCATCCTGGGCTTGTGAGTCAAATGTTTATAAAACTCTCTGAGAAAAGGGAACACAAGAAAGGAGCTCCAAGAAACTTAACACTACTGTAATCTGGATCGCCCCAGGTATGTAAACACGTAACAGAAACTTTTGAATTGTACACCAGAATGATGGAATAGCCCCAGTGCAGATGCTGCAAGATTCACATCACCAGTTACCATACACCTTGACACGCACCTTTGAAGCAGGCAAGTTATAATTCCTTGTCAAATTACATGAATCAGCTGTGTGATTCTATAATTATAGCTGTGAAAACCTTTATACTCGGGATCTTAGAACTTTCTATCCAAAATAACCCTTAGGGAAGAAATTTCGCATGAAGTTTCTTGGGTCAAGGTTCAGCGAGTGCTGGAAATTCTGGGGGAATCCTATCAGCTAATTTAGAGAAATGAGAACAAGCAAATGAGATGTTGTGTTGTTTTGTGGATTGTTTGGGCTCTTTTCTTTTTCTTTAGGTTTTAATTTTTGTGAATATTTATGCATATTTGCAGGACTCTTCTCTTTGTAACCACACAAGTCAAAGTAGTATTTTGGGGGAAACAAAAAAATCCCCAAACTCACCACAAACCTTAGTTATGTGAGAAAAATAACTGCCCCTACCATTCTGAAAAGAGTCAAAAGGCAATCAACCATTCTTTTGTAACCTATGTTTTTCTGAAGGAATGTTTCTATAGAAAATAAATACACTAAAATAATACCTACACAGGACTTTTGTGAGAACCAAGTTCTGTTGTCCTTAGTTCTCCAAGCATTTTGTAAGTATCAGTGGGTTTAATTTCACAGTCCCTACATGAAGAAAGAAGTGCTTTCCTGCTTATTTTGCAGATGGGTAAGTCAAGGCAGAGGCAGTTAAATGACCACTGATGTGTCCAAGAATATATAAGCAGAAAATGACAGAAGCAGGAAGAAAAACCAGATCATCTCTGAATACACGAATTGCCATACAGCAGTGTGGTCTGTGGTTCCATCTGTACTTTTCACTGACTAAAGTCTTAAACTCCACTTTTCTCACTTTTCTTTCTTTCTTTCTTTCTTTTTTTTTTTTTTTTTAAGAAATTGTTAAAAGATTGTTGTATTTAGTCGTCAGAGAGCACTCTGTTACTTCACACAATGTAAAGTAAAACATTAGTTGAAGAATTGCAGCAAACACAATTCCTACCCTGCTGAATGTAACTTTAACATAAATTGGAAACAAATTTTGTTGACAAGCTTTCGAAAGTATGGGCACACAGCTGTGTTTGCACCTCTTTCTTGGTGGAGCTAGAGTCATGTTCAACCATGTTGGCGTAGGAAGCAAACCCCAAAGCCAAAGCGAAGCAAGCTAAATTAAATTAAACATAAATTCTGACTCAGGATGATCACACACGCTCTTGATGCCTCTGTTCTACTTTAAGTTTGCACCCTTTTTTAGCTGATTCAAGATTAAATGTTCCTCCACATCCTTGTGTGACTTCAGGCTGTGTCTACATATTTTTGCTGACTGGAGCTGAAACACTGAAAGTGGGGAGGTTCATCCTCACCACCACCACCAAAGCAAGTGCTCAAAGTAATCACTCTATCAAGACTGTCTGGGCTAGGAAACTTCCATTACTGAGTCTCTAAGCTAACCCAGATCATTGTGAAAGAGCTTGTTTAGGGAATGCACAATTATGTCTTCTTCCTTGGAAGAATTAAGTCCCCTGTCTTCACGAGTCTGGACAGAGACAGAAATGGCAGCTCCTTTAGACAGGCCCTCATCCATCTTATTGCAATGGAATAATTGTTCTCTTTCTTGGATTTTTCTTGGCTGATCATCTTAGCAGACAATCTAGTTCTTCGTGGATGATTTGGGAAGATCATAAGATTTACAGTCTGGGTTCTTTCTGTCTTAGAAGTAAAGAATAAGGAAAATAGATACAAACAGAAATACAACCCAAACCATTCCTGCATAACACCAGTGCTTGTTTTTCCTTATCTTTAGCCCACGGCTATACCTTGACTGGCAATCCACACTGATCAGAGAGACATCCAGCAAATAATTAATACGCCACAAGAAAATATAATAAGCTGCTGTTTTCCTCTCTTTTAATAGAAACAGACTTGAACTCCATTTTCATCTTCATATGCTAGATTCCTGGGAGCTGATTCTGGACCAAATCCTCAGCCAGTCCCCATTTTTGGCATGTGGCTGTGAAAAAGTTGCCCAAGGGAGTTGTGTCAAAGGGCTTTTACTTTGCTCTTCATGGCTCCACGTAGGGTCTGAAGGAATCTGAAGTGCTCACGAAATGTGGTTTCCCCTCTGGTGTTTGCTGTTCAGCTTGCTCAGCAGCTCAGTCGTTTAAAACCATTGTGAGTGGATTTAGCACTTGTGAAATAATGCTGGCCTATTCAGATCCAGAGAGGGATGGGCAAAATCCACCAGCACAATAGAAGCCCCTCTTCCCTCCTCCTCAGATGAGAAGCGAGGGTGCAACAGAGTTCAAGGGAGAAAACTACACACACCCAGGTGCTACACAAATCCTGGGGGAAAGAGATATGGGCCTAACAAAATAAAAACGTTTACAGACGTTCAGAGGAGGTAAAAACCTCATCCTCATAGAAAAACAAACAAACAAACAAACAAAATCCTTACTTATAGAAAGCAAATCATGAAGGAGAGGAAAAAAATAGGGATAAGGTGAGTCTTCTCCCTGATTAAAGGCCTGTCCCCTCCTCCTGCCCTGCAGCCAGGAGAGCAGACCCAGAAGAGAGCTCCAGTGGGGTGTGGTGCTTGGCAGCACAGCAGGAAAAGCTGGAGCTCGTCTTGGTTTGAGTTGCTTTGGTTGTGCAAGGATATTGATTTTCTTCTCTTGTGCCTGTGATTTAAGAAAGGCCAGAATCCCGCAAAGCTCACAACTTGGCATGATCATGGGAAGAAAGAAGGAAAATCAGCAAAGAACTCAGAGACCTATTACCTTCCTAGGGACACAGGTAAAAATTCAGCCAAGGCTCAGAGTCCACAAATGACAGATTATGCATGCTAGTAAGCAAAATGGGGTGAATAGATAGAGAGGACTGAGAGTCACGGAAGTCTGCCCCCAGAAATCAGAGAAGATGGAGCCCTCCGCTTCCTCCTAGGCTGAGCTACTAAGTATAGCAAGAGGCATGTTTCATCGCTGAGCCATCTAACGCACAACTGTTCTGCTGAGAGCATGAAAAAAAAAAAAAAAAAAAAAGATAACTAATGTCATCTCTGATGTGGACGGCATTGCAGGCATGCTGTAGATCTGTATCGGTATGCAGAGATTTGAACTCAGGACCAGGCTCAGACAGGCAACTCCAGAGCAGATGGCAACAGTGCTTGTTGGCTACTAATTAGGTTAGCTTTTGGTGAGTGATGTGGAGCTGAGCAGTCCTCTGATTCATTTCCAGCCCCCTCCGTGCTACCTTCAGCCACAAGCATCCAAGCACAACTCTGAGTTACTGCGCTGGGTCAGTCTCAGGGCAGACAGTTTTTGGGCCATGGCGAGATGGTAGTTCTCGAGGAACCCCAGGTGGGGAACATGCCTGGGATTCGGACACAGGCCAGTGTGGTGGTGGTGAACTCAGGTGTTTACAGCCAGGGTGGGGCAGGGGTTGAGCCCAGCGGGTCGTGTTAAAGCACTTCCTCTTGCCTCACTTGCACAATGTACAAACAGGGACATTATCTCCTGTGGGAGCAACTGACTCAGATGCTTGGCCAGCTGCAGGGAAAGGTGTCTCCATAGCTGCCAACAGCAAAGAGTAGTTTAAAAAAAATAAATAAATCCATCACTTTGTGGCTGCAAATGATAACAATGCAGCCCTCTTTTTTTGTGTGACCCAAAGGCTTTTTTTTTTTTCTTCCTTTGCTCTCCTCCCTGTTTTTTCCTATCTAGGAGCCCAATCTGTCTGTTTTTGGTGTGCCTAACATAGATTTTTGGACACCCCCCATTTATTTTACATATTATCAAATGACGTATAAAAAGTAAAGTTCAGCCAACTAAACCTCAAGGGAGTTATGCAAGAGCAAGTAGCACTGATATGTATTTTCAGCTTTATCATGAGCCCTGTGCAATTAACCATGTATGTCCATGGACTTCATACATCTGTTTATGAAGTACATTGTGGGTGCATTGTGCTGCAGATCTGGCTGGAGCAGTTTGAGAGGATGCTGTTTCCCAATGGCACGCTGCTATCCTTCAATCAGAAGACAATGCCTCTAGCCCCATTCTCCTCACCCCCTCTGAGAAATAAGGGGACAGCAACTAGCTGAGTAACTGCTCTGGCTATATTAGCTGTTTCCACACGCATACTGTATCAGTGCCCAGCACACAATGAGGCGCTTTACATTTGTTATCATCTGCCCAGTGGGCGTAATTGTAAGGCAGATTCAACAGAAACAAGAGCAACACTTGTGGGAAGTTTGTCTTAGGACTAGCAAAATACAGAGTCTAAGAGAAGGCTGTGATTTACTGATCACAATCTCCATATGGGAGGATCTATGTCCTTTGAAGGGCTGCTTGTCCTCCTGGTGCGTTGTGAAGGGCAGGTAGGCCTCTGTGAATCCTCTTGGTTGCATTATAGATAATATGCTGTGGGCCCAAAACTGTGGGAATATTATATCTGTTACCAAGCAGCACTGGGTCTGCCTCTTGCCCAAGGCACCTGTATTACACACACAGTCAACGGTAACATGTTGATACCTGCGAGCAGAGGGAAATTCACATTCTGTGCTTAAATGCCGCAGGAGCTGAGGTGTTAGGATGTGTGAAATTAAGGTAGAGAGGGCAGGGAAGGAGAGGAAAGGCTTCACTTCTCAACTACAGACAATGTAATAGGTGTGTAGCTGAACGAAGGCCTTCAAGGTAGAAGAGGTATCCTTTGGGGCAGCCTTTCTTCAGAGGTAAAACCTTTTCAAAAAGCCCAGTGAAAACAAGAATATTTTGGTCAAGAACTGAGAAGAACAATTGTAATGATTTCCCTAAATATTTATCTTCCTGTCAGGTAAATATAGATTAAGAGTCCCTGCTCATGATAATCATATTAACAGATGGAGAGGAGTTTCTTTTGCCCATCTTCTCTGGTCATCTCATCATCAGCATCAAACAGGGTATCAGGATGCTCAGTCAGGACGCAAACTGTGAATAAGCATAAAGGGGCAAACTTGCATTTATTTTCAGTTTTGCAGAGAAACAGACTGTAGTGAGCACACAGAAAGGCACCACAAAACACCCTCACCTAAAGCTGATCTGCTGCAATGACAGCAACCTCTGCTGCAGGAGGCAGTAACCAGAAAAGGAAGAGTGTGATCAAAATTGAATGAACTTTGTGCTAGATGTCTGCAAATGTTTAAGCACACAACTAAATCTGGGAGCTAGTATGAGCTGCTTCTCTGAGCCCATATCAATTAATGACAACTACAACCACGGCACTCCAAAGCACAAGCATCCAGTGCCTAGTCCATCCTGTATGGTCCTTTCTGTTTTCCTACTTCTCCCTACCCTGAATTCTCCTCAGCTCTTTGATCCCTCCTCAAACATTCAGGAGTCCATTTGGGCACAGCTTTATGGCTGTACTCTTAGAAGAATCCAACTGCAGTACAAAATGCAGACTGAGTGAATTTGTTCCATATCAGCGGTTCCCACTTATTTTGTCCCTCAGCCATCTTGAAGTGAGAAACGACAGGATAAACACCAGAAGCAGTAACAAAAAAATCATAAGAAACTTGCAGTTCATGCAAAAATTTGTTTCCCACTCTGGGGACTTATGAGGGTGTTTTGTGGTTGAATGAGAGTGCTTTTCAGAATACAACTATATTTGCAGAATTTGGGTATTAAATTGTCAGAGAAAGGGTTATTCTGCTTTAATCTCCTCCCATTCCTATTCTGGCCCAGAGGCTTTTGCTTCCCCAATATAGTCTCCTAGGAAGCCCTCATTTGCTACACCCCTTCCCAAAGGTCTCTCAAAGCAACATCCACCCAGGAGATCTCTGAAAAACACAATCGTCACTAAGGGGATTTGGGCCTCTCTTTAATTTCTGCCATGCTGTACTTCAGCTCCTCATTATAAAGTTAGCTCTTTAAGGTTCTTTGTCTCTGCAGGGTTGAAAGTTGCTGACTGAATGTCTGAGTCCAATTTTCCACCATTTTTCCTTTAACTGGCCATTCACAGCTAAGCAAAATGTTTGTATAATGCTATAAAATCCTTCACTTTAAACTTATTTAACATTTTGAACCTTTTTTGCAAGACATTAAAAAAAAAAAAAAAAAAAAAAAAAAAGCGCACAACTGAATAATAAGTCACCAGAAAAAAATGCTAGCTTAATCTTTTAGTATAGAGCCTGAACTGTGAGTTGTTTTTTGTTGTTGTTTTTGGTTTTTGCCTTTTTGTTTTTTCTCTCCTTTCATGGAGAGAAGGGGACTGACATTTTTCTAATCTGAGAATTTAATTCCCAGGGACAGTGTATGAGAAAACAGCAGTAATATACAGAACACCCAGGAACAGTTGTTGAAAGATTCTCAGGGTGTTACTTTTGGCAGGACATCAGGTTCCAATAAAAAACACTGAAAACTCTAGACTAACAACAACAACAATAATAATATTTTACCACAGATGAAGTGTATTTTATCTGAGGGTCACAAAAGGCTTCTGGAAACAGCAAATGAGCTCCTTCAGAAGGGGTAAATGAAATCAGTGCTCTGTGGATGTTTTCATAGGTTCGCTTCTGTAGAAGACAGGCTATTTTGTGCAAAGTGTTAGAGGGTGCAGAAAGAAAAGAGTTAACGTGTATAGGCAAGCGTGAAGCATTCTTTGTAGTGAACTTGCATAGACATAGTAACCTATTTTTTAATGTTTTCAGTAAATCAACTGCTGACATTCCACATACACAACCTGAGCACCTGTCCACAAACCAGGTAACCAAGGGTTACACTGTGCAAATACACAAAGTACTGGGTGAATTCATGCACATCTATTTGACTCTAATGTGAAACTCTATATGTTATGCTTGCAATTCCTGCTTGGCACCTTTTGTATGTTTTCTGGGACCAGTTTGAGACTTAAAAATATAAAAATATGCACATAAAAGTACGTGACAATTTAGGGACTAGAAGTAAAAGTTCAGCATAGATCACTTGCAATCTGCTAGAAGCTTGGGATCCAAACCCACACTTTGCAGCATGAGGCTCTCTCTTCTAGGGAACCATTCCATGGTGCAGCTGCTTTTCACAAAATAAAAGATGCTGCTTCACTCTGGGCTACTGGTGAATCTCAGCCTGTACTTCATATATGATACTGTGAAGATGTTGCTTGTGTTGTTATGCTGGCAAAACTCCCAGTGGAAGAACAGCTTTTACAAACCAAAGGAGGTGTTCATGAGTTTCCACAAAGAGAAGATATTGTGACATAAGCAGTCCAGAAAATACATTGCATCATTAACAGCTTTTATAGCTTAACTTGATTGCTTATGACTTTTTAACACAAACATACAATCAAATATTGCTGCACTGACCTTACCTAGGTGACCGTAAAAGGAAGGTATATATTCAGATTAATGGCCCCTTTCCTCAGGGTTTCTCTGCATACTTTCTGTCAAGATTACTTCTCGCTCTTTGTAGTTATTTTCATGGCCACCATTGCCCTTATTTCCCAGCCCAGCACTCTCACCAGACAGCAAAGCCTGTTGAGAAGTCACTGGCTGTGCCCCTAACACACAGAAACACGAAAGTTGTAGTCACTGTTTACATGAAGGAAATTATGTGAAACAAGTCATGCTTCCTTTATGTCATAAGGTTAACAACAATAGCAATGAAGGTTTTGTTATGACACCCCCAGTCCAAGGTAATGACTAACAGACAGAAAGTTTGCATATCAGGATGATCTAACAGCCTGCTGCTCCCCAAAGGGGGAGGTCCCGCTCTTCTTCAGCGTAGAACCCCTTGCTCCCTCCTTACCTCCTGCTCCCAGACACCTTGCCTTCGTGTGGCATTTGACAGACATTTTCATCAAACTATTCAGCTTATTGAAGATGGAGGAAACGGTATTTTTGTTTTGTTTTGTTAAGTTACCTTGGCTTAATGAGCTACTTTGTCTCAGAAGAGGGTTTTATGTAAGCCAGAGTGTAGGAGAGCACAAGGCCCATAGCAGGAACATTTGCTTTGGACTCTGAGATCAGCATAGCTACAAGGTGCAACCCCCAGATTCTGGGAAACAATGCTTTCTTGCTGGTAGAATCATTGAATCGTTCAGGTTGGAAGAGACCTCTAAAATCATCTAGTCCAACCTTTAACCTAGTACTAAAGTCCACCACATGCTACTAAGATCTATAGAATCACTATGGTAGTTTCACTTCTATATAGATGACCATAGCTGCTTTCTGAGAGAATTTGTTCAAGCCAGAAAGGGGATTAGCAGAATAATTGGTATAATTCTGAAGCTGTATTCAGCTACAAATATAGCTACAAATGGACTCCTCAAGATGTGCCATGCAATCCCACAAAAGAATGAAGAAAGGCAATTAGAGCTGATGACACGTGACTGGAATAGCCTTCCTGGGTTGAACATACTGTGATGGCAGGACATCACAGCCACTAGGAGCTGTGTAATGCTTTACGCACTATCAGATATACCCACGTCTTCTCTGTGGATTGAAACAGTATCTGTGACTATATGACTAAGCTAAAGCATACAGAAGCACACCAGCCAGAGTTCACTGCAGAATTCAGCCCATTTTCTCTGTCCAGTTTTGCTTGCCCTAGACCTGGAGGGCACCTTGTCAGAATCCTTAAATAAGCTCCAGTGCTACTCCACTTGAGTGTTTTCACCTCCCTACAAATGCATGTGCGTTTGTTCCTTTCAGCACTCAGTTGCTGCACAGAGGTGGCAGAAGATGTGGATGTGTAACTGCTATCACTGGACACAGGTTAAAAGTTTATGAATTTGTCACAGCAGCTGTATTTGGAAGCTAAGTTCTGAAAAAATAAATTGTTCCCATCTTTCCAGATTTTGGTTTTGAACAGCTGCATAGTTATGGTCAGAGATTAGAAAGATTTTTGTGGTGTTAAAAGAATGGTTTGGAATTTCTTGTCCAGCCCTGTGCCCTCAAAACTTCGGAGATGACTCACTGGCACTCACCTCCATTTGTTACTGAGCTAAAACTTATCTTCTCGGTTTCATTTAAAGTTCCACTCCGTACCCTTTCAGAAGCAGAGCCTGTTCTGATATGAAAGAACAAACAGTGTTGGAAGTGCAACTCAGAATTCAAGTTTTCAAAAGCACTCATGTTAAATCCCGGCTGAGCTAACATGCACGTATGCACAGAGGCATTTGCACACATAAATCATGGTTTGCTTACATCTGGCACACGCAAAGAGCACACTGCTTGGCACACTGCTTAAATGTACCTCAGCTACTGGACTGCATTCAGGTCTGCAGACGATTTTTAAAAAGTTCCTTTCTAGACAGGAGACACTATGCCTTACTGAGTATTTAGCCGATATTTGCATGGAACGAAGGTGGTTGCTGTTGCTCGCCATTTCCTCATGAAGTTTCTGCAGCCTTGCATCCATGGGATTATTGAGACAGGTGATTTTTGAACCTCAGAAGTAGAAGAGCTGTCTCCATATCCCAGGTGTTATTTACCCTGCACAATTTAGAAGCAGCATTTACAAGCAATCATATTTCTGAAGCTAACTGCAGAGCTTGACCAAGTCCCAATTCCAAGCAAAACTATCTGAAGGAGCAAGTAGCTACACCAGCGTACTCAGATTAAGTAGTTTATTGCAGTCTCACAGAAACTGCTCACTGTTTTACTTGCACGTTGAGCCCCAACTATAGAAAATAAGGCCAGAAAAGTCCAAGCTAAAAATATCAAACTGGTGCTGTGCCTAGATTGTTTTTACCACCTTGTACCAGATTAAGTGCATGTCAAGTGAATTTTCCAGAGTGGTTTGTGAAAACCCGTTATCCAGTAAAACATTGATCACAACTCTTCAAACTACTTTTTTGCTTTTTCCCCTGCAAGTGGGTCAGGTTCCTTTTGTATCCTAAATCTTAGCTTTTTAGAAAGGAGTATATCTGTTAATCATAATCTGGAAATTTACAGTGTGCTCAGAACCGCTTTTGAGTTATGCAAGTCCAGATCTGTACTTCTTTCATAATTGCCTGCCATGGTAACAAACAGGGCAGTGCCACGTCTGGTCCCTCAAGCTCTGTACTCATGCCAAAGATAACCAGTTATACTAGCATAATTAATTTTCATGCATTAACAACCCAACAGTTTTTGTCTTCACTGGCCAGCGTATTTGCCAGAAAGATTCAGCAAATGTAATTTTAAAAAGTTCTTTCCTCTGCTGAAAGGGTGAGCAGTCTCTGAGTTTAAAGAAGAGGTGAGGGATCCTCATTTAAGGATTAATCATCACTTTATAACTCCTGAGAAACGTACACTCCAGGCTCTAATTTAGTTATACACAATATCTGTGGCTTGCTAATTAAGAACAACATGGGTATTAACCTTTTTTCTTTTAGGTTCCTAAATTGATGATTTAAAACTGCACTCAGTGTGAGAAGCAGTTCTGAATATCTGAAGTGTGAAATGGCAAGGACATTAGCATCTTCAGCCAAACCCACAGAGGCTGGAAAGAAAGACACGATTTACATTTAATATCTCAACCTGTAACCTGGAGGACATCTGGAACTCTTCAAAACCAGCCACTGCCCTATGAAAGGGGGACTCCTCTCCTGTGGTGCAAAGCAGATTCACCACTTAATGCTATTCGTTGTTGTCAGCTTTAGCCTGAATTCCTCCTATACTTGAACAGTGCTTCTGAGTGTTTGGGATCACGGAATGGTAGCTCATTTAGAATTACTAAGGCAACATTTCTTCTGATCACATATTATTAAGAAAGATGTGATTAACTTCATCTTCAGTACTGTGTAAAAGAAAGAAAAAAAAAAAAAAAAAAAAAAAAAAAAAAAGACTTCCCCTATTTCTTTAAGACTGGATTTGATATGGATTTGATAGCAGTTTTGAACAACAAAATTTGACGTCCACTCTGGTTCAGTTGCATAAATAGCTTTGACTCTTCTTGCAGAACTTTGCCTGTTCAATTCCTTTATGCTACCAGGCCTTGGTAATCACTTTGTAGCTGCAGAATTGCTTTCTTAAAAATAAAAGGATTATAAATCCACGAGATCACATGCTGGACCAAATCAGAGTTCTCAACAATACACAGCATCATGGACGAGGATATGAGTAAGAGGAGCTGAATGATAACCCTGGAGGTACTGGCAGAATGCAGCGTATGCACAGGAGCACAACAAGAGCAAGGGCAGGGCTGGAGACAGATGCTAGGTAAATTAGACACACGCAACCACGTCTCCATCACGCGGGGACGCATGTGACCCTTCTCCTCTTGACTTTGATGAGGGGATGTCATAGGTAGGTAGTTAAATCACTGGCTGCAACATCTGCAGCACACAGCAGAGGTGCACACTGGACCAGCCTGCTCTTACAGTTTCCTCAGTGTCAAGACACGATTGCACGTAGACTGAAAACTCCTAAAGATGACTGTGGTATATAGGGGCATGGGGGCAAACGGTGGTGGGGCAGCATCTACTTCTGTTACTCAGAGACTTCAGCAAGGCATGCACATTGTTTAGCCCCATGCCGCATTGACAGAGACAATTTGGGGGTCTTTGGAATGGAAGGGAGTGAATGAAACGAAAACTATTTGTCCTGGACACCACTGCTAGATGGCATTGTGACCTTACTGCTCCCTTTGTAAGGGATACTAGATTCCCAAAGGAAAGTAATTGCCAGAAAGGTCCTTTCTGTGCCTTTTCCAGGTAGCTGCAATCCTTTTTGTCATACAGAGTTGTCACTTCCACAGCACTGTGATTCCTCAGTCAGTTCAAGGATATATTCCAGAGAGTACAGACTTGCAAGCTTTCCAGAAACACCAGGTAGTCCAAATGGGGCTGCTTGCTCATTTAACTGTCAAATATACAGCTGAGGCAAGCAGTGCTTTCTCTGCTTTTGTCTCCATTTCTAGATGCACTCCAAGGGACTAAATGCAGTTTTAAAGGTGCAAGAGCATTTATGATCTGCCTGTAGCAAGCAGTAGCCATCCCTTACCATAGCTGGAAAAGCTCAGACACAGTGCAGTGATTCTGCTAAGATTCCAATGACCTGACTGTTCACAGGCACAGGGTATTTCTGATAACAAGCCCTTAATTCTTCATCCTGCAGGCCCAGCTGGTCCACAGAGGCTGACATCATTTGACCACATACTGTAAGATACTAACTACTTGAGCTTTTGCCAGAGTAAAATTTGATAGCTGAGCACCGATCAAGATCTCTTTTGGAATCAGCATCAACTATATATGGTACTATACATCAGTGGCATGCATTCCATGTCTTTATGGAATTGGCCAGTAGTCTTTTTTTTTCCCTCCTACGGATACATTTGCCAAGATGAAAAAAAAATATGAAAAAACGTAAACAATTTCCAATGTGTTTCCAACTGCTGAACTATGTTTTCTGAACCACATTGTTGAGTAGTGATATAAACTTAATGAATACTCTCTTGGGCTGCTATTCAAACAGTGATTCTCCATTTTCTTTTTCGATTATGATCTGTAAATCACTGAACATTAACATTATCAAATGGGGCTATACAAAATCCGGGTTCATTACAAAGGAAGCACGTAACAGGCAGTTATTTCTTCCTCTCTCCAGGTTTAGAAATCTAGTCTGAAATAATTTTGGCTGTTTTGGAATGAGGAATACTCTAGAAACAAAAACTGTCCATCTTTCCAAATATGTGCTGATGTTGCTATTGCCAGTTTGACTCAACTGTGACATATGCATATTTCACATGAAAGGTTTTCTTTTCTTTCTTTTTTTTTTTTTTTTTCATTTCCCTCCAAGCAACTCAGTGTTCTGTAAGTTCTGTAAGAACTGATGATGAAATACTGAACAAGCTTTGTTAACAGTTACTTGGGGCATTATAACAGCTTGGCCAGAAGTTTTATTCAGAAAAAAAAAAAAAAAAAATCATGATATAGAATCATTTTCTATTGGAAAAATAGAGTTCTAATAAAACTGTCAAAAGTTGTGTTGATTCAACCAACATTGTGAAAGTTTTCTACCTAAACATTTCACAGTGAAGCATTTCATCTTTTCCTCTTGAAATGGCTGTCTATTTTGGATTTGATTGTCCTGGTATTGTATGTTACAAAGCATTTAAAATATTGTTGAGATTAAATAAAACATTTTCTCTTAACATAACACAGATATTTCATTTTTAAAGTTTTCTCCCCTTAGACTTTTCTTTCCCAGACAATTTTGAAATGCTTAGCCATCATTCCTGATCAGAACAAAATAAACTGAATGTAACCAAGTAATCAGTGCATATTACGCACTCTTTTCTGGGTTTGAGCCATGCAGGACCTGGATCAGTTACAGCTTTCTGCAGAAAAGCTTGGCTCTTCAGCTGAGGCTGCAGGGACCTCCACGCTCAGCTTTGGATGTTGTCTAGTTAAAGATTTTGGTGTCAGTGCTGGCTATCGCAGCAGTTATCTATACTCACTGGATCTGGTAATCCTAGTGCAGTAAAGCCCACCGACTGTGTGGTCTTACTAAATACAGAGCAAATTCCAAACTCTGTAGCAAGATATCTTTGTAGCTTTGACAAACACCTTATACTAATTATACACTGATTAATAAAATAGGAGAGCTGCTTTCTCCAGCTGAATACAACACCTCAACTACACTGCGTGAAAGTCAGTTATGGTTGTTAGGGCATGTAGTTCAGGTTGTTGCAGGCAAACCCTGGAAGGAGTTGGAAACTTAGCAGCCAAAACCAGCTAGCGCTCATGCTGTTCCAGCATATACCAAGAATCAACCTCTTTATAACCTGTTCTCAAAAGGCTAACCTGTACATGCATTATCTCAGACAGTTGGGATGTAGAAGAGTGAAGAAGAGGAATATTTGGTTCAGGATTTAACTCAGATAGCAACTATGTCTCTGACTGCTGTCTTCTTACATGACTTCCAAATACGCAGATATCTCTGTAGATGTTTGCAATCTACAGTTCAGAAACCCAGGATTAGCTGCAGCCTAGCAGCCAGACAGATTTTATATGCTAAAGTCTGCCCTCCACAAAAAGATGTCCCATCACACGTAATGGTATGCTGTGGGTTCCTCAGTAGCTCTTCAGATCTTCGTAATTTGAAGATAGTGATGAATTATCAATAAATTATTATGTGCATGGAGCCACACACACAGCCCTCTGGTGCTCCTGGTTATTCATACACTTGAAAGATCCTGCAGAAGGCCACACACTGCTGAGACCAAGAGCTGGACAAAACACCTTCACGTGCTGTTCTGTGTTGCATGGTGTCAACGTAAGCATTACAGGGAAAGTCAGAACAGGAAGATCCTTCAGATGATTCTAGAGCCTGCCAGCTTATCATGCAACTGCAGTAGTATTAGTACGGCTTTGTGGCCTTTCTCAAGAGATTTTAGGCCTTGCATAACCCTACTGACCAGCCATCTATGGCTTTGGGATTTCATTAAAATCTTGGTGAATCTAGTACATTAAAGAAACTTTTGATGTCAGGACATGACCAGATCTGAATGATACACCACCTGTATTTAACTGCAGTTTATTGCATCTTCAGGTCATCCCTGATTGTTCATAGAGAGGAAAACAAAAGATACAGATATACTGGACAGATTTTAAAATGTGTGCTGTTCTCTGGCAGGAAGCTAGGCAAAAGCAGGTGAGAAGTCACTACAAGGAAAGTACAGCTCTTAATAAAATAAAATAACATAAAAATCCAGTACTAGCAGACATTACCATCATGTGGCAAGATCTTTATGAGCACCTGTTTTTAGAATCTCAAACTCCCACTTTTTGGGGTCAATACCCAGATCCCACAGAGCTCTTTGTACAAAGCCTGTTACACAGATTACTTAGTTAAATTAAATACTTGACTAAGTCTTAACTATACCCCATTGTAATAGACTGATAGAGTTACCACAATATCAGCACTAAAGCTGACTGAAGTTTGCTAGTGTACAGAAATACATTTCAAAAGTTCAGGAAGAGCAACAGATACGAGTCTTTAGGGATCATTAAATTACATGGGGTCACCTTCTGTGTAAGGCTGATGCTATATTAATTTTCTTCTGTACTGAGTCCAGTAACTGATATTTGGCTAAAGTATATGAGATGCCGCATCTTCATTTGAAGGTTTCGAGAGGTGGAGGTTTTACCCAGTCTCTTGGCAAGTTACCTTACTGTCTTCATTTCTAACTTCTAACCTAATCTAGATTCAGCTTCCTGCTATAGGTTTTTGATATGCTTCCTCCAGCAATAATACAGTTGCTTTAGGGTAGATTCTGCTACTTAAGTCTGAAACAAGTCTTTTTTAAGGTGGACAGCTGGATCTCTTTCAGTTTCAAGAAACACCCATTTGAAGGCTTTTTTTTTTTTTTTTTTTTTTTTTTTTGTAGTATTTTCATAATTTGTATGGCTCTTTTCCTGTACACTGTCCAGATTTTCTGGATTTCTCAGCTACAAGAAAGCTTGTTTCCCAAGTTATTCTGGTATTAAACTATTGAATCTTACAAACATAGTTCTGCTCCTGTCATAAATGTAGAGCTGCTATGCCCCACATCAAGCTCCTATTCAGCTCTATTTTCATTAGGACCCTTAAATCCATTTCAGGATTATTGCTTTCCATTTGTGTAGTTCTTAATGCTCATAAACTGTACTTCATTTGTATTGTACCTAGCCATTAAAAAAAAAAAGACCAGATTATAGTTAGTGATTATAACTGATTATAGTTACCTTTATCTACTATTTTATGTCAAATCAATGCAAACTTGCCTGACAAAACTTCCTGGCATATGACCATGTTGATTAGAATTGAGACTTAACCATATTGGATAATCTGAGGCTGGTTTCACCTTGTGACACACAAAGTTAAATGATCTGTTCTTACTTATGCTATCCCTACAAATAAAATCAACAGATTTTTTAAAAAATTTTTAGTCCTTACATACTCCCTTAGCCATATGCCTAGCTTCATGGCCCACCTGCCTTTCATTACAGGCTACCTCTCATATATTCTATTCTGCAGGCTTGCAAGGGTCTTTTGTACCTCTGTTTTAAGCCAGTTTGGTCCCCAGAAATGACACAGGCAAAGAGACCGAACTCTCTCAGCAGCAGTCAACTGGTTGACCCTAGCTTGGATGGTTCCAGATCTAACGTTCAACATCTATGCCAAACCCAGCTATAGCACAAACTAATCCCAGGCACCAGACCATGCTACAGGAGCTAGTAAAGGGCTGTAAAGGACAATACATCTGCTCAAGCAGGATAGCATATAAAGCAATGGATGTTTCCGAATAATATTTTCTGAAATAAAAAAGCCAAAAAAAAAAAAAAAAAACCACAAGCCTCACATTATACTAGGCACAATACAGTATATCTTTTTTCCTTCTTTACAAGTTGAATATCATATCAAACTTCCACACGATTTGCCTCTACTATCAAACAAGCTGGATCACAATTACCCAGGTTATCTTGCCCTACAATTGAGTTAACTCTCCTGTAGACTCAAAGTTCCTTAGTGCAAAAACACTTATGACAAGCTAGCAAGAGGAGGACACTCATCTCACAAAACTCTCTTCTGCATAACTGGTGCTATCTAGGCATGCCTTTTTTTTTTTTTTTTTTTTTTATTCTTTGTGGTTGCTGTTTAACATCTTTCTTAGTTACTTGGGAGGGTTGGAAAGTACTTCTGCATTCCCAGGAGGCATGATTACATCATCTGGCTTGTTTCTAAACACAAAAGAGAACTACTGAATATTTCTGCCTTTCCTGTATCGTTAAGACTTTCACCATCTTCTGCTAGCAAGCAGGCTATGTATTGTTGGGAATTATTTTATTTCCTTTATCCTTTAAAATGCCTTACTGTCCTTAGGCTGAGATAGAGGTTTTATTTATTTATTTATTTTTGCTCCTGCTCAAGTCTCTCTACTCTTTATGTTTCCCCAGTCTCTAATTTACATAATTGTTGCCTCCTTCCTCTTTCTCCTCTTCCCCATCTATTTGATATTTTTTAATAGCTGCTTTCACTTCCTCACTTAATAAGAAGGTGCCTCTAACCAAAGCAGTCCATACTCATGATTATGAAATTGTTGTTTTTAGTAAACTTTTCTAGAATAATTTCCACCTTCCATTCATATTTTCCTGTCCAAATCGGTCCCAGTTTCTCTTCCCAGTCACTTTCATTCATAATTTTCCTGGTTGCTTTGAAAAATAAGCCATTCAGAAACACTGTAAACTTGGCTATACAGAAAACTAGTAGACAGAACAGAAATTAAATCTTGTGTCTTTGCTAGAATTTGGGCAGATATGAATACTATGCGTGATGAAAGACTCTTGGTTTAACATCTCAAAGGAAAAAAGGGATTATTTTCAATGTCCTTTCAGAATGTGCTGAGGTTCAGTTCTTGTTCTAATTTAGTCTAAGTACTTAGCCATTAGCAGGAGTTGCCAGGCTTGCCCTGGCAGTCTCTTTTCTGGGAATTAACCAACTCTACTCAGCTCAAAAATTATTGGAAATCTGTTAGGCATTATTTCTGGAGAAATGAAAACTTACAAGGAAAATTAGATTACAAAGACTAGAAGTTCAAAGACACAATAAAATACTGAGTACTTAATAAAGAACAAGCTTCTGAAATATGGTTAACAGTAACGATGATTAGACCGTGCTCTTAGTGAACTGTGTTAGACTGACAAGTCCCAGGGGAAAACACTAAAGCATGACATCAGTTTACCAGATTTTTTTTTCTTTTAAGTACGCAGGCAAAGAAAACAAAAATGTGTAGCATATCCAGAAAACTAAGAACAGATTAATGTAGTTGACTAATTGATGCTTTTCCTTCCTGTTAAATTCTGCTGTTTGAGAAGCATAGGGAAGCAAAGAACAAGCATTCCTAATGATACTGTAGAAGTTTGCAAGGACTGAATAGCTAAGGGTTATGAGAGTAGGATCTTGCTCACTACTGAAAATTGATGTAGCTAAGATGTGGTATGAATATAAAGCCTATGAACTTTACGCAGCTAATACTTAGTATACTTTTTTTTTTCTCTCTTTTTTTTTTTTTTTTTTTTTTTTTTTTTTGAGGATAAGTGTGATAACGCACAGGGGTATTTACCCATGTATATACAGAGCTCCCAAATAGCTTTTCTGTTCTTCACTTAATTGAAACCTAGTGCAATAGCTGGAAGAGAGACTATTGTTCCCAATTGTTCCCCCCCTAACAGACATTATACAAACTTTGCTACAACATCATAGCTACTTACTTGATTTTAGTACTGCTATTCATGAAGAAAATAGAATAAAACAGGAAACTGGTATGAATGGCTGTCAGCAGGAAATATTTAAGTACATGTTGAGGGGAAATCAGGGCTTTGGTCTATGCACAGATCAGGGATCTGTCGGAAGGAAAATGACAATCCTCATTCTTAAGAAAAGACTGATTCATCCCAGGCATGTCTGCAGTTATAATATTACTTCAGGCAATATAACTGCTGCGAGGGCTGAGTTTTGTATTTTATATAGAGTGTTACAGGGACAGTAATTCCATTGGAGGAATAAAAAAAAAAAAAAAGCGGATATTTCCCCACCACCACCAAGGCAGCCACCTTGTATTACCTCATTTTTATGTTTATGATCTTGGATAAGAAAAAGATTCAGGAATTTCTGACTTCAATTTTTGCCAGCTAAGTAGACCAGTAACTTAAAGATTAGATTACACTTTTCAGACTAAACTAAAACCCATAGTGTCCTATCTCCACTGAAGCCAACCTAGTAGTCTTAAGAGCATGATGTTGAAATAACTGAGGAAAAAGTTGCACTGTTATGATGAAACTGAGAAAGTTTTTAATCAAAAAAATGGTTTAACTGGGGCAGAGAATGAAGCTAGCTACTAAATATTTTACTACAGAAAAAGATCTGGAACATATACAATTCAGTGCAGCAACGTGTTCATCTCCTATGCTATTGGCAATTCTCTTTAAAAAAATAGGTCACTTTGTTTTAAGAAATATTTGTAAGGAGCATATGTAGAGATAATACATTGCAGCTTGAAAGCAGTGTGCTTTTTAATGGTATCATTATTTCACATACTATGTAGATTGTTTTTCCACTTAGAAGATTTGTCAGATTGAGTGGCTGTACTTAGCCATATGTTTATATTTCTCTATAGTTGAATGCTGATTTAGAGCCATCATTCTCTGTAACACACTGTTGCTTGCCTTTTTTTTTTTTTTCCCATTGTTGCTTTACATGTTTCTTCAAGTCATGGGAAATTTTACATGGGATATAAGTGGGATATAAACTTTTTTTTGGTGTGTTTCCCCACCCCACTTCTGGGAAAGGCTCTTCTGGAAAAAAAAAAAAAAAAAAAAAAAAAACAAGAACAGGTAACACAGATGACTATATAACACTTGTTCTCTACCTAGACTAACACAGATCCTTACTTAACCTTCAGTATCCATCTTTAAAACACACCTTTAAAACCTCTAAGGAAAAAAACAACACTCTGATGGTGGTCATACATTGCAACAGGTTGCTCAGAGGTTTTGGGCAGTCCATCCTTTTAATACTTCAGTGATATAACCTTCAGCAACCTAATGTAACTTCACAGTTGGCCTAGCTTTGAGCAGAGGTTTGGACCAAATGGCCTCCAAAGGCCCTTTCTGTCTTAAGGTATTATCTCTTACATATGAAAATAAGTAAATATTTCTTAAAGTGGGGAAAAGAGAATACTTAGGAAGCAAAAGGAGACATTTTAAAGTGGTCTTCTGTTCAATATGCACAACCTGACACAAGTGTTTCTGTCAGGACCATTTGCTTCTCCAATAGTGAGGTTGAAAGATGACAATTGGCTTTAGTAACAGGAGCAAGAGTAAATCATACTTTGATTTGAGTCCTGTTGGCAAAGGTGAGATGACGCACTTTCACACTGGTGGTGACTGGGGTGCATCTGGAGCTTGGCAAGGTCAAGACTAACAGCAGAAGTGCAATGAGAGCTCATGTGGAAGGCAAAGCTGATGGGCGCTGATGCTGAAAGCGTCAAATATGCATGCTGTTGCTTTGAGTTCTTCCATAAGACTGGCCACAGAGGCATCTTTCCCCTTGACAGAAATGTTGTTCTTCAGTATGTGAAATAATTATGAGATGAATATGAATTGAGAGTGCACTTCCTCTTGACCTACTTCCCAGGCAGGGAAGCAGAGCTCAATGCCCTCCTGTTTAGAAAGGTAAAGTTATCTCTCCACGTTCCCTAGGCTCCGCATAAGCCTCTACTGTCTGGTACCAACCACATGGCTAATTATCATACCTACTATGCTGTTTCTTCTAATGGTTTCCTTCCATCTCATGTCAACACCCAGGCTGACTAACCAAACTGGTTTCTTCAGAGAGAAGTGTACCTGTTTACCCCATCAATAAGTGCACTTTTTAACTGTGAAGGTAAACATCCAGAATGATAGCGTGAGCTGCCTTTGAGAAAATAGCAGATCATCCTGGAGTGCTCCAGGACTGTGTGCGTGCAAGTCCTGCCTCATTAAGTGAAGAGACATTTCTTTACTCACACGGTTTCAAGATGCATCTTTCTACTTCACCACAAAATCAACTACATGTTCCACTAGTGCTGGGAATCTGGCTGGGGCCCCAGGCCTTCACGTACAAGTCCCACAGCAGCTCTCCAACACCCACACCAGCCAAGGGCTTAGAACAGGACAGTAATGCCTCTTCTCTGAAGATCTTGCATGAGGAACATAAGCTCCAGAACTAGTGCTTTTGATATATAGATCTTTCATATGTCTGTGGCTCTCATTCTGGTGAATAAGAAAAATGAGGATGCCCCAGCACAGCTCTTTCTGGTGTTTCAAGGCCACTGACTGTGCTGGCAGACTTTGTTGGGTTTGGTCTTGGGAGCCTTTGGGTTGACATACAACTGTTGCTGCCCATCTCCTCTTCCTGCAGAGTCATTCAACAGCTTTTGCATCAAAAGTAACTTTGAAAAGGGAAAAGTTGCTGGGACTTCCTAATCTGGATAAGCTTCCCACAGAGTAAAGAGTGTATTAAAATAAAATACCTGTTTGCCAATGTACTCAGTTTATGATTTTCCAGGTAAACGTCATAGCTGACAGTTTGCTGTAGCTGGGTATTACTGCTTCCCAGTTGTGAGAGCAAACACTGAGGGTATAAGAGAAAAGAAAGCTGAGCAGCACAGCAGACAACATGCTGTGAGGATTCCTAAATTAGCACCTAACCAAGTCTGCGCAGCCCCACATACCAATTTGGACTGGAAGCAGCAGAAAGCAGGGTTTGCTAAATGATTGCTCAGTTAATCCATAACCTGAATAACCACCCACAGATAAGTGAGAGCTGATGGTGTGTAAATTGCCAGAATGTGACCTCGATTCCAGCTTCACAGACAGCAGAGCAAATCAGAAGTCTGCAAGTCACAGAGAATAAAATTGTGCCAGGGAAGAGTTTGATCGTGGGTCCCATCCCCCCTGCTCCATATACGACACCGGAGATCATACCTTTTGCTGCAAGCTTCACCCAGGATGAATTGTGAATCAGTGTACATGAATCACCTGCCAAACCCTCGAGTACGTCAGTGATAAGATAATGCAAGATTCAAAAGTGCAAGTACCGTATGAGCAGCTGGAGTGGAGCTGACAGCATAGCTAGAGACAGTGGCCATTCCTGAAGTTCTTCCTGGACACGATTTCCACTTTTCTTCTCACTTTCCACATTGAGATACGAGTTCTCTCAGCTTGTCAGCAATGACAATTTATTTCAGTTTTGAGCATCCATAGTTGTTACTTTAATCTTAGACATCACTAAACTTCCCATAACTACCAGGTTTGTCCAGAGACTGAGTTAAAGTTCTAGTTTTGCCCACTTCCAGTCTTGTTCCATCCAAGCCCCATACTGAGGCACTCACCCCCAGATGACAGTTCTGTTGTAAGCGTGGATATTTAACAGGGAATCTCTGATGAGATTTATTCGTAATAAACTGTTTAAAATGCATTGCTTTGGCTGTGAAAGCAGGCACAACTTCAGCTGAATTGGGCTCTGATTTTCTTAATAACTGCAACCTAATTAACTGCACCTTATCTAATTACTTATACTGGGGAAGATTGCCTCAAATACACATAAACCCCATCTGACTTGCAGAAGTGTTCAGTACATGCCAAATTCAAAGCCAATAGGAGCTATTAATCAGTGCCCTTGGACAGAAAATCATGCTCCAGCACTGCCCACTGAGTGCCTGCTCCTGTTTCCCCAGGGAGGTCCATGGAAGCTTTCTTCCCCACAGCTTTCAATACAAGCACAACTGGCCATCAAGGCAGGTACATGTCAGACAGGTCTTTCTCTGAAGCTGGCTGCAGCCAAAAGGCCATTCCACAGCCATTTGCTTAAATGTTGCTTTGGCTTTCTTGATGCAAAGCACTTTGTGACACTCTAGATACATCAGCATAATGAATCTCAGAGTTTCTAGTAGTCACTTGAAAGAAGGTGGATGAAAATAAAGACCTCAGACAGTATAATTTTCAGATATCAGCATTTTGCTATCCTGTTGCCTGGAACAGCTACCTAAGCCACGTATTGTGGCTGAGAATATCCCACTGGTTATACCAGAAGTTCCAGCCCTGTTATGCTCATTAAAAGGAATAGCACTTAGCTGAATGGATAGGAGAGACCACTATTAATTTTGAAGTGGAGGAATTATAAGTCAGTTTTTGCTTCCATGAGCCCGAGCCAGAATGCTGGACCAGATGGGCAACAGCAATAAGGTCTGATGTGCTGGGATTGACCCATACAGGACATCTTGGCAGGTACCTGCAAACTGATCTTCCTCCCCATGCATGCCTGTCCACAGAGCACTCTCACAAGCACAATTTCAGCCACATGAGCTTTCTCAGCCACCTGTGAAGGCCCGCACATTTCTATTCAGTCATCTAGGAAGCCCTCACTGCTTTTGGAAGCATAAAATCCAATTTTCTGGGATGCTTAAACAGTCTGTTTTGAGATATTGTTCCCTATATTTTCCTGTCTCAAATTTTTGTTTACTATATGTTGGGGTGACAAGTAACGGGGTATGTTCCTGCTCTTGCTGGATTTGAGACAGGTAGACATTCACCATTTAAAACCATGTGTGAACACTTGCTTCAGAGCAGGATTGTTCTGAATCATTGCTTTGGAAACTAAAAACAGCCGGACGAAGTCTATGATTGCTTGCAGTCTGTGCAAGAGCTGCATGGGATTTAGGTCAAGGACAGTTTTATTTCTAAAACACTATCTAATCTGACCTTTAGTATTGCTTTTACATAAACTGAACAGCAACAGCTGTACGAAGAACTGGGCCCAAAGCATAATACTTGTCCAAGTCTATTGCAGCTTCCTTTCTGTGCTGCAGGGAAGAGAAACTTAGGACTCCGGAAAGTTGTTATTGAAAAATTATAGCATTTAGTACTAAAGCAGGACAGGCAGTTTTACCTGAAGAGAAATATTATTGGGAGAACATGTTTCAGTTAGGTGGTTAATATTCAATATTAAAAATAATAATAAAAAAAAAAATGAAGGCTACAGAAACCATTACAAAAGTAAATTTTAATGAAAGCCAGTTTCACATGCATGACCATCTTCTGAAGTAGCACTATTTTTTTTTATTTTTTTTATTTTTTTTTTTCCAGAGCATCCCTCCTGAGCTTTGTCATACACATTACTCAGTACAATATTCCAGGCTCTTGTGTATTATTTTAATACAACAGGAAAAAAAAGAATTCTAAAATAGATGATTGATAGAGGGGAGAAAGAGAGAAACTCTACAGTTGCTACAGATTTATTTTTCTATGGATTCCTCTGACGCCATATCTTAAATGAATTACATGAGGCATCTCTGAAGCCAAAACAATTAGGGTTTTCTTGAATTCTTTGCCCTTAGACTCCAATTCCTACATTGCAGCTGGTCAAAGACATTTCCAGATTAGAGTGATATTTTGCAATACCTCCTCACCTAGAGCTCTGTCTAGATAGCATACAATCCATTTTAGTCATCATTGTATCCAAATTCATAATGCACTGGAAAAAAAAATAATGCGAGCATTGGGTAACTGATGGCACTGCAAAAATTCTTGCTACCATCATCTTAGCGACGGAGCAACCCTTCACATTTACAAAGGAGCACCACCTTCTGGTTATCTCGGTTCCCGTCTAATTCGGCTCTTCTGCCACCCTCTTCCCAGTAAATGCTGAGGTCAGATCCCAGCTTTTAGGAAGACTAGCTGATAGAAAAGTGGCTGGCTGCTGTAACACGGGACCTAGAGATTCCAAAGGTGAGCTTCTGAACTCCTCAAGGCCATGCATGGCAGGAAGCAGCTGTGATGGCACAGCTGGAGCAGAGGGGGACAAAAATCCCCCTCCTCACCATGCTCATTCCCTGCTCAGTCTCAGAGGCCTACACTAAACAGTTCACATGAGAAAAGCAAAGACAAAGGTCACTTCCTTTTCCACCCAGTTCCTGAGTGCCTTTATCCATATTATCAAGCCCTTTCCTCATTCCCCTCACTTTGACTTCCCTTTAAACACCTGACTTTGCTTTCCTCACGCCAGCACCTGATGGTTGAAATCCAAGACGTTGGGTTTGTGTCAGTTGTGCTGGTTTCCTGGTGATCACCCAAGTAGTTTACCATTATCTGCTTAGTGTAGTTTGCCAAGTAGAACAGCCATGCTAGCTAATATTATTTAAAAAAAAAAAAAAAAAAATCTGATCCTGGCACTCAATTTTGCCACTTTGTTTGATCTTACTTCAAGGGGGATGCCTTCAGAGCCACACTGATGGAGAATAATTTAATTTAACATTGTGAAGTTAAGCTGAAATGGTCAAAGATAAGCATTTTATTGTTTAACTTTTGATGAACTCAGTGGAAGTTGGATAGGAAAGTCCCAGTACCATTTTTCAGAAGGCTGCTGGCTGTTTTAGTTCTGATCTCTGCCCAGCTGCAATTCCCAGTTTATGTGCAGTGGTACCAATATACCAATGGCCATTTTTACAGCACACTATATCACTGCCCTGACTTTAGCACGGCTAGCTTTTACAGCACCATCAAGCTGCACTGATGGATGGAAAGAAAAAGAAAAACTCCAACCTATGAATCTTTCTGTCAACATAGCAAGCTATAAACCCAAACAACAGGATGACCCCACCCTTGAAATTACTCCAGGAAGAGAAGGGTAAGCCAAACTTAATATTTCTAATTAAGGAGAATAGTCTACTCTATTACCACCTTAAATCCCCTACCTGGACTTTACTGTTTGTCCTAAGCCATAGAGCTGGCCCAGCTCTCAATTAAATCATTAACAATACAATCAAAGCTTCCCAATGCAGATGCCTCAAGTTGGTAAACCCATATAAAGCAAAATGATACCAGAAGCACTAATCTTAGATTTTCCTCCTGGGCACCCAGGGCTTTGTAAGGACGATGTGTTGGGTCTTTGTTCCTCACAAAGGAAGGGCTCCCACGGTGACCTGGTTAGCTGTGTCCCCACATCCTAGTTCCCAGTGCCCTCTAGTGATAACGCCTTGCCCAGGAATGCCAGGTTCTCCACGAGAAGTGAGCCTTTGGAGGAGCTTAATTACAGGGCTTGGATCCTCTGCACAACATTTAGATCCCACTGGATTTATGTAGTTTGTGAAAATCCACTCCAATAAAAGATTTTTAAACTGCTCTTGCAATCTTCTGCCTGCCTCCTGCCCCGTCACCCTCTCTCATTGCCAGGGTCAGCCTCCAGGAGCTGCCTCCAGGGCCCTGCATGGGGCATGAGGATACCCCACGGGGCCTGGCACCGCTGTCTTTCTGCAAGGACACTCATCCTGTGGGTAGATGGGCCTGCTCAGGGCCTTTTTTTTTCTCCCCAGAATAAACTTCCAGACGTTAATTGTAGCAGATGGCACAACTGCATGGCTTGGTTTCTTCCAATTTACTGCAAAGAGACTAAGTTGCATACTTCAGTAAGAAGGGCATGGCTGGGACACCTCTCCATTCAGGGTAGGTGTGGGAGAAGGGCTGACTGTTCGCCCTGCCCCTGCTCTTGTTCCCTCAGCCACTGGAAGGCTCTAGAAGAGGGGAAGACACCTAGAGCATGCTCCACAGGGCTATGCAGGGAGAAGAGGGTGAGCAACTCAGCAGGAACTGGGGAGAAGGCTCTCCCAGTGATTTAGTGAAGACTGTCAGGTTTATGTACACCAGGAAGTCTGTGGAAACTGCTGGGAGAGGAACCAAGACTGAAGGAAGGGACTCACCCTGAAAGGCACTTTGTTTCTAATATTAATGTGTCTCACCCAGCAATTCCCCTAATTAAAGAATTACCTGTTTTAGCTTAATAAACTGTTCTCATAATTCCAGTTTACAGACTGCCTTTTTAGATGCCTTTTGATGCAGGGCCATTCGACTTCAGGGTTCTGTCTGCTTCAGGTTTCCCTCACACATGGCCAGAGTACAGCTTCTGGCATAAAGCTCACTTTGACCCCATCTGGATTTTCCTGGTGGTTCAGATACACATAACTTTACCTAACACCTATGGATAATAATCACACATGTAAAGTCTCTGCACAAGCTAACTGCCAAATCCAAAGTTTAACTTAAGAACACTTAAAGTCTCTGATAGAATTAGGATAATAGGCTCTGACTGAGAGCAGTCAGACCTGTGGAGTGCCCACACGGAGACCAGAGCTCCATTGTGTTAGTTACTGCAGATATGCGGAAGAGGAAGGATTTTCTTATGCTGAAAAGCTCTTAACACGAGACATGAAGTAGTGTTATTTTTACCACGAATCCAAGACAGATATTATACAACAGCTTAGGGCCAGGCTGAGGCCTCGTGAGCTTCTGAAACTGACTTGGCTCACACAATCCCGTTTCTCTCCGTTTTAGCAACAGCAGCATTGAAACCCTCTAGAATGCAGCTAAATGACTCGCCACAATCAATCCAATAACAAGAGCAATACCCTCAGCTGGACAATAACCAAGCCACAAGCAGAAATGCTAACGCACTGGCCCCACACAAAGCAACACTAGACACAAAGAAAACAAGCATGGCAATTCTTCAGCCAGGATTGGAGATATAAGCTATGGACATGCTCCATGGTACGCAGAGGTGCTCCCACTCACACCTCAGAGCACAGCCATGCTCCTTTAAAGCACGGCACCTTATGCCCACCCCAGGTCTCCCCCAGCTCCCCAGCCCTGGTGAAGCAGCAGCAGCCTTCCTTGGCACAGCAGGCCCCCAAGCAAGGGGCAGCCCTGCCTGCCAGGGTTTAATGGAAGGGTGTTAACACTAATTGAAGCCAAACAGCCACAGCCATGCATCACTTGGTATTGTCTTAGTTAAAAAGCAACACCCATTTGGTAGAACACCCCTAATGTGCTTAAAAGTCTTCCCGGAGACAGATGATGTTGTTTCTATGTGTGACATTCCCAAGCAGCCTAGCACAGACTTGAGATGCTGCTCTGCATACTTCACTGCCCATTGCTGACTACAAGCATCTTTCCCTGTAACCCAGCTACTGGCTCACGAGTTTCCACATTCACTACCTAGTTTGGCCAGCCCTGAAGGAAAACAAAACAAAACACATACAAGCAATTAGGATTAAGGGCTTATGAATGCTTAGATTGGCAGCAGCACCTTTATTTTTCCCCTTCCTCTTGATGGCACGAGGCCTCAGCTGGCACACAACTGAGCGTGCCTGTTCTGAACAGAAATCAGTAGTTTTAACCCTTTTAGATGGAGAGATTGGTTCTATTTCCTGGCAGAGAAAGAAACCAAGCCTGGCAGAATGTGAAGGAAGAACAGTACACACCCAGGTGAGACTAAATCAGCAGGGTATGTTTGGAGCTGCTGGTGAGCACTGCAATAGCAGACAGACACAGACCCACAGGACAAAGCTGTTGTGAGTGTTAGTACGTGAAACTGGAAAAATGCATTGCAGATAAACTTATAAATAATGGAGGGACAAAAATCCCTGAGTTGCACTGTTTATGGATGATTTCTTCAGCTCTGCCTCTCTTGAAACCCTCAGTGGGATTCTCCCCTCTTTCCAGCCAGACTGTCACAGCTCCCTTTCTCTGGGGAGCCCTGACTACTGAGAGGGTGACCAGGGGCACATACCTGTCAAAACCTGCAGATGAACCTGAACTCCAGAGCAGCTTAAAGGGAGGTTTGTCTGCAAAAACACTAATTAAAGCTCTCTGAGAATAAGAACATCACCTAGTTTCAAAAACTTGACGGGTTTACCTGATGAATTTAGCCCATGCGTATTATATACCAAAATATAGACACATATCATGCTTCTACAGTAAACCATAGCCATTTCTCTCCCTGCAGATGACCTGTGTGAGCATTTTCATTATTTTATTGGCAGAGAAATGAAGATCCAGGGAGAACATGTAAAATGACCTAAGCCATGTAGCGAAGGACAGTGCACAAGTTAACCCTGGGCTTCCTCACATGGAAGCCAGCATCAGCCCAGGGTTGGGGTGGCTCTGTATTCAGAGCTGCAGGTCACTGGGTCAGACCACAAAGGATCCTTGCTATGTGCTTGTCCTATCATAGGAGGTTTACCTGAGGCATCTGCTACCAACCATAGTCAGAGGGGAGCTAGCACTTTGGTCTGACCCTGCACAGCTGTTTCCATCTTCCCACAGTTTTAGAAATCAACCTGACCCTCAGCAGTGGATGCAGATACCCTTAGACTTGAAAGAAGTTCTGACTTAGGACCTTGCTCTAGGAATGTTTTGAATTAAGATGATCAATATAAACTTATTTGCTCTTTGGATCTGGCTGCAGCCCAAGATCAGAACCAGCTTTCTTAATATTTTGTGCCATAAGCCATCCAGCTTGGGGATTCATCTTAACATGTTTAGCTTTGTAAGCACAATGCAGTGGTTACTGTTGTGCCTCCCGGCTGCTCTTCCATTTTTTATAAACTCATTTTCTCTGCTAACCTACTTTTAATTTTTTTCTCCCCCCATAAAGCTGTTTTTAGTCTCTACTTTCTTTCTTCTCCCCACCCCCCAAATCACCAAGATAAATCTGCTCTGGGTGCTAAACACAAGTGACTTGAACAGGCTCCAGCATCTATATCCTGGCTTTAGAAATAATTGCTCCTGCTAATCCTTTCAAGTGCACTCCCAGCTCTGTGCATTCAAAGAGGTGTCCCCCCCTCTGCCACATGCCCACACCCAATCGCTCCTGTTCAGCAGCCAGGGATCACACATCAGCACATCCATCCTGTTGGTGCCAAGAAATACATGTGCCCCCAAGCCCACTAATTGCCCCGAGCTGTGGATGAAGGCTCCTCCACCAGTGTCATTGCCCTTCCTGCCTCTTCCTCGGTCCAGCTTACCTGGAAAAGAAACACTGCCTTCTATTCCAGATCACCTCTGCAGCCTGCCAGTCATTTCCTGGATCCCTTCAATTCAGTATCATAAATACACTTAACGAGGGAGTTTAATATAGATTTGGTAAGACAGTTATTTGTGCAATACATAATTTATGCTGCCCTGTAGCATGGGAAGCCGTGCGCAGCATCCGAGAGCGAACAGATTCAAGGAACTTGCCATAGAGCAGCGCAGCATGCCAAGGGGAGGGCAGGGCAGGCAGAAAAAGGAGAAGCAACCCGAGTGAAGGAAAAAAAGCTTGATAGCTGGAAAGAGTGCAAAAGAAAGGCAAGGAGAGAGGCACAGGTTGAGAAAACCACAGAGAAGGAGAGAATCGAGGAAGAGAAGACAGCAGGAGGAGGAGAGGAGGACGCAGATGGGGGCAGAGCAGGTCCTGCAGGATGAGCAAGAGATGAGCAGAGCTGGGTAGAGGGAGAAGGGGAGCACGGAGCACGCATGCCTGATGCGACAAGCAGGTCTCTGCAGGCTGCGAGTGCCGCAGCCAGCCGGGAAGCAGAGCCGGCTGCTGTGTCAGCCGCAGGGCAAGGGCGAGGAGAAGCACTCATCTCGCAGGGCTCTGCAGCCTCCTGACTCGCCCCACTCCTTGCCTCTGCTGCCAGGGGACCTCACCACTCGCTTCCAGTCCTTTAGCTCCATGCAGTATTAGGTTTCACTGCTAGCCTCCTGCATGGCCTCATTTCTAAGCTGCAGCGAGAAACACGAGGCCAGCCTTTCAGCTGGGTAAATCCAGGAGGCTCTGCTGACAGTCTCACACTGCTGCACGTTCACCCCTTTAACCGTAGTAGTGTTCCACCTAGAGACACGCTGGGTCACGGGTGAGGTCCCAGCGCTGTAGCTGCTGCACTGTGGTGACATCTCTGCTCAGGAGAGCTCACCAGGCTTGCACGTGGGTGTGAGATGAGATACAGAAGGTGGGTAAAGCAAGTGGAGAGTTCAGTGAGACTGGAGAACATGAACAGTGCTTAGCAAGCAAATAGGATCTGTGCTGGCCATTTGCCTAGGTTTCCACTTCTGAAGGGGCACCGGCCCTCTGCACTGGAAGCCACTTTTTGGTTGAAGAAAGCTCATCCAAACCATTGGGGTCAGCGAGCCCTCTGTTACACCAAGCAGTAACCTGTCACAGAAATGGGGGGACACCTCAGAGAAAGATCAAAAAGGTCTTGATCAGAACCACTCCCATATAGGGGCAGAGCCTGAGATACAAGGAAAGCATCCCCAACTTATTTTCTGGGGTTCATCCAATCTGAACTGAAGGCAACACAACCATTTGGCTCTGGACAGGACCCCCAGAGAGCAGAACAGATGGCTATATTAAAAACAAAAAAACCCTAAGCACAACTGGATGAGCTGACAGACTCTGCAGAGGCCGAGGAGGGGGACTGGCCCCTCAGCTTTTGTTCTGCCTGCAGCAGCCATGGCAGGGTTTGCAGTAACTTTTGCTTGTGGAACACAGCCAGGGTGCTTGCTGCCAGGCTAAGTGGGAGATAACCAGGGTCTGCAAGACAGTTGGTATTGACCAGAGTGCTCTCTGCATGTCCCCCCTCTGCAGATGTACAGCCTGCTGGGGGGCAGGAGTCTGGCCATCTCTGTTGTTCCCCATGCTGCCACCACACTGCCAAGGGCCCAGACATGCCAAAAATATTAAAATTGGCTCCCTTCATCCCAAGTGATTAGGAGCTGATCTCCCCTGGAAAACCGGAGTAGCTAATAACTGTGCATTCAGAAGCATGGACCGAGAGCAGGGCTTTCCATCTCTGCCTCCTGCATGCAGAAGGGGAACAGTGCTCCTCTCCTACCTTGCAAAATGATGAGTTTGTGTGCTTTCAACTTCAGCAGCTGATGTTTATGAAGTAATTCTAGGGCTGCCAACTGGCAAATACTGTGGAAAAACACCCCGGGTTTTCCCTGGTGTCTGATGCCCGATGCGTGCCTGTGTGTGCTCGCCTGTGTGCGGCTGTTTATCAGCTGCCATCCCTGCAGTGCGAGCCTCTGCACCTACTCCTCTGCGTGTAGGGCCTGCCTTCACGCCTCTGTTTGCTTTGGCACCCTCCAGCATTTCCCTTGGAACTGATGGCCGGTAATATAGCTGCTCCTCAGACAGCCCCCTCTGCCAGAGCGCTCCCACGAAGAGGATTATCATCCGCATACTTCTCAATCTCATGCTGTCCCACTGTCTCTTTCAGCCCCTCCTCCCCCAAGGAGAGGGTCACAAAGCCCACAGATATTGCAATTATGTCTGCTCTGTGTTCCCCCCTCCTTCCCCTCAAAAAATACAGGAGCAGCCATAGGTTTTGCAGAACTTTTCCAAGCAGTTTAAAAAAATGTTTCAGCCCCTCAACCTCCGCAGCAAACCTGCAAGCTTTGGAAAAAAAATATGTAGATGAACCTTCTCCAAAGGTTTCCATAATAAAGTAGCTATTTCTTGAAGGAAAAAAATAATAATAATAATAAAAAGCAAAGAGTTTCCTTGAAAACTAATTCCAGTGGAAAGTTTTCAGGTAGATTTAGTTGGCAAAGCAGTGCTGGACAGCTGTGTAGGCCAGCATGCCCTCTGGTGCCAGAGCAAGGCTTCACAGGCCCTGCTGCCTGACGGCTCCACACAGCTGAACCAGAGATCTCATGCAAAAAGTGGTAGGCCCCACACACTTGGGGTGATATTCCGCTCCTCCTTTATACACCAATTCTTAAAATAAAATAAAAGTAGAAGTGGAAGCTAAATATTAGCGCACACGTGTGTGTAGGGGAGTGCTTGGAGTAAAAATAGAGCCTGTTATAAAACATCTCTGGATGCCTCACTCAGCCCCTTCAGTGATCCGTGTGGCTGTGCCACACTTACACAAGAGAAAGCAAAAATGATTTGCCTGAGGTCAGACTGAGGCTTGCCCAGTCTCTGTAGGGGAATACGGCTGTCTCATACAGAAAGCCAAGACATCCAGAAGACAGTGCAGTGATCCCCACTCTCAGAAGGGAACTCTTTCAATGCGACTAGAAAGACACTAGCTCTACCTTGATGACCTAAGTCACATTAATAAGCCTTCAGGTATGTCCTGTGGCTTGCCTTAGGGCTCTGCTTGCCAAAAGGGAATCAATCTCCTCAGCAATCCACATAACCCCCTGCAGCTCCCTGGGCAATCCTGCTGCGGGAAACACAAGCTGCTCCTGAATCAGCTCCTGGAGCGCAGCCATCAGAGGACTGAACTCTGAGGCTAAGCAAGAGCAGCATCGGTCCCATTTCAAGAGCTTTGCACACACAGCAGCAGCCCAGAAATAAAACAAGAGAGTCAGTCACAGCTTTCTTACCCACAGGGCACAGATGCAGTGGTTAGCTGGTGCCAGCTATGGCACTGGCACCCCGTCAATGCCATCCTCCCACAGCAATCAAAACACCAGGTGTCTTAATACTGCTGCTCTGCTTAAGCCTCGTGTTATCGGACACTCCAGGTCCACATTTGTGGCTGCTGGGCCAGACAGAGCAGGGCAGAATCCATAGAGGAGCTGGATTGCTCTAACTTTAGCTGCAATCAATAGGACTTCTGCAGTATAAGCACTTCTGCAGACTGGTTGATTGCTTAGCTGCCTTCATGTAAGCATGGTGCCCAGCTTTCACCATCCACTAACCTTTTGGCCACTTTTGTTGATCTACCAAAAGCCAGGGCAGACAGAACCTCAAAACAGGAATCACTTTTTTTTCCCTCCCCTGCTCAGTGCAAGGATTTACCAGATGCAGCAGCTCCACATGGGAGAGCAGCAGCTTCTCCTGCCTGCTGTATCATCTGCCGAACAGGGGTGCATGCCATTGTGTTCATTCATGTGAGAAAAGACCTTGTGAAAACTGTTTTTGTTGCCTCTTCATCTGTGACAGAGCTCAGCACATTGCAACTCTGCCCCAGTTCTCACCACAGGTAAAGGAGCTGGCAGCTCAAGAGGAGGAAGAGATTTTATTCAAAAAGAACTGACTTGCTTTATTTGTTTCCACATAAGCTATTGGGAACAGATGTCTCAGCCTCCTTGTGCCAGTCACTTGTTTGAAAAAAGCTTTGTCTGGTTTGTACTGAGTCCTTGTTCTGGCATCCTTAACTCATCATTACACAGAGATAAATTGTCAATGCCCAGCATTGTAGCGCTGCTGGACAGAAGGCAGACTTCAGAGATGAGAAGAAAAACATGCTAAAAGGGACCAAATCTCAAACCTGGCACTACTGGGCGCGGGTGTCACTCTGTTGTGACAGGCTCACATGCTTTTAAGCCATCTGAGACCAGGACATACCTAAATCTAGGTTTTTAAGACACATTCCCAGGGTCAGACCTTCCTGCAGATATGATAGCTCTTTTCTGTTGCCCCAGACATCAGACAGGGATGTTAAGAAGCCCTGAACCCCTCCCCACACTGCCTTAAAGTTTTTACAGGCTCCTCGCTCTTCTACTTTTATCTCCTTCCAGCATCCTTTACCTTCGGCTTTCCACAGCAAGAAATACAGGCTCTGCAAAAGAGCCTCTTAACCACAGTTGCTTCAGGATTAGAAACCACAAGAATTATGTGCTTTAAACTATCAAAAAAAAAAAAAAATCCCCAAAAGCACATTCCTACCCCCAAGCTGGCCCCTTCGTAGGTGACCACACTTCATCAGTCATTCAAACAGGACACATCCCTTCCTGCACATCTTTCCTCACACAAGGGTGATGTCTGGCACAGCCACAACCCCCCTCTGAATCCTGGTCCCTATCGCAATGACAAACATGCACAAGACTCTCCCAGGTTTGCTGGCTCTGCTCAGCACAGGAAAAGCCAGCGTTGCCCAGGAACACACAAGGATACCAGAGACAGTATTGTAGAACACTACCCATCATTTTTCTCTAATGCTCTGCCTGGAGGAAAAGATTACATTTTGTGCTTTATCAGAGACAAATGGACCAAAGGAGCAGTCACCCTTTGACAAAAGCACAACCCTACTTCCAGTACATGCCTGGAGACATCCCTTCTGCCACTCCAAACAAAAGAGGCCCCTCAGAACCACACCTGGCCCTTTTCTCCAGATTTATACTGTCATCCATCAGACAGCACTGAGGGCAATGCTGCCAACCCTCACTAACAGCTGACAGGAGGCTGATTATCCAGAGCCTCTCTGCTATGTTGGCACATTTTTTTGTTTGTTTGTTTGTTTTTGTTTTTTTTTTTTTGTTTTGTTTTGTTTTGTTTTTGTTTTTTCTTTCTTTTTGATAAAAATCATAGCTTGCTGCAGATATATTCAAACCTTTTGCTATTGTTGCCTTTCCTGTTTTGTTTTGTTTTGTTTGTTTGTTTTTGTATCAGCTGATGACACTGTGAGGGAGCTGAAAGCACTTGTCTCCTCCATCTTTTTGTCTTTTCATCATTTGGGGCAAGGCAGCTGACAGAAGAACTCACTTAAAGGTGATAGAGAAAAGGTGGATGGCTAAAAGCAGCCAAATAACCTACACCTTGTAATTAGGTTAAAAGCAACCAGATGACCTACCCCTTGTAAATACCTGTGTCTCTCCCCTGACAAAAACCCTGCCTGAATGGTTAGTTCAGGTTAGGTGTGACGAATCCCACCCCTTATCTCCACGCGTTTTGGTGCCTGTTGTTTTGAAGAAATAGGTTTCAGAAGCAGGGATTGTCACATCTGCTCTAGTATTTTGTCTAAGCTAGTAACCAGCAAAAAGTGTTCAGAGGAGATCCAAAGCTGGCCACTGACAGCCCTTTGAACACCCAACTGAAAAGCCCCCTGAAGTTTGAGGCTTGTCTGTGCCCTGAAGGAAAATAATTTAATATTGCTTGTAAAATCCCTGTCTCTGGGTAATCTACACTATTTTATCTCCAGACAAGCTTGTTTTCCACACAAACTTCCAGTGTATTTCTAACCTTGTTGAGCTCTTGATCACTGCATGTGTTTTGTGCCTATTAACACCATGAGACGACTGCGAGAGAAAGTTGGGTGCTCTCACCAGGTTTAAGACATGAAGCTTTAACTCTTTCCCAGGCCTTCTAGATAAACCCCATGGCAAGGCAGCCTGACATAGAGTCCTGTTGGCCTAGGAATCATACCAGTTCATGTGGTTTCTCTATCCTCCCCAGGGCATGAATCCTCACCTCCGGATGAGCGGCCCGATGAACATCAACCACTACGCGACGAAGAAGAGCGTGGCTGAGAGCATGCTGGACGTGGCACTGTTCATGGCGAACGTCACCCAGCTCAAAGCGGTGCTGGAGCAGGGGACTTCCTTCCAGTACTACATCACCCTCATCGTGCTCATCAGCATCTCCCTCTTCTTCCAGGTGGTGATCGGGATTCTCCTCATCATCAGCGGTAAGGTGGCTGTTGAGATGTGCATGCCCTTGCACAGCACTGCTGGCAAAGGGGTGGGAGGGAGAAGCCCCCTTCCCCAAGCCACTCATTCATTATCTCTTCATTATCCTCATGTTTAACCAATCCCACAGTTCTACTGCCACACAGACAGTAGTTAACACCAGTGTTTCAGGCAGGCTTGCCCAGTGCTCCATCTGATATGGGAGTTCCTGCATTTCAGTCTCAAACACATGCCCACTATTAAAAGTGAGCAGAATGCTACCTTTTCCTGTATACCCTACGTGCTTCTCTCTGTGGGGCATGGGATCTGAGGCCACAGAGAATCCTGAGGCCCAACCCCAGAAGGATGTTGCCAGCCTTGTCCCCTGTGTCACCCAGCCTTTCCTTGGCACGTCCCACGGCCATGCAGTGGGTGTCTTGTGGCACGTGCCTGGCCAGCATACGGCAGTAACTCGGCTGCTTTGGGTTGGGCCATTGGAGGGCCATGGCCCCCACATGGCAAAAAGAGACACATGATATAAAAGGAAGATGGTTTTCCCCTGCTCTGTTGTCCTACCTCGTCCTAGGGAAGGCTGGGGACACTGTGAAGCTCCTAGGACTATTCCCCTAGCTCTGTGGCTGCTGTGTCCAGGGGCACCATGGACATTTTGCCAGGCAGGGAAGGCGTGCAGGGGCTGGGGGACTTGAGTCAAGACACAAATCACTTTTTGTTTTTGTACTGAATTACACAGCTCGCCTGAACCTGAATGACGTTGCAAAGCAACCCCGCCTGAATATACTCAACAATGCTGCCACGGCTCTCATCTTCATCACAGTCATCATCAACATCTTCATCACAGCCTTTGGGGTGCAGAAGACAGGCCTCTACCCTACCAGGAATTTTCGACCTTATTAAGTCAAGGGGCAATGGAACCAGGTAAGAAAGAGGTGAGTCCCCATCACTGCCAGCCCCTGGAGGGGCTCTCAGCCTCAGAAAGCATCATTGCAAGGTGGAGAAGCAGAAGGCAATGCTGCACGGACACACAAAGCCTTTCTAGGGGCATGCTGTTTTCCTGTGGGCACCCAGGATCATTGAACAATTTCCTTGTTCAATGGGAGAAGGAGGATTTTCTTGCTTGGTCTGTAAAGCAAGAATACCAAACTCATTCTGGGAGGTATCTGAAGATGCAGCATTATCTGAGTAAAAAAAAGGGAAGGCACTTGGGAGGCAGTGGGGAAAAGGGCTCTTCACAATGGCTAGTGTGGTTTGGTGGGGGGTATTTTAAGAAGCTAACTCTTATTGTCAGGAGAGAGCCTTGTGAATGAGTCCAACCAAATACTTGGGTTCAAAAGTCAGGTCAAATGAGGGAATGGCATCTTCTTAGGTCACAAGTGCTTTAGGTCAAGGAGCAAAGTTCAAATCTCTTGCCTACTTGTGTAAACACAGCTTAGAAGGAATAAAGTGGGGCAACAGCCAGCAAGAAAGCTTGGTAGACACATGACACGATGAGGGAGGAAGCATTTCGGACTCACCATGAAGGCCAAAATCCTCCATAAAACACCACCGGCTTGGGGCCTAGCAGGGTGGGAGCTCTGAGGAGCTGCAGCCCCCACGCACAGCGGTGGCCGTGGCGCCAAGTGACCCACTTCATCCTGCCTGCCCCCCTGCCTGAGCGGCATGGACGGGCCTGCCCCGACCTGATGGTGTTTCTGTCTGTCCCGCAGGACCCGAGCCACGTGCCTGGAGGTGGATGGAAGCTCCCCTCTGTGTTTGCACCACCTCGGCATGACCCCATCAATGAATGCAGAGATCTGGGTTAAACTTTCAAAACTTGTCCGTGTTTCCTGGCATGGCAGCCCCTTGCTGTGATGCTCGCGCAGTTCTGCAGGGGTGACAACTTCCACTGCTATCTGAAACTAGAGCAAACTTTGCAGCAATTTCTAGAGAAAGCTGCAGAAACAGCAGCAGGTACACGATTTCAAAGTGTACTTCTGTAAATGTCATCTCTTTATTTTAGCTGCCTGCTTCACATATCCAGTATTGGCTCATTTTGTAGAGAAGACCGGACAATTTACTTTGTAGGATAAACAAACAAAATGTCCAGCTTTTTGGCTCAGGCGTAATTTGCTATATTTAAAGCAGTGCTGTCTAATAGTTTACCTCCCAAATGTAGGAATGGATTTCTCAAACTAAAAAAAAAAAGGTTCTCATGGGAGGATAGGAAAGTGTGGGTATGTCAACATGGCTAAGAAGAGTTCAACTATTTTCCTAGTTGTTTAAAAATAAAATTAAATGAGAAACAGTTATAAAAACAATCATATATTTCCAGTACTGGGAAAATAACAATGACAGAAAATAGATATTACGATCTGATGTCATGGCCAGGGACCCATCAGGAATGCTGTCTGAGCAGCCTGACAATAGGTAGGAGAAAAACATTATACCTAATGAGGCATCCTAGGCTAATTGCCACAATAGGAAACGACAAATGAATAGTGTATTACTTTATAAATAAATCACCATCATATAAGGTGTTATCACTGACATACATGTTTTTAAATATCTAATCTTCACATTAACAATAGTGGGAACTCTCTTTTACCGCAACATTTTTCCTTATAAAATGTCTTTGAATCATTGATCTTTTGGATTTTATTGAAAGAGTAAAAATGTTGGATCCTAAATTTTGTAATTATGTAATCATGCTAAAAAGGATATTTTAGTTGCCTGGCATAACCCTATTTAAATAATGATATGCTTTTCTGATTATTAAATGATTTTTTTTTCCCTTCGTATGGCAGAATCAATCTGGTTATTTCATTTTGCATACTCTTACCATGACTGGAAAAGAAATGACATGGAAATTTCCACATATCAGTCTTCAGGAGCTACCAGGAGTGACTGACACTTTAAAAAATATTATATGATAAGCTATTTAAAGATATGGGCAGATTCCATTTATACTCCATATCTGAGTTCACAGAACAAGATTCCTGTTTAGGGGTGGCCCTTCTTTTGTAGGGAGACCGTGAGCAACCTTGCCAACAACAGCACCTGGCTAAGGCTACAGGCAGCATCAGGTTGTGGCTGCAAATCACAGGGGCCATTTTGCAGCTGAAAGGCAGTTGTGTAGAAAGTGCAGGTGGCAAAGAACAATTATGTTACTTTCCAGAATTTTAATTAGCAAAGTTGAGCACTGTCCTGGTTTGTTCTCTGCATCAGGTAAAGACTTGCCCTCTGCTTTGTCCCAGGGATGACAGGTCTGGGGTGGCAGGGAGTTTGCTGCCTGTCTTGGTCCTCAGTTGCTGCTGACACCAACAGCAAATGGGGGTGGATGTACCTGAGATGCCTCCGTTACCCTGCTCTCTTCCAGAGAGAGCCTTCACTGTAGAGGCAGAAATGCTAGGTTCAGACAGTGGAAAACCATCAGCTGAGGGCTTGCAGCCACTGCTGGCCAGCTGGGTTGATGAAAGGGTAAAAAATGGTGCACCCCGTCTGCAGATCCCAAATCCTGTGAGTCACTGCTCCACAGAGCAGGAGGCAAAGCAATTAACACTGATGAGTGAATGCAACAACAACAACAACAACAACAAAAGGAAAAAAGGTTCATCTGGGAAAGACAGCAAGGGGAAATTCGTTACCAGACCTTTAACTTCAACATCACTGTCTCGGAGAGCTGCCAAGTCAGGTACGGTGGTGAGCGAAGCTGGCCTGCATGGAGAGGGATTCCCGATAGCTGGCAGAGGGGAGCAGAAGACCAGCAGTGTGCTGGAACACTTCTCCCCTGTCACCTTGAATAACTGTTTCCCATTTTAATGGGATCGGAGTCATTAGCAACCTTGGCTGCCTTTTTCCTTCTCTCTGTCTGACCCCTGTTTGTGCCAAGCCTTTTATACCCAAAGGAGGTAGTGCTGAAGTAAAAAGGGGCTGAATTTTAATCCAAGTAAGTGGTTGCCATTAAAGAGCTGGCTGCCCGTTGGCATAGGTGTTGCCAAGCACCCAGCTCGGGCCTGGACTCTCACCTGCAGCCTTCTGCAGGAATTGTCCTGTGCTTTCAGGAGAGACAACTTCCTTCTCCGCATGATTGTCCGCAGCACTGCTGCTTTGCTGGGACATGCATTTGTGCAACGTTTCTACCCTGCTCCATGGGATAAGGAGACAAGAAAGGAGAAAATCTGTTTTGTTACCATCCCCTTCTCTAGGGCACCTTGCCTCAAGGGGTCCACAAGAGGTCTTGCTCCTGGCCAACATCACTTGCAGCATCTCATTGTCTACAGCCTCAGCTACAGGAGGCCAGAGGAGCAACATCTGGTTCCTAAGCTCTGCTGTGTGGTGATGTGGGTGTGCAAGAAACACGCAGACAGAACTGAACTCTTGTAGAAAGACAATGTATTTATAAAATGTGGGGGAGAACCCGTACATCCCCCCAGTTCTAACAGAGAGGTGGCCCAGGGGTCGTCTTGAAGGCACAGAGCCACTTTAAGGCAGATAATTCCAAGGAACAATCCAGATTTTTAACACAAGACATCGGTATCTAAAAAGTGAACAACATCAGACATTTTTAGGCAATGAAAAGAGGCAAGATGTTCATGCCAGGCAAACATTAAAGACAAAACAAGTCACATTACTGTTTTCACACAATGCATTTCTCAGTCCTTCTTGGTTCCCGTTGCTGAACCACAAAACAAACCTCAGGCCCACAGCACCCTGGGGAATGAAAAAGCCCTGACGGTGGAGCTGGTGCCTGTGGGCAGAGCCACCTTGTAGTGCAGCCCGCGCTCAGGAGCCCCGTGTCCCCAGCCTGGCCACATCCTGCTGCAGGGAAAGCCTGCTCCGGCAGCGTTGCCCACCATTCCCCCAGCTGTCCCCAACCGGGGCGCTACTGCAGCAGCTCCCTCCCTGCCTGTGCACCTGGTACGAAGGAAATGGTGTGCAACCCGTTTCCTCCTGCCTCCGAGACAGGACGTGGCCAGGATGCACGCGCAGGCCAGGAATGCGGGGCAAACTCCACCGCAAACACAGGCACAGCTTCCTCAGGATTCCCGGTGACAGGAACGAGGCTGACTGCCAGGGGAGGTCAGCTTCCCTGCCTTGGCGAAGCCAGGCTCCCTGTAGCACTGTGGGAGCTGTGCCGATCCCCAGGGTGAGACCTCTTGGCAGCAGCAGGCAGCCCACCCTTCATAACTGTTTGGAGGGGAGGAAAAAGCTGCAGGTTGTTTAGGAAGAGGGGCAGCAGCCTGGCACTGCTCCCGCCACATCTCCTGCTGGCTGGCAAGCCAGCGAGCGTGTATCCCATCCTCTGTTTGCAACCTGCAGCACTCTCTGAGCTCGTGGGCTGGAAGATGGGTTCTGGCCCCACGGGCTCTCTCCAAGCTCCTCCACGGGGGCTGCCAACTAGTACCAATTAGTATTAATCATGTTTACCACCGCAGTGCTCAAATACCAACAAAGAATGCCCATTGTGCTAAGAACAGAAGAACAGTTGTGATGGCAATTTTTACAGTGGGGACACCGGCTCCTGGGAAATTGGATCGGACCCCAGTAACTCCTTCTATGTCCACCAAGGAGTCCCTATGAGGTAAGCAGCTCTGCTTGCTCCTGGCCTGGGTTACAGGTGTGCAGGACAGAGCAGTCACTTGGCCAGCTAAAGCATGGGGATGAAATCCTACAGTTCTGCTGGCAGTGCTGGAGTGAGGGTTGCACCCTACTTTCTAGTCCACTCTTTGCAGTTTATCCTCCCTGGTGAGGAAGAGGAGTTACTCATTATCACATATACTATATATATTACCTTCCCTGCACCTGACATCAGCGTCACCACTAAATCCACCATCTCCCCATCTGCAAAACGGGCACAACACTGTTCTCTGCTTCATGGGGCCAAGCTGCTAATGCCTGGCTGCGTCCCTGCTGCTCGCCCCCTCTGCCAGCCTCTCCCCGTGCCGCAGGAGCTGCCTGACAGAGCCAGCCCGGACAAGCTGTGAGCACAGCCTCGGCGTCTGGAGAATATCTCACTTGCGTGCGCATGAGGTTGTGCCTCTGTCTGCGAGTGAAGCGCAGGCTCTGACACGAAAGCGTGACCGACACTGCGTGTTCCAGGCAGAAACAGAGCTTATTGCAACACTACATCCCCGGGCTCTGGCCTCCTAAACTCACATAATGCGTTAAAGAAAAAAAAAAAAGTTGATGGTTGTCAGCCTCTTCCCCCTCCACCCAAGGGCAGCATTTTGTTCCTTACTCCTGTCTCCACAGGAGGAGTACTTTCCCTCATTAAAAAGACTGCTCTGGCTTGGGCAGAAGGCTGAGGCTGCCTCTTCTTAGCTATTCAGCGTCTATATTCCGGCAAAGGCTCCATGGACTGCGAGACAGAGCAGTCTCTCGCATACTTCTCACCATAGCTGCACACTGAAGCTTCCCTAAATCGGGTTGACTCCATCAGTCCCAAAACCCAGATGGAGGCAACCAGATGATTTGACAAGATTTACATCTCACGTGCCAGGACTTGCATATTCAGTTCTCTGCTGCAATAGTGGAACCTGATGGGCTCGCCAAGCACCACAGAATTAAGAACAAATGAACACCAATTCCGAATTGGCATCCACTCCATCAGTCTGAACACAAACAGCTCTAGTAGTACCATGTCAGCATCGCTCGTATGCTGCATACCTCCACCGCTCGCTTTTCCACAGCTCCCCACAGAGCTGGGAGCCATCAGCAGCATCCTATGTCACACTCCCTGCTGAAGTGTGAGATCAGTAGCAGCCTTTTCAGCATTGTACAGGGACATTGAAGCTCCAGTGCAGAGCGCTGACTGTGCTGCTCTGCATCTTTGGGTTTCTGCAGTCCTGTAAAATGGTTTTAGGGGTAAAAATCTTGCCTTGCATTAGTGGGAGTTTTAGGGACTGAGAATTCACTCTAGCATCAGGCTGGCTCTTACCACAGCTCTTTTATCGTGCCAGTATGGGTCCGCCCATCGTTTTATTCACTCAACCCTCTTCTGCCCTCACTGTTCCTTGCACCCAGTGCAAGTGCCAAGGCCTGAGGCCACCTCCCCTGTACCAGGCCAGAGCTCCCAGGGCTGTTCCAGAAGTGAAGCACCAACAGATGTACCAGTTCTTAAACCAATGCAAACAAGTCTGCTCTTTAGATAAAAGCTAAACTATGATAAGACCTAACTCTGAGGCCATAATTTATTAAATTAACTTTTAGATGCTGCATAAATGTACAGGATTTAGAGAGCAGAATAATCTGTCTTCTCTTGTTCTAACAAAATCACAATATCTCAATTAATAAAATATTGCCACTTCTCCCTGCTAGGGTTTCCCTGATATTGTAAGGACAAACAAACGTCTGTCAGATAAGGTTGCAAAATTCCTCCTGAGATGCCCTCCTAGCGTCTCTGTGTAACCCCTCCACTATCCTCAGGCAGTGGATCAATAATTCAGGGAGAGCTGAAACATCAACCCCTGCCACCTTGCTCAGCTGCAGGCAAATGTGGCTCTCATGGGAACTGCACTTGGGTCTCAGTCCACAGCCCATAATTTACTGAATGAGCACAGTTTCTTGTAATGATTGAAAAGAAGAGCACAGAGAAATGGCTAAGCACCAGCAGCTTGAAGTGCCTATCAACTCCTCCTCATCCAGGTCTTTTTGGGGTCAGCACACGTGCATGCGGACATAATACAGTTCAGAGAACATATTTTGGTCCCCTATCCAAAAGTATGGATACCAGAGAGATGGGGCAGGGGTTGAGAGGGAAGGAGAGGGTTTTTTTCCATTTTATTTTATTTTTTCCCTTTTTTTCTTCAAGTATTGAAAGAAAAGCTGCATTCCTGTAAATAAACCATTCTGGGCTTAGCCGAGATCTTTGTTTGTTTGCTTTGCACCACGCAAGACTTGACAGGAAATATGGCACCTCTCCCGCTGTGCCATCCACCAGACCTCACGGCAGAAAACATGACTACTTCACTGGGTGACAGCTTCCCCACGCGGCTTCCCAGCGAGACGTGGATCCCACGTTTGGATGCAGTGGCTCCCAGAAGCAGCTCCTCTAGCCTGACCATCACTTCTTCGGCTGCGCCGGCCTGCTGGAGGGCTCTGGGGGCAGAGGGAGAGTTTGTGCGCTTGGCTGTGTGCCTCGATAAAGTGCACGCCAGGGCGAGACGGTGGACGGTGCTGCCAGGCAGCTTTGGTGTTGAAGGCTACAATGTCTTCAGCAGACGCCGGTTCCACATGCCCCGCTTCGAGTGGAACCAGTGGAAAAAGTTTCTCAGGGAGAGGCGCTCCACTTCCAGCCCAGCCTGCAAGATCCTGGCAGAAAGGAGAAGGGTAAATGTAGGGAGATCTTGGAGACAATGATACCAGGGGGCTTAGGCATGGGAGATCTCCTAAAGGTAGTCCTGTTGTCAACACACCACGACCAAGCTCAAGACGCCAGGATAGCTCAGGGTATCTCCTATCCATAGCAGGTGTCTATAAACACTTGATGAGCGTTTATAGACACCTGAGAGCAGGACTGGTTGAGAACAGGCACAGGCCAGCTGCATGTGCCAGGTCAGGTGAGGAGGAAATCCCATCATCCAAGATGGGAATGCTCAGAATATTAGACTTTTCCTCAGCGAGCTGACAGAAGAGACACAAGAGGCCCTAAAACCTACAAACCCTGAGGCCTATGATTTGTACAGCACAGGCCCCACATCATAAACTTCTCAGAAACTGTAACCCTACCTCATGATCCTAAAATGTCTCTCTGACAATCATTCTTATGGGTGATTGCTATATGTAGTATGGAAAGTTTGAGGGACCCAAACCGTGCACTGCACTGATTGAAGAAGACAAAATCTCCATGACCACCAGTGCCCAATCTGCCTGTGGTCAACCAGCAGTGTGACTGGAAGACATTGGGAAACAGCTCCTCTCTTATCAGTGGCTGTGTTTTGGGTTCACTCACATAGTGGTTTTGAAGTCAGGACTTCCTCAAAGACTCTCCCTCACTGCTCAAGCTGATGGTTGCATTCACCACCTCCATCTCCTCAGATCCCCAGGTCATTGCTCTTCTGGAATCTAACATGTCTCCCCTCCTGAGCACAAGACTGATGACAATTAATACTTACCTGTCCAGGAGTTCCCAGTCTTCTCCTCCCCAGCGATCCCGAAACTCTTTTGTGTTCATCCCTCCGATCTTGTCCAGGTCAGACTTGTATATGCCCAGAAGACCAAACCCATTCACCTCCCAGTAGCCTGAGGACAGCACAAAAGAAGCACAGGCATGTTGGTGCTTTGAACCATCAATGACTCAAGGGTAATTTGCTTCTGTGGGGACTCAGGATGACCACCTCTGTCTAAGGGAAATCCTATGCCCAGATAATCTACGTCACTTTCCTCTCCCCGACTTTCCCTCAGCTCTAGGCTAGCAGCTGTCCTCAAGAGGGCAGGCTGTGTCCCCTGAGAAAAGAGAAATTGATGGAAAGGAGTAAAAGAGGGGCTTTGAGGTACTCAAATCCACTGAGAGCTCTAAGAGATGACCAGGAGAAATATCATATAAAGGGCTCTTTTGGCTCTGATCTCAAATGCCAAGTACCCAACACCATTAAACACCATCCTCTGTCTGATGCACTTTCACCTGGTGGCCCTGGTAGGACATTAAGCTCCAGACCTTGATAGCAACGGAGGACCAAATCTAGAGGTGGCAGGCACCCTCCTCCTTTCCCCATTCCCCGAGGTCTGAGCGCAAGAGGCTCCGCTCCCTCTTACCGTCAGGCCACTGCGGGGACGTGCCGCAGTGCAGCCTCATGACCATGGGTGCGAAGGCCATCTTGCCTTCCACGCAGTGCTTCCGGACCGAATCGATGATGCTGGCTGGGAAGTGGATGTGGAGGTCGCAGAGGAAAATGATGCTGTGCGGATCCTGGAACCGACCACGTCAGTTAGGAAAAAATAGGGTGATTTTAAGTGAGTCTTGAGGGACAGGAAGACAGAGATATGGGAGTCAGCTGAAGAGCCACTCATTGCCAGATCAGAAAGTGAAAACCTAGGGGCTGGCAGAACTGCCTCTGGCTGGCTGTTCAACAATAGTGTGAGATTTTATGAATATGATCTGGCAGAACCAATATCATGGAACTGCTACTGAAGATTTCCTTCCTGTCTCATGGTCCAAGCAGGTGTGCCAAGTACTGTATGGACCACAGGGACTGGTCTCCTCAGAGAAAGGAGCAAGGTCCTTACTTCAGAGGGACAGGAAACACACTGTTTGATCTGTTCTGTTGGTCTATTCCCTAAAAACCAGCATGCTCAATATGAAAGGCAAGAGGTAGTGCCGGACGCATACCAGAAACCCTCCTATCCACCTGACAGCTCCCCAGGCTTACCGTCACGAGGTCTATCCCTGCCTGCAGCCCAGCAGAACGCTCGAAATTCCCCGTCAGCTTCAAGTACCTATAGCTGGGGGTCAGACAGGAAAGAGAAGTTCAGGGTGTGCAGGTTCATAAGCACAGAAAGCACCTCTAGCAGTACACCATGGGTGTCATGCTGAGGAGCTGTCCCTCACCCCTGTGCACCCTCATGAGGAGGAGGACAGCCTTTGTGCAAGCATGTAAGCTCAGCACTACCCCAGCTCCCAGTGTGCCCTGAGGGTCTTCTCACATATCCAGCAAGGATAGGGCAGTCCTTAACAAAAGTCCTGCCAGCTCTATTTCTGCTGTACCTCTGGGACCCCCTAGCACTGGAAAGGACCAGGCAAGGCTGTTTCATGTCAGAATACAATAAACCATAGAGCTATTCCAGCAAGAGAAGTCCCTGGAAGTCTCCATGCTCATTTCTTACAGCTTTCTTGTCTTCTCTGGCTTCCCTGTCCCCCATCACCGTACAACTTGCTCTCTGTCCTCTCTTGCAAACTTGAACAAAACCCCTTAGAGTTTTATAATAATATTATAGCAGCACACATGTAAGCACATTATAACAACAATATAAGCATGTACACATGCAAGGATATCATCTCCCAGTTTCCAGCTGCAGGAGGCTGTGGATGGTCAATGCACAGAGATTTGCAGATGTGCTGCATTTGCAGGAATATACTTGTGAGTAGTTTTATGTGACCAGCCAGCACCCTCACCTGTGCAAGCTAGACCTTTTCAGAGCCTTCTCTACATCCATGTCATTGCTGCTGTAGTCCGTGATGATGACGTTGAAGTAAGGATCCTTAGTGACTCGGAACAGCTCTTCCATGTCAGAGATGAACTGCAGCACCCAACGTGCCTGGTTTTTCACTGGTCGTATTGCAAGAGGGGGAGAACCAAAGGAAAACTGATTTCAAAGATGGCACGGCTTTCAACAAGCAAAGTTTCTTGCCTCAAGCCCTGCTAACATTGCAGGGATGCTGAAATAGGTCCAGGCTGAAAACTTGGACCAAAGAGCCCAGAAATTGGTATGGGTTCTCCCAAGGTGTGACAGGGATTTTCTCTGAGCCTTTTAAGTCCCATGAGGGTAGGTTCTCCTTACCTGGCACCACGAAGTGAACCACAGCACGGTGGTTCCAGGAAAATCCCTGGGGCCAGCACAGCTCTGGCTCTTTTGCCATGGCCATCAGGTGCCGCCGGTGACCCCATGCCAGGTTCCTCATGTTCCTCTCCTCCTGCTCGTCACCGCCAACGCCCTGCCAGCCCCGTGCAAAGATGTACTCGGAGAAGCGGACAAGACGCTCTCCTTGCTCCAGCAGCTCCAGCTCCAGCAGGTAGCGGCTACCCCGCATGCGGTCCTGGCGCTTCTCCACATTCACGATCCTCTGCAGCTGGAACCTCCTGCAGGAGACACGGCCAGGGTGAGCACGTCCCCTGTACACCAGCCCCTCTCCCACTTCCACCCTGCTTGTCTCATTTGGCTCTGCCAGGCTCTTTCCTCCTGGGCTAGCACAACCATTTTTGTCCCCAGCTTCCCCCCCTTCACTGCACCAGTTCAGAAGTCCCATGGGAAGGCTCAGCACCTGTTTCCTGAATCCACAAGCATGTGGGATTAGACCTAGGATCCTGGCCAAGAGAAAATAGCTGGCAAAGGAAATGAAATAAAAGGTGACACAGAAAATAACAAACGTGTCTGAATGATTGTAGGGCTGGTGAATAGGGAGTGTATTCAACACCTCTTTCAAAGATCTTGGCACAGGAAGTATGGCTGGGTTGGTGAAATTGGCTGATGACAGCTTATCAGCCAATAACATGGACTAAGACTGAGCAATCCTACAGTAAAGACTAGGATGAGCTGTAGGTCCAGGATGGCCAAAATGGAATGAAATGCTAAATCATGCCCTTTTAGATAACAACAAGAATTTCTGCTGTAAAATGGATGCTTGTCAGTTAAAAATGCTAATACAACCTTGAGAGTACCTATCATTTACACCATGACTGCGACTGATCTGACCCTGAAAAAACAAACACAATTGTAAGAGGTTGCATGAGAGCTACTTCCAGTAGGGATTAAGAACTAATAACAGCATTCTATAAAAAATCCAGAATATTGGCCATTTATGGCCAGGCAAACTAACCCAAACTGAAACAAGCATGGAAAAGGACAGATAAGAAGATTGTGGAAATAGAGGCCAGCTCATCAGAAGGGGGAGGAAAGCTGGATGCTTATAGAGGATCGTAGGAGGCATGTTTGTCTGCCAGAAAGGCAATCAAAATGATAAGTCTCAGCAAGAAGAAGAACCTTATCAGGCAATGTAAATACAGAATACCAGAGAAAGCTGATCTCCAGTGGGTCATCAGAGCACTAAGAAGCTGGGACATCTTCCCAAATCAGTGCTAGGATCTAGAAATCTAACTAGTTCTAAGATGGAGGTACATACGTTCAGATAAACATATGTAAGGGTAAGATACTTGGTTGTTTCTGAGGTCAGTGTACTGATCCACATCTGACTGCTCCCTTCTGGTCCCGTGCCCTAAATGGTGCTGGATTCACAAACTGAGGGGTGACAGGCATTAAACCACATTCATAAGGAGCCCCAGCCCTATTTCATATCAGCAGGGCTTCTTAACATTCAGTTGGTAAAATGCTCCTATGCACTCTCAGTGCTTATGCTATGCAAGGAGGAAGCCAACAAAGGGTCAGTGATGCCAGCTGGACTGAAATCTTTCACATTTATGGCCACCAGCTTTTGGAGGATGATATTCAGCCCCCAGACATGATCTGGTGTCCAACAATTCTAATTTCTCAGCTCAAATAGGTGTTTAAAGCCCATTTTTTTACATAGAATCTTTGCTGAAGTTTTAATTTTGAAATCTAGTTTATCTTCCGATTCATTCTAGCTGCTCACATCACAGGTGTTCCCTGTGCAGCGTGGTACACAAGCTCCAGGACACTGTCCCTTGGCTTTCACACTGTGCCTTACCCTTTATTCCTTTGGTTGAGCTTCTTGAGGAAGACACGTGTGACTTCCAGGGCCTCCCGCTCTTTGAGCAGCAGGTTTCCTGACGTGTTGCACTTCAAGTCAATCCAGTCAGTGCGCAGCACATGGAAGTCCAGGTTGCTTGTGCTGAAGGTCTGCTCCCAGTTCACCGCCTGGTCAAACACTGGTACATAATCAAAACTCTCCTCATTCTCCTTCTCTGGCTCCCCATTCACCTCTTCCTCTTCCTCTTCTGCTGCCCTCTCCACAGGCCCCGACTTGCCCTTTGCCAGAGATGCCACCTGTGCCTCTCTCTCACCCATGTCCTTGCCACCGGCCACCTTCTGCTCAGCCACGTAGGCCTCTACTTGGTTCAGCCATTGTGCCAGCCGTGCTGGTTCCTTGCTGGGGCCAGCAGTGGCCACAGGGTGCCTGCCAGCTTTGCCTGGGCCTCCTCTCTCAGCTTGCACAGTGCCTGCAGGCTGCAGCCTGTCCTCTGCAGCACTGAGGTCTGCTTGAGGTCTCAGCCCTTTGGGAATCCTGACCCCTGAGTCCCTGGTGTTGCTGAGAAGCTGCTCCCTTTGCAACCTGCTCCTAGAAGGTGGGTTAGGCTTTTTAGCAGGTGCTCTGCCCTGGACAACCCTGGCATGCTGTGGAGGGCTCTTGGAGTTGTCTTTGATGCCAGCTTTTAAGTGGGATCTCTTCATTGCTGGGTTCTTCTCTGCGCTAGCCCAGCTGAGGCTTTGGTTGGCAGGGGCCAGTGGTGTTGTCTTGACACCGGACCTTTTCATCCCTCTCCTCTGAGGTGCCTCTCCTGTGCCACCAACTGAGAGGAGCCGCCGACGCTCCTGGAGGGAATAGTCCTCGTAGACATGGTCGCTGCCCACCACACTGCTGGGAGTGGTTCCTGCCAGCTCTGCCTGCCACGTGCCAGGGGGTGCTGGGGGGCCAGTGCTCTCCATGTCCTGCTCCCCGTACTGCAGATCGTCCAGGTTCCCCTCGTGGAAGCCTGCAGGAGTAATCGCAGTTACACCTCTGGCATCCTCCTTCCGCTTCCCAACCCCACACCCAGCGGTGTTGCCAAGGCTAGGGAGACGTCTGGCTTAGCCTTCAGCTAAAGGTCTGGCCACAGCTTTGCAGGGCAGGTGTGAGCACAGGCTGCCACACTGCACATGTTTGGCTCCCTCACTTCTAACCACGTTTTTGCTGGAATTGCTCCTCAGCTAAGTTGCAGGCCTGAGAGCTAGTCACCATGTTGTCCACTAGAGCCCACTGCTTGGTAGACCTCCCAGTCTGCCCTTAAGTAAATGTGACAGCAAAAATCTCCTCCCACCCACAGCACTGTACCAGGGAAGGGGTGTGACTTGCTTCGCATGGAAAATCAACAGCTTCCTTCAGCTGGTGCTGGAGAATCACACAAGGAGCGACAGATAAAAGGATCCTCCTGGCTCTGATGCTAGGGCTGGCACCTACCTGGCTTCTCTGTCTTTTCTCCAGAGTCCAGGCTCTTCTGTAGCCGGTCCATTTTCATGTACTTATAGAATCCAAATCTGCAAAGGAAAGGACAAAACACCAGTCTGATCAAAGTTACTTCACCCTCTCCACATAAATTCTAGCCACTGCTACAGAGGAGATGGCCAATTACTCTGATCATATCTACCCATCATCTCTAGACTCTCCTTTTGCAGCAAATCATAGGCTATTATCATCACCGTCTTTCAGATCTTGAGGTGATCAGATCTTACTCTGTACTGTCAAAGGAATCAGTTTTCCTTGATTATCATCCCAGTTTTTCAGACGTTTTCTCAAGTGCTGCTCCATGTGCACAGGAGGAAATTCCAACATAAGTACACTGAAACACTGCTTTACCCTCCCTTAAACTGCTCCTTAAAGCTCACTTATAATGTAGTACCTAAGTCATTGTGCTGCAAAAGTGGCTTAGGCAGGTAACTGCAATGATCTCCCTCTCTCTTTTCTCCCTTTCTCTTTTCAAACTGTCTGTGTGCTGTCCCATCATGTGCCTGTGCTTCAAGCTTCTGAGGGGGGTTTCCCTCCTTGGATTGTTTCTATACATGCTTGATGCGAAGCAAAATGGGCCCACGCTTCCCAAATGCTGTTTTAATACAAACAGTTTGTCAAAGCAAAAAATTTGGGTGGCACCTTCCAGCCCACAGCAGCCACCTTCTCCATCCTTCACAATGAACCCCAGCCCCAGCAGTTCCCTCCCAAACCTACAATACAATCTATCTTTCCAGCCCTTAAAATAGACCTGTGGGAAGGAAGATGATCCTGAGCACAAGGAGGCTTACACCAGCTATCTCTCTGGAAAAGCAACTCTTTATTCTGCAGCCAGTTCCTCCTGAAAGCAGAGGAGTCCTCACACGAGGTATTTCCCTGTGGCCAAGGAACATGCAAGTGGTGGTTCCCTCGCAGAGCCATCGCTGGAGCCAGACCTCGGTGAGGATGAGCTCCATGCTTTTAGCCCTCCAGAGAGATGCTTGGTTGTGAGCATGGTTTGGCTTCAACGCAAACAGTGACAGCCATCAGGAGGCTCCAGCTGCTGGCATGCAAAGTTTGCTGGCAAATACATTCCCTGATGTATTGGAACAAATATGCTCTGACCCAGCTTCCTGATTAATAGAGCAAGGAAAGTAGCAGCCGTTTCCCTTTGAGACCTAAACATAATTTCACTTAAAGGAAGCACTGGCCATCCAAAGAAACTATAAGTGCTTTAATGTTTTGCAGGACTTCAGCGATTTTTGAGTCCTAAAGAATTAAATATGAAATTCCACCTTAATTCCAGCCTTCAAACTGCCTCCTCCCTCCCTGCTAGGAAATGCTGCCTCCCATGTGCAGCATCCTACCTTTCCAAGTAATATGGGTTTTCCTGATAGAAGCATTTGTTGTCTTTCTCCATATGGCTCAGGCGGCTGTAATCATTTGGGTAAACAAAGGATAAATGAACCTGGGAAGAAGGAAAGAAAGATAAAGCAAAACCCCCGTCAATGCTGGATATCATTCATAAGGTGACCCAGACACGGTTGCAAGGTGACCAGTTCTTTTGAGAGAGAGCAGGCACTGCTCACTATTTGCTCTCAAAGGCACCCAGTAGCAGGCTGCGAGGAGGGGTGATTGAAAAGGAAAACAGAAGGAAGAGTGCTGGGACGTGTGCATGGGTGTGCCATGTTATCTCTCAGCATCTGAACATTCATCTCTGCAACAGCGTGTTGAAGTCCAGTAACAGAGCAGGAACTAGCTAGGACAGTCCTCCTGAGGGGATGCACGGGAACACAAGGGCCCAGAAAGTGTGTGGGGATGCCTCCATGCAAGGCTGAGGAAGCCATGGATGTGAGTCCCACAGGGAACATAGGCTTGAACTGACATCCAGGGAAGATGAACCACACTGGTGACCCATCCCCAGCCCAGCTGGCTCCGCCAGACCTCAGGGCCTGCTCTGCTCGGAAGGGGATGAATCCCTGCTATGTTGCATGCCCCACAGATGCGAGACCCAGCTCTTTTCCAGTTTGAAACCTGTCAGGGGCCTAGGTCCATGCATGCCACAGTTCACCCTGAAAAGAAAATCCTCAGCCATTATGAGACTCCATGTGAAGGCAAACTCAGTGCTTTGGCTTGAGGTCTGAAGGGCTCTGTAAGACACACACACTTGTACCCCAGTGAGACCAGAGAGCAGCACGTAGCACCCATCTCCTTTCTCTTGCCATTGCCCTCTGGCATGTACTGGGATGCTGCAGACCTGAACAGCAGATGGTCAAATCTGCCCAGAAGCTTCAGATGAGTGGCCCATGGCTAACAGGGTGTTCCTCCTTCTTTCTTGCATCCCCCTGGGCAAATACCAGCTCACGGAATAAAACTTACAAACTGGAGGCCCTGGTAGCGCTGCAGAGGAAACCCATTCACCAGGTAGCTGGGCTTGTACGGGCAGTCTGGCAGGGCTCGGCGCAGGCGAGACTTGCTGAGCAGTGGCACTGAGAAGAAGAAACAGGTAGGCAGGCGTTGCTGGAGGAACCCTGCTGCAATTGATGCATGAGCCTAGCTACTTCTGGGCCTGGTTTCTATTTATCCATGTGAAATGCTCTCAGATACATAAACTAAACCAGCTAGTACAGTACATTTATTCACATTGCTCTACAGCACTTACACTAAAATATGTCTGGGGACATTGTGTGAGCTGGACTCTTAAAAAAAGAGGAGACAGGTTTACTCTGTGCTTTGTCTCCTACAGTGGAGGATGTTGCATGCTCCTCCTCTCTTCTGCGCTGCAGAGAAAAAGGGGTGGCCTTTGACAGCCACGGCGTAGGAGGACAGCCTTTGTCAGCTGTTCTCCTGCATGTGCTGGGGCAGGCTGCAGCTCCCTCCTCAACCCCTCTGCAAGCCTTACCTTTGTAAAGAGTGTCCCGGGGGTCAGGCTTCAACATGTCGGCGGGGTGTGCCTTGCCGCCCGCGCTGTCGGCAGGCCGGCTCGTGTGGCTGGCCAGCGTCTGCGGGATGTGCCCGACCTCATCCATCTTTAACAGCGTCTCGTCTAGAAACCAGAGAGAGAAGGGAAGGGGGAGGAAGGGCTAACTCATCCCATCTCCAACAGCACCCTTCCCCAGCGTCAGCCCTTTCCCAATGGTATTGCACCACAGCAATGCCCAAATGGCGCCGATCGGGAGCTTCACCGCTCCTTGTGGGAGGGAAAGGCTTTGACTGGGAAAGCTGGAAGTGCAGAAGCTGTGGGGTGGGAACACAGCTATCCATCGAAAGCAAATAAACACAGTGATGAGCGACAGTGGGAAATGAGCTGCTGCCTTGTGAGAGGACATGCCAGCCGCAGCGTACTGCTTGCACCCCAGGCTGGCAGGAATTTCCGGACACATCTGAATTACTGGCATTGGATTCCTTTTAAAAGGAGACAAAAAAAAGTTGAATGGGAGGAGAAACCTGAGAAAGGGAGGTTTCTCCTGAGCTGGAAAAGGAGCAAGACCCTGCTTGAGTAAGGCCTTCAGTGGCCGAGGAGGCTGGTGCTCCAGCAGGGGAATGGATGCCCTGAGTAAGCCGGGAGCAATGGGAAGCTTAAGCTCAACACTGGGCATTGGTTATGTTTTTTCTTGAGTGCTGCTGCCAAAGGATTACATATCTCTGCTGATCTGGCTCTGAAATGAGCAGAACTGAATAAATATCTTAGAAGGAAAGACAGCATGCTGCCAAGGGCAGTGGGGTTACTGTCAGCAACTCATGGGTAGAGAGCAACACAGGAACCCCAGATAACGTGTGGTACAGCCAAAGTCTGGGGTGGAAGAGGGAGACACTGTATGGGCAGAAGGCACCAGATAAATACAAGACTGAGACTGGAGCACTGTGCCAGCCATGAAAGGATCTTGCGGGCTGTGAGCCACCTCTTCTACAGGGAATTAATAAGCAGAAAAGAGCAGAAGAAAAAAGAAAGGGGACAGTAGACATGACTGAAGACCTAGTCCTGGCCAAATGGTAGGTTACAAAAATGCAGCAGCAGGCTGTAATCTAAGACACTGCAAAGAGATGTCTGGATTACATCAGGGAGTCTCCCATAGGCAAAAGTGTTAGCATAGGAAAAAAAAAACACCACCACAGAAATGTTGGAAGGCAACAGTGGTAGATATGGAATGGGGGAATGTTGGCAGGGGAAAGTGATGCTGACAAAGCTAGATAAGGGAAGGCAGGACTGAGGAGCTCCTTAACTGATAAAGGCTTCACTTGATGTGCTAAAACAGGAGGGACTGGGCTGATGTTCTTGCTGCAATCCAGCAGCAACTTGAAAAGACTTGAAGGAGGCACAGAAAAAAAGCAGCAATGTCTGATACCACTAGATGTATCCCGATGTGTCCCACATCCTGAGTGAAATTTGCTGGAAGCCAGTGAAATCAGCAGCCCCTTCACCCTAGCCAAGTCCAGCTCCCAGAGCAACCCCATTGCTCCCATGTTGTGGGCTCCGTGTTCCCCTAGCTCTCTGCACAACAGGCAGGCAACCTCCACCCTTTGATACTCTCTCACATCTCATACAGTTTCCTTCACCCTTGCAGACTCTCTTCTCTTTCCTTCCTTCCTGACTCCAGAGTTCGCTAAAATAATGTTCCAATCCTTCTTCCAATTCTCCTGTATTTAATATCGAGTCACATGCCCTAGTCCATAGGTATCTCTCCTAACCTGTCTCCACTTCTTTCTTGTAGTGATCTATATACATGGCATTTGGCTGGCTAGACTGTGATTCACAGTGAAACATTGATGATAAGTTTTGGAAGAATGGGGAGGTGCTCAAGGAGACCTGTGGTGAAGATACTTACTAGCAAAAAGGGAGAGGTATTGGGAGTCAATGACTTTGAACTTCACATCTGGGTCATTCAGTCTCCACTGGAACAGAGAAACACATTGAAAAAAGGCATTTAACCAAGCCTAGACAAAAGGAATAAGCACAAGTTTTGTTTTGTTTTGTTTTTCCACCAGAAGGGCTCACAGCTTTCTCCTTACTATGACAGTCTACCTAACAGCAAAAGACTGGCAATGAGCTGAGATCCCCCAGGACTCGTTCAAAGCAGGAAAGGACAAAGAGCTGCAATAGAGACCAAAGAGAGAGCAGAACTGTCCCAAACAAACTGAGAAAATGGTCCTGACACAGCCAGGATTATCCCACAGAGAAGTAGGTAAGGACTCTGGAAGGGATTAGATACATCTCCTGCAAAGAGGAGCTGGGGCCTGAGAAGGAAGGAAAGCATTACAAACTTCATTCCCAAGCTCTGAGGGGACGAACACTCCACTGCCATTTGCATACAGTAGGGCCGTTTTCATAGACTCACTGCTACTTCCACATGGTCTGTTCCTTTGTCATCCTGCTTGTGCAGCACCTCAAAGTAGTACCTGCCTGCAGCTGACAACCTGTGAAGAACAACATGTCTGTCACCAGCAGCATTAAGGAACATTTCTTAGCTTGTCAGCAGACAATGCGTGGAGAGCAACCGCGCCCACGAAACAATCTAATTCTCAGGGTGAGCAGGGATAGGGCTGCCAAGAAAATCCAGATGCCGACAGCTAGATAGGTAACTTCCCTTGTGCACCTGGAGCACTTCAGACCCTTCTCAGGTAACTCTGAATAATTCCCTTTCAGTCTCATCTGCTGGGTTTTGGCTTCTGGGAAACCCAGCCAGTTCCAAGGCAGGAAGCTTAGGGTCCAGTTCATAAAAAGAAGTCTGAATTTGCTGATGGATGCTACCTCCAGGGAAGAAAAAATCAGTGTTGCCTTACTGCAGTGAATCAGCAAAGCAACTGGCACAGGTATCACTTCAGCTTTGGTGATATCCCATAGCATTTCCTTTCTCCACTTTGCTAAATTCTTCAGAACAAGTCTGTGTTGTTTTCACCTTTCCTTGTGATTTCCTGGCCACGTGCAAAGGTGGCTGGGAGTGAGGGACTCTGCTCACTCACCTCACCACCTTTGACTGCTGGCTCCGAAATTTTCCAAACTCCCCTGGTGCTGTCCACTCCTTCCCTGTCTGTGAAGAGACAGAAAATGCTGTAATTAAGATGAATTTCTTCCCTGGTTACTGTGATGGAGCAATAAATAGGGAAAATTGAGCTGTTCCTCCTGGTAAGTAGTCTGTGAGATCCACAACCTGTGAACAGATTTAAGGTCTGTAATCATGAACCTGGGGCTGCCAGCTGCAGTGCCAACGTGTAACTGGCTTAGGTTACGTCGCATCGTATTTGTCTGGCAGCTGTGGCAGTGGTGCCTGTAGCAGGGCAGGAAAAGAAATTTGGCTAGTCCAAGGTAGCCTGTAAGGCTACCATCCCCACAGAAACATTCAAGCCTTTATGGAAGAAGCCATGCAGTGTGCACTGTACCTTGCCTACGCTGGCCAGCAGCTGGAGGCCAGAGGTCTTTTCATCTGGACTCAACCAGAACTCAGCATTGTCATCCGCAGCAATGGCAAACTGAAACTCCCCTGTCAAGAGATGGAGGGAGTAAGTAGGGCTCTGGGGTAAGGGCTTGTACACAGAACGGAATATGATCCTCTAAAATGCTGTCTTTACCCTTTTTTTTTTTTTCTGGTGATACCAGACTTAGCCTTTGGACATTAACCTCCCCCCTTTTGACCTTTCTGAATTCTCTAGCTCTGCTGTGATTAAAAACCAAACATCACTCACAGGTGCAACTGGTTCCCTGTCCCTCCTGCGTTGGCTTCACCTGACATCTAACCTGGAAAGCTAAGAAGTCTGTGCAAGTTTTTGTTCCCAGAGGAAATGTTTTGTGTGAAAAGCCATGCCTGAATGGAGGAATGTACACATGGGGCCATGAAGGGAGACAGAGGTGTTTGTCTCTGGCTGTTCTGGCAGGGTTTACAGGGATGGCAGTCGAGGGCCAGAGGACCAGGAGAAAGGGGCGAGTGTTAGCATGCTGCTCTGGGCAGAAGCACGTAGCTGGGTGACACAGATGTCAGGTGGTGTCAGACAGTACTCATGCACCTGGGGAGCAGTAGGAACATGATCAATGTCACGTACAGTCCTGTGCATGTGAGGGAGGGAAGAAAAGCTTACAGGCCACTTGTGACTATGTACACATCATGGGGCTGTGCATTCACAACAGCATTGTTTTTTATCTAACACTTCCAATCTGTTTTCTTACGTGCTAATCCTTTCCACCCTACAATGGAGGCAGAAGTGCTTCATCCACGCCAGGGCCACAGCCAGCGGGGCTGCCTACGTGAGGGACCTCACGCTCGGTGGGTGAGGGCACCCCTGCGCAGCGCCAAGCAGGGACACGAGCAGCGGCACAGCAGCCTCAGGGCCCTCACCATCAGTGAAAGGATGCAGGTAGCCAAATATCCGGAGACCGTAGTTGGTCCATTTTGGGGACACTGCCAGTTTCTTCAGTGTAGTTCGTGTCTGAAATGGAAGATGAAAAAAAAAAAAATAGATGCAATAGGAGCAAGAGGGGAGAGAAGTGGTGCGGGACAAAAACTGTGCAATAGGTGGGTGGAGGGAAGTATGAGGTTTCTTTTGGAAGGAGGATGGGGGACAGTGTGTGATGGATGCAATGGGAAAGAGCAGGCGAGATGAGAGAGGAACTGGAGCAAGTGCTGCTCAGGAGAGGGAAGAGCCACATGGGGGATGCCAGAGATGCTGGGAATGGGACCTGGCATTCATCAGCCACTTGGAGGGAGAGCACTGAGTGCAGGGCTCCTTCACGCTGTGTCCAAGGTCTGGCAGGCCAGCAGGGGCAAAACGAGCCTCCTTCCCAAGGGTCACTGAACCCTTGTGAAAGCTTCTTGCTCCCCCAGGGGCAGGAAGAAAAAGGAGGTGATGGAGAGGGATGGATGGGGACAAGACGTGAAGAGAGCAAGGGTGATCCAGATAGCTGGGAACCATGGGACAGCGGCTGCTGGGGTCTTACTCACGTGGGGGTAGAGGGGGAAGTGGAGGTTCTTCCTGAGCTGCTCGGTGGAGCTGCCACACCAGTCCTCGAACACGTGCAGATTGGCCTGGCCCTGGAACTGGGGGGCAGAGGCGGGGCACCATGAATTGCTGTGTCCCCAGCCCCCTGCATCTCTCCCGCTTCCCTCCCCTGTCCTGCCAACCTCAGCCCCTGCCCCAGCACTGGAGAGCTTGTGAGAGAGAAAAAAGATGCTGCTGCTGCTGTCTAACCAGGTGCGGGCTTGGGGGCAGGCCAGGTGACAGTGTGAACAGCACCAGGGAGCTGCAACAAGGCCAGGGAGAGCTCAGTTAAATGGCCGGGGCTCACTTCATTTGGAGCCATCACAGAGGTGTTAAAGCAGAGACCAGTGCTATGAGGTTTGGGATATGCTGTGGCGTGGCAGCAGCCACAATGATCCAAGCAAGGAGACTGTAGGGTCTTGTGTCCTCCACAAAGGTATTCTGGGCTCCCCCAGCATTTCAGGGCTGTCTTCCTGACCCATGGAAGAGGGGACACCCTGCGGAGGGAAGATGGCAGATCTCCTCGAAGCCTGTCTGCAAGGTGAAGCTCAGGGAGGACAGTGGGGAAAAGCAACCGCTCTGGGAGATGGAGGACCAGCAGGGTAAGGAGCAGCAGCACATGGATGGCGTGGCCTCTGCATGCCCACAGAGACATGGAAATGCTCAGGGGAGCAGGGGTTCAGGCAGCAGAGGAGGGTGTGCAGGGGTGGCTGTCCCTGCTACCCCACCAGCCCCACGGGGAGAGGCTTTCTGTGCCTGACGGAGACCTGCAGTACAGCTCTGCTGGGAAAAGCCTGGTGGCTGCTGTGGGATTGCAGATGCATACTCCTTGAGGAATAAGCTTTATTTTGTCACAGCCATCTGTAAAGGAAGAGCTGGCTGCCTCCCAGGACAGCCCAGGCTCTCTGCGTGCAACCAGTGGAGCGGGATGCTGAAACCTTCCTTGCAGAGTTGGCATCCAAAAGCGGAGAATAAATAAGCTGGAGACTGCAGGCAACCTTAGATGGGGAAATGCTGAAGAAAGGAATAGGTTGCCTTGGGACTGGGGAGGTTTTCCACGGCTGTCTTGCCTATATAAGGAGCTACAGAGCCCAGCCAAGGCTCTGCGAGCAGGGCTTGGAAACATCTGAATAGCACCCAAATGTCTACAGATGGCAGCAAATTTCTAGTTTTGGTCAGGGAAGTCTCGAGCAGGGCTGCAACAGTGTGGTGGAGGAGGATTCAGCCCCTCCGTGCACTTCTGGCAGAGAAACCATTTCACAGAGTTATTCTTCCCAGGACAGCAGGTTGGGGTTTTGTTCTGTAATAAACTGGGGCTTGAAGGAAGGACGTGGAGCAGACTTGGCCAGGCCCCAGCTTATGCAGTAATGCTCTTTGTGAGCAGTGGGCTTTAGTCATGCACGTGAAAATCATCTCTGCGTGCCAGGCAAAACACATTCATAACCACTGCTGCTCTCGAGTGGTCTCTTGTCAGCCTGCTCTCGCTGGTGTCTGCACTGCCGGGGCTTGGCTGATGTCTGGAGGTCCCTTTTGTTCCCCACTGCCCTCTGCTTTCCTCCTCTGCTGACATCCCTCAGCCCACACTCTGCCCATCGGGCAAGAGAAAAAGCAGAGAGACAAAGCAGATGTAATTTCCCCAAGTGATGCTGCACAGAACGAGAGAGGAACTGCACAGAGGGCTCGGGGCAATGGCTGTAGCCAAGAGAAACTTGGGACTCTGCAGGGAGCTGCGATACAAATCAATCACTGCAGGTGTGACACCGACTTGGAACCTAATTGCTGGTCAGTCCCATGCAACCTGGTGAAATCCAGGTTCATACCCAAGGGTCTTACACTGTTTTCTCCACCCAATCAAATAAAAATTGCTATTTCTTGTGGAACATGAACTGAGATGAACAAGCTGGGCTCCCTCAGCTAGTCACTGCCAGGAATTGAGTCTTGCAGCAGTCTGTTGCTATCCACAAGAGATGCTGTTCTTTCTTCTGAGAGAACTGTCTGCACACTGCAGAGAGCAGCCTCAGATCTCTGTCAAATGCAGCACAACACTCCCACACCGTGGACAGGCTGGTGCTGCACTGCCTTCCTGGCAAAGACACCCAGGAGATGCTCCCGAGACTCAGAGCTGTAACGGAGCTAAGCTGGCTTTGGAAAGGGGTTTTTCAAACACCAAAGCAGATCTGCATGAGGGAATTCCCAAAAGAGTGCCCAGACCTGCTCGTTTGCAGAGGAAAATTGGACCAGTCCCATCCTAATGCAAACCTTAACTGCAGAGTTTTGGCAGCGGGCAGCCTAGTAAAAGGTAAGGCAGACATCCCTGTACCAAGTGCTCTGTCAGTGCTGTACGAAATTTCTAGCCTGACACCTCCAATGCCTTTACAAAGACACCTAAGAGGATTTTCTAGCAGGAACTAATGCGATCGCTTCACTTTCCCGTACTCACAACAATTAGAAATAATTAACTGGTAAATAATAAGCATTTCTTGCATGTATATAATAATAGAATGGCTTGGGTTAGAAAGGACCTTAAAGATCACCTAGTTCCAACCCCTGGCATGGTCAGGGATGGAGTTTCAGTCACTTCTAAAGTGTTTTTTCTCCTGAGCTGCAACAGCCTACTTTCCTCTGCTTCCTCTGAAGGGGAAAAGAAGAATGTTATTGACAGATATGTGCTGGCTGCCCAAAATGCTGCTCTGGAAGTGAAAACTGAGCTATGCTTTAATTTTAGGCCCCCAAGAGTCATGAGTGCAGCAGCTGTTTTGAAACTCTATCACCTCTGTCCCTGCAGCTCGACTCATGGCTGCCCAGTGCAGGCAGCTGGGAAATTCCTGTTTGCTATTTGGGTCCCCTCTGGAACAAGCAGAAAATAATCTGCTTGGGGTGTTTGTTGCAGATTGCAGCAATAAATGACACTGTCATTCACAATCCATGCACAGAGCTCCTGAGAAACATCGATGGACTTTTTCTGAGTTTGATTTCCCAGCTTGCATCTGATGTACAGAGGGTTTGAAAGTTACAGCCTGGTAAATAACAAGTTAAGTTGTCCTTCTCCCCTCAAAAGCATCTGCTTTGGAAATTTTGGATAGACTTGCTTGGCCAGCACCAAGAATAGAAGCCCAGGGGCTGGGCCATAAACGGGAGCTGGCATTACACGGTCTGTGCCTTCCCATCCAGAGGCTCCTTCTGCTGCTCGGGTTCCTCCCTTCCAGCCCCACCTCCCGGTCGCTTATCTCCACCCTGTTAACACAGCAGCGTTGCAAGAACCCAGCTGGGATCCAAAACGGCCACGGGTCATGCACCAAGGACACTGTTGGCACAGCGCACGTGCACCACGAGCACGTCCCCGGGAGCTGCTCTTCCCCAGGAGGTCTGGGCAGGCCAGTCCCCCCTGAGCACAGCGTCGTGGGCACGGAGCGAGTAGCGCCAGGAGCCCCAGGGAAGGAGCAGAGGCTGGTGCGTGGCAGGCAGCAAAGCTGGGAGGGTTGCAGCAGCAATGACATGCTGGGACAGGATGGAGAAAAGAGGTCTTTCCTATTTTAATCCTGGCCAGCCTTGGCATCTCAGAGGCAAATCAGCTGCGTGCAACCCCAGGAATGTGCAGCGCTGGGGATGATAAATGCGGCACAGAGAGGGCCTGAGCTGGGGAAGAAAGGCAACGTTGTGCTGTGAACCCAAACTCCCAAAGCCGAGTTCATAAGCCTCTTCTGTCTGTGCAGGGCGGCCGCTGCCCCTCCTCCTGCCCGGGCCAGCTCCCCCAGCTGGGGGACGTTCAGCAGCGAGCAGCTGGACTCTGCGGCAAGCTCTGCAGCCACGGCACTTGTGGGAATCCGTCAAGATGAGGCAGCAACAGAGAAGCCCTGTCCCTCCCAGCCCCGACACCTGATGGTTGTGAGCACCTGAGGGAGGGATGTGGGCAGGGACAGCTTTGTCTTTCAGTCCTGTAAGGAAAGGATGCTTCTTCTCAGGGAATGGTTTGGGGGACAAGGATGCCCTGGGACAATGCTTTGGCTTTGTGCAGCACTGGTGCACCTATTGAGGATAACTGGGAGCACTTCTGAACATTTTCCTATCCCTATGGTGGTACAAAAAACAAACAAAAAAACAAACCAAACCAAACCAAAACAAAACAAAAAAAACAGTGACAACCATGGTCCCACAGTGCAGGTTTGCCCTGGTGATGGCTGCTGAACCCTGCCTTCCCCCACATGAGCATATAACATTTTTAGGGGGTTCCTACAAGTACACATTTCCCCCACATTATCCAAACCTGAAGATTCATAGCACCCATTTCATCTCCTGATACTGAAAGAGGAAAATTGAAACCTGTCCTCCTTTGGTCATGCTGGCTGTCAGCGCTCCCTGCAACCCTGTTAATTATTCATATTTGTCAAGAATATACCTCTGTTCAGACAAAGCCCAGCTCCATGACCTGAAGGAGGCAAACTGCCTGCCCTCACCCCAGGAACCAGGATGCAATTAAGTGCTTAGCGATGCTGCTGGGAGGGCACAATGGGATCACAGACCCCAGGTAATTAATTTGGGCAGAGTTACAGGAAAACTTAATCCCCGGGTCAGGAGAAATTTCATCTGGCGGTTAGGCAGACGGCAGGCAGCTCCACACAGAGCCGTGCCTGCGGATCCCTCTCCATCTCATGCAGCTGGTACCTGTAAATTCCTGGCCTCTATGTGCAGGCAGGGAGGGAGTGGGGCAAGGCCAACCAAACCCGCTCCCCAGCCTGGTGCCTGCACACCCTGGGACTCAAAAGCCTTCTTGCAGTGTACCTGCTGTGCACCGCCTGACACAGGGCACAGCTGGGGATGCGGGCACCCACAAATCCCCAAAGCAGTCGTGTGTGTTTTGCTTCCCAGCCTGAAGCAACAGCCCTCTACCTGGCAGGGCTCTCCTCCCCAACAGGGAGCAGTGTGGGACCAGGCACACAGCACCTTCGCAGGCACATCCCACCCCAAGTCCTGCCCCTTCCCCTGGGGCAGAGCACCAAGCTGGTGCCAAGCGGGGAGCAAGGCGTGCTGCTGTGCACAGCACCCACCTTCTCCCAAGCCACACCGCTCACCCCACCAGCTGGTCATTGCATGCCACAGCTGGCAGATTTCAAGGTTATCAGGCTTTTTTTCACCCGGAGGTGAAAATCAGACCAAAAGGCAAAGCCTGTGAGAAGCTATGGGGATGCCACGCTGAGCCTGCAATGCCTGGTGCCGTGGGATGAGGGAGCAGTAAATGCACCATGTCAGTAAATGCGTGCTGCAGCAGCCTTGGCCCTGAGTGAGCTCTCCGTGGGCCCACTTGTCTGGGAGGCAGCCCCTTCTAACTGGTGCCGGTCTCTAATCACCTCGAGGAATTTAGCGAGCTGACTCCATTAGCCAAATGCCCCCTGGCTGGTGTCCCTCTCATTATCGTCAGGCTGCATTGCTCCCTTATCTGAAGAGGAATGGCAAGATAAGGGGACAGCAGAGGAAAGAATAAATGAGGCGTGAAAGAAACAAAGGGAACATTTGCCGCAGTCTTCAAGGGTCACCAGAGAAGGTCTCGGTTCATCAGATGTGTCAGTGAAGTGGAGAGACCTCTGTGTACAGTGAGCAGGGGTTGGGTAACAAGCAAATGCCAGAATATGAACGTAGCATAGCCTCTGCGTGCCACAGTCATGTGTTTGCTTGTTGAATACTTGGTCCTGTGCACTCCCAGATCTGAATAAACCTCACCTTTTGGGGACAGCAGACTGCCTGCTCTCAGGGAATTATGGGCAGGTGCTTGATGCCTTGATGGCTGGGAAATACGCCTAATTATCAGGAATCTGGACACTCCTGTCTTTCCAGATGATTACTTGGGTCTGTAAGTGTCATTAAGCCAGGAGGGAGTGATAGGGAATGGACTGTTAGTGAAGCAAATGCATTTCCAGGCAGAGGTCCCTCCCTTTCAGTCTCACAGGTCTCTAACTACAGCTCCCCTTGTGCAAAAGGCTGGAGAAAGGCACATACCTCTGGCATCCATGGGACGGGGTTGTCTACAGCTGCATAATTTGACTTATTCCTCCCGCCTCGTTGATGCTCATGGTTCTGAAATACAAGTAGAGGACAATCAAAGTAACCTGACAAGTGACCAGGTATTGATACCTACACAAGAGGGCCTGAGTCTCTTTGCAAGAACATGCAAGAAAAGAAGCAAATTCCCACAACTATTCCAAGGAAGAGGCTGACCATTGGAGACACAGGGGAATGCTCCTTGGCTTTCTTGACATCAACTTTCCAGAGTGAGCCATTGAAGGGAAGGGATGTCAGCACTTTATAATGGCTGCTAGCACAGAGCTATAACTTAGGTCATTTTTTATTTTATTTTATTTTATTTTATTTTTTTTGCCCAACCTCATTTCAAAGGGTCCAAGCAATAGTTCTTCCAACACTTCCTTCAGACAACAGCAACGAGATGTACTTCACTGGAGCACTACAACCTCTCTCCTGACCTTTCATTTCTGCTTCCATCTCTTCCGGTGCCACATACCCAGCCAGCTTCACATCACCACTGCAGTGGAGTATGTCTAAAATAACTCAACTGACTACAGTGGAGTCTTTGTACACTCTCACTGCTGTGAGTCAGCTCAGATTTTGCTCTCTGGCATGCTCTCTTTTCTTTACGTAGAGCTGTCTCATGGGGCCACCATGAGAAAGGAAGGCTTGTCCTCCCAAATGTTCAGAAGACATCCCGAGTCTCCTCACCTGTTGTCCCACCTTCTGGCGATAGTAAAACGGGAGGCTTGGGTCCCCACCCGGGACGTTTGTGGCTGCCAGAGCCTTAGCCAGTTCCCTCCAGTTTTCATATCCTGCACAGAGGAAACAAAGAGATGTCAGAGTACAGGCTAAAAAAAGAAGCTGCAGCAGTAACCAGAATAAAGTGGTTGGTCTCTCTTGGGACTGAGAGACCTCCAACACTCGAATTACCCAGAAGAGACGAGGAGTTTATGTGACATGGAGTTGGCTGACCAACACAAAGAGAGAAAGATAAATAACCTTTGTCTTCCTCAAAAGCTCTTCCCTTGTTCTTATTAATTTGTTGTATTAAAGATTTGTCATAGTTCTAAAACATATTTCAGAGGTTTCATTAATCGTCACCGGACTGGGAACCTCTTTGGTCTTTGACCAGCCCTGACAGGACACTCACTTGTAACACCTAAAGTACTAGCACTGATGCATCACTATTTAAGTGAAATCAGCCTCAGGTTCAAGGCAGCTTTATTCTCCTCCCAGTCCCCTTGAGACAGGATATGGTTTTGGATCCTCCTGCAGCTCCGTTGGCCTCCTTGCTCTCCCGAGGGACAAAGACGAGCGGATGCAGTATGTATAACCTTGCAGCTCTCCATAACCACCGCCTGTACCGCTAACAGACAGTGCTGGTGAGCACAGCTCGTGCCTCCCAGCAGTGTTACAGTGGCTCACACCGTGTGGTTTTTGGAGCTACTAAACATTTTGGCATCCAGTCAGCAACTAACCAACCTGCCAGCAGCTCAGTGCTGTGCCCACACCACATGATAGCTTAATTGTGAAGAGCACAAGTGCCCAAACCTCCACCAACACTTGCTTCTCCCAGGCTGGTAGCAGAGCAGCTCAAAATCCACACACCGCAGAGCAGAGCAGGGTGCATTGTAATTGACATGATTTAGATCAGCTCAGTTGAGACCAAAGCAAACCCAAAACAACTCCAGGAACTAGAGGTCACAAATGACCCCTTGACAGCTTCCCTGTCCCAGCTGTGTTAAGCAATTGTCCTGTTATTGCACCTACAGAGTTGCAAAACACTGCTAGCTTGTTCCTGAAGCTGGGTGCTGCAGTGTCTGACAGAGGTGAGTAGAAAGCAAAGATGTTGATCCTGCCCCCTATGGTGTGTGGAAAAAAATGGGACAATTAATGAAAAGAAAGTGCAAGAATTGTGGAAAATGTGAAAGTAAGTAGTCAGAGATGCCACTGAAGAGACAAGGCTCAGAGGCAACTCAAGTGCCCTGCTCTTCCGACACGAGTTTTGGTTTAGATGCGTGGCTTTCATTCAGGCCCTGATAGATGCTGTTCAGCCACAAATTTGTGATCTAGGTCTTCCCACCAGCAGATTCTGAACTTATGGGGTTAGTCAAAGATTAAAAGCATTAATATCAATTTTGATCTTCTGCATAAGGATTTTCAGTCAAACAGTCTGGGAGTCTGGGTGAGTAATCCAAGCACATCTCATGCTTCAGAGATTGCCTGTCATGGGAGAGAAGGAGAAATTTCTGTGTCGCCACATAAAGTAGCATGTGAGACCTTCCACCTCATCCAGAGCAATGAGGCAGAAACCACTGTGTCCATATGTCCTGCAGCTGGACGTATGGTCCCACTTGCAATGGGGCTGGAACAGTGTTCGGAGCTGACATAAAGTTCAGTGCTCCCTGCTTCAAAGGCTCGTTTTGCTCCTGGGAGAAAGGGGCACACGTTCTTCAGAGGAGAGAGCCAAAAGAGTGGGCCTGGCTAGATCAGACAGGAAATAAATAAAACCGGAAAAAAAAAAAAGCACTGTGAATAAAACAGTGAGTTCACTGTTGGAGACTAATTGAGGGAAAAGACACCAAGAGAAGCAGCTCTTTCTTTTTTTTTGCAGAGGAGAGAGATTATTTAATTTTGGTTTTAAATGCAGAACTTCAGAGATCTGTGGAATAAACTCAAAATGAAATGCCAGGAATCAGCCTCTGCTGGAAATAGGATGCTGGCCACCACAGCCTGCCTTTTGGGCTGGTCCTCCACGGTGAGTCCTGGGCTTGTCTGCGCTTGAGCTCCTACGCACAACTGGCATGAAGCCCACCTTGGAGCAAACACAGAAGCTTGGCTGGATACGAGTGCCAACAGCTGACATTTCTCTGGCCCTTGGAAAAGAGAAGAAAGGGGGGCAATTCTCTGTGTTGTACAAATATTTACCTAACGCTTACTTCAGCCAAACGCAGAAGAGACAAAACAGCTAGAAATTAATCTGGAGGTAGCGTTTTCCTTGCTGGGTAATTTGTACTTTGGCAGGATAATGCCCCAACGTGGTAGGAAATGAATTTCAGAAAATAACAGGATAAACGCTCCCCTTAGAGAAAGTTCCTGGTGCTGCAGCTCTTCACTGAAAGGTTGTCTTTTCCACCTGGGGATTTCCATGGAGTATCCTTGGAGAAGAACCTGGCTTTCCTTGCTAGGAGGAGGGAGAGAATGATAGGAAGTAGGAGAAGAGACAAAGCTCCTTCAGCAACCAGAAGACCTGCTGAGGCCAACTGCTGCATGAGGGCACATTGAAGGTCTTGTCCCCAGCACAGGAGTCAAGACATTGCCTTGCAAGTATTCTCCTGAGAGTCAGAGAGCTGAGCCCCATGGCTGTATCCACTGCTCTGTCTCAAAAGCACCAGAGCAAGGTGGTCTGCAACAGGCTCATCCCAGCCTTGAGCTCTCCATGACCACTGCACAGCACCCTGTGGAAGGGCAGAAGGGCGAAAAGGTTCATGGCAGCGAAGGGGGCTTTGTGCAGAGCTCACCCAAGCTGCAGTTTTCATCCTCACTCTGTGACCTGGTGTACGGCTGAGGTTACTGAGCCCTCACTGCTAGAGCAAAGCCACTACTGACAGCCCAGTCACCCACTGATCCTTCCCTTCGCCCAAAGAAGCTACTGCTCATAACCTAGCTGGTGGCCATCACACAACCTTTAAGAGCTCAGCTAAGGAGGAATACAAAGCCAGAGCTATCATTTGCTATAATGCCACTGGAAAATGCCAGCTGCCTGCTATCTGGTGAGAAGGTAAGGGGTAGCACAGATGTATCAAGAGGAAGATACTTCTTGCCCTGGGTCAAGGCACAAGGGCCTGTCTACCTCTTCTCAGCTATGCCTTTTTCTGCACTTAGGCTAAAAGTCTGCAAAGAGAGCTGCAGGAACAGCAAATGGTGATGGGAGATGTCATCCAACAGCTATGACGGCCAGAACAATGCGCTCGAAGCCTGTCTCAAAAGAAAAATATAATTTAAAATAAGTAAGTAAAAGCAGAAACCCTCAGCCAGAGATAAGAGATAAAAGCACCCAGGGAGCTACCAGCCTCGGGGCAGGAGCGTGACCAGGGCTGCTCCGTCTGTTCAGAGATTAGATCCCTCCAGCTGCCTACATGCCTCTGGCACCAGCCAGCACCTATGTTTCAGTCAGCCCGTGAGGGCACCTGGCTTTGTCAAAGGAGGGGAGGGAACCCCTGACCCTCTCAGGCGACCAGCTTTCTCTCTGAAGGTTGAGATTTGAGTACTCTGCTGTTGCTACTGCTGCTGACATAGCTGCAAATGCTATCAACACCCAGATGCTCGTCAGCCCTTTTGTAGCCAGGCTGAATGCTTTCACCCAGCAGCTCAGGAAGCAGCAGGTCCACAGGCTGGTTTGCTTGGGAGGCTTTTTCCTTCTGAACTGTCCCTGCTGCTACAGGGACAGGGCAAGAAGGAACCAGCAGGTGTAAGGCAGGGTTTTGTTCTTCATTACTCCCACTATCCAGCAAACCCCCAGCATGGCATGACATTTAACCCTCTCCTTGGCGATCTTATTTCTCCCCATCTGGCTGGATTTTTTCAACTTGCTCTCATCCCAAGAGATGTCAGTGTGGTTAGAGGTCTTGCCCAGTGTTATTCCTGGCTGAACAGGCAGGCAGGGGCAGTGCCCAATACCCCCAAATATTACCATTGGGTGCCTTGAACACATAGCAGTCCAAAACGTATTGGGGAATTTGCCTGAATGTGACACAGGATCTGACCTTGGAGCTATCTGCAGTCTCTCACTGCAGATAGTTCAAGCCTCCTGCCTTGAACACAAACCTTACCTCCACCTCAGTCACTTTCATTCAGCTTACAGCCTGCTCACAAACGCAGCGCGCTGCAAGTGCTTTCACCCTGCTGCCCGAGGCCAGGTGTCACAGGCTGTGAGGCTGCGGCTTCTGGCCTGGGACATCCTGGGGACAAGCTGCCACGCCGTGCTGTGCATGCCAGGCAGCATGGTCTCACAGCTCCCTCCTGAAGCAGCCAGCTCCTGGTCACCTGGCTGAGGCAGCGCTGCATCACGCTCTGGGGAAGCAATGCCAGCCTCCTGGTCTACCACACACGCCTGTGGTCCCCAGACACCAAGGGTACAAAGCATGAAGATGAGGTGTAAACTGACCTCTTGAAACAGAAATGCGAGGGAAGGATGAAGTGAAAAAATACAGCTGATGGTTTCTGACCACGGGGTTAAGTGAAGGTTAGGTCAGGTCATGAATCAAGGGCAGGGAGGCAAGGAAACTATTAAAAGAAAAAAAATCATTCATGCATACAGCTTGATCAAGAGAGATTCTCTCTGGTTACTTATTTAAGTCAATAAAAGTCATAGGCAGTGAACTCCTTGCCTTCAGATCAAGATCAGAACAGCACCCCTGGAGTTAAAAGAAGTTGGAGACCAGTTGTTGCAGAGGCAGCCCAGAAAACCTTCCTATTTCTGGTTATCACAGCACTCCACAGATACAATTGCTGACCTCCTTCAGGCATAAATCACAAGTTGGAGTCAGCTTGTGCAGACAGGAATTACTTCATTCTTCCTCCAGTGACATCTCTTACTCACTGCTTTGTGAAGGTGCATGGCTTTGCTGCCCATCAGTTTGCAAATTCTGACATCACACTGCGGAGCATCAGAAGTACGCGGGGTATGACTAAGGAAAAGGCAGAGTGCTGCACACGGGAACAGGAGAGGAAAAACAAGGAGCTGTAACAGCCCAGGGCACTCATGCAGTCTTAACCTGCAGACTCTTGTGTCAGGTGATACCCTCTGCTGATGCCTCCTAGTTATAGGAAGAGTATTTCATACAGGAAGGAGGGAACTGATAGGCAGTGGCTGGGGCACTAACTTGTTTTCTGGAAGATAAAATTCAAATCTTGCCTTTGCCCCTAAATTTTTCCATTGCTCGAGTTAAATTATGGGATCCACCTGTGCCACAAGACCATCTAGCAAATATTGCTTACCTCCTGTGAGTTCAGCAGAAATACACACATGGAGATGCAATGCTGGATTTGAGGCAGATAGTCCATGTTGTCACCACTAGTTGCACTACCCTTCAAAATTACGGGACCGAGCTCATAAATCAGCTCCAGAAATGCCTTAGTTGCAACCTAGTGTGTGTTAGAATAAACTGACTCCAACCACTGCTTATCTGCGTTTGCTGTGCTGAAGGTAGAGAGGTTCAGGAGCCAGCTCCGGTGATGGAAAGCCGGAGTCCTCTCCTGCCCATCCTCACCTCTGCGACCATGCAACTTAGTCCCTCCTCACCCTCCTCTCTTCTGTCTCTGCAAAGTCACACTAAGGAGCCATGAAGGAGTGAGTAGATCTGGGGAGGGGGAGAGATGGAGGGGCATATTTCGAATTTCAGGGAAAGAAGGTGAAATGGACCCAACTAAGGCGTGAGAAGAAGAGCACCTACTGCCACTTTTAGGAACATATGATGGAGACTATGATTTTGGCACTGCTAACCTCCACAACAATGGGGCAAGAAATCCTTTCTACTCTGCTTCTTTTTGGCAGTAATCCATAGGTCATCTTAACCGCTCAAAACATAGGCAGACACTTTCAGACAATAAAATATTTGTTATCAACATTATACCCATAATAGCTGTGCAGTTAAAGTCATAAACTGCTGGCAAGTTCAGAGCACGTGGCAGTTGTCTTGCTGCTACAGCGCGCTTGGCCCTGAGAGGTCACGCTGCACAGGCTGACTCCGTGTATGCCTCCTTGTAAGACCCAGCTGTCAAAAGCAAGCAGTCTCTCACTTCTTACACTGTTTGTGCATCGTGCACTGCAACAGATTTTTCCAAACAGCTGCAGCTCATGTTAAAAAGAGCCGCTTCCAGTCACACGGAGATTAAAGGCATTTGAGTAATTCACATTACAGTATTGCAATTACGGAGCCAGGCTTTCGCCAGTTATTGTCTTTAAAATGTGGGATTTGCATCAAAAACATTTACTGGCAGAGATCACGATGTTTGGCTTGCTTAACCTACGATACTTGGGGTGCTTGTAAAAACTGGCAGGTTGACAGAAAGGCACAAAATCAGGTGTTTGCATATAAGTCTAAATCTTTATTTTTATTTCTGCTTTTAAGATCAAAATCATTTTCTACTTTGTGGACTCCATTTTCTTGCCTTTTTTTTTTTTTTTTTTAAAAAAAGGGTAACATCTGACTTTATTTTTGGAACAAAAATACCTTTAATCTTGGAGCATCTACATGGGTTTCTACCAATTCACTGCCAGTGACCACATCCTCAGCTGCTGACTCACACTCTGCAGCTCTACATACGGTCTGCCTTCTTTTACAAACAAAAATAAAAAAATAATTTAAAAAATGCCTCTCTGGCCCTCAGGGTGACTGGCATGAAAAGCAGATATTCCACCTGGTTACGATTACTGCAAGTGGTGTTCCTGGCCCTCTCCCCTTCGTCTGCAGGCATCGGTGAAGCCATGCCCTTAGAGACACCAGAGGCAACAAAGGCCAGTTCTGCTGTGGTAACAAGTTAATTAAAGCTAATGTTTGCCTCCATATATCACCAGCTCAATGGGGCAAATCATAGGCACTGCACCCAGAGACAGAACTGGGAGGCTTCCTACCCACTTTTATTCACACGCACAGCGTCGTCATCAGCAGCAGTAAGAACTCCTTGCAGAAAGGAGCACGTTTCTGAATGCTTTCAGCCATCAGCTGATCTGCTGTTTTGATGCTCCAAGTATCCAGATAAACGCAAGGGAAGCAACATATGCATGACGCTTCTCTCCCCTGAGCACTGGGAGGTACCTGCAAAAATAAATAAAGAAAATGGCAATTCTATACTCAGCGGTCTTTGCCATCTGGTTTTCTTTTTACAACATAATTGTGCCCAAGGAAGTTCAGCAAGTCATTCACACAGCTTTCAGAAAGCTTTGAGTACATTTTTCTCAACTGATCCAAACACTGCAGCACGCTAACACTGCTCAAAGAGCTTTCCAAAGGTTTTTTAATATAGGAGCTGTCTAGGATGTGAAGCTGAATGCCAACTGTGCCTTTGAATCAACCTTTCTTATTTCTTTACAGAATATAGCTAACCCTTTATTTCTTCTATCTTGGATGAGGACTTTCACAATGTCTCAACAGCTTGCCACCGCTTTCATGTAGATGCAGCATTCCCAAAATATCTGCTTGCGGCTTGATTTTCAGTCAAGGTCTGTGGATCTTTGTGCTGTAGAAAATGTATTCCACTACTGCCATGAATATATATATATACATATGTATTTCTCTATTGCCATTTATATTTGCCATTTTACTCAAAATCACTGTTGCCATTTTCTTCCCCAGCTCAAATGTATCGCCTCTGTGGTCTCTGTGGCCGATGTTATTGTTCTACACAGCCTGGTTCAGAGGTGACTGCCTCCAGTCACCTCTGGGACAAGGGACAAGAAGAAAGGAAAAGAGGAGTAGAGATAAAGAACAAGTTGGACAAACATCCACCAGGAATGGTGCAGGTAGGGTTGACCTGACTTTAAGAAAAGGAAGGGAGCTCAAGAGGCACTCTTGAAGGCCACTCCAGAAATATGATTTATTTGTGATTATGATTTATGATTTGTTTAAATTATTTGGATTTGCCTATGTTACTGAGGAGAACAGAATGACTGGTCTTCTTCCCATTGCTCTGCATGGGACACCCTGCCCTGACACTGAACGAAGCTCTGACGGCAAAGGGACACCTAAATGTGTGACAATACAACATTTACCTGACAGCTATGCTAGGTAGGAAACAACAGTAGGCATACTGATGAATATCAAATGCAGAGAAATACAACCCTATGTCCAAACCAGACACTACTTTGTGCTGGGGAAAGGGAGAGAGGGATCTGCACTTCTAGCCCATGAGAGTGGGACAAGCCTGTAACAATAAGGGGAACTAGGAACACAGCTGATGTGGAGCACAAAACGCTTCTCCCATGACTCAGAAAAGCCTGCTATGAACATCGCAGCACAGAGACTGGGCCACTGGTGCTCAGGTATGCTCCAGGCTCCTTGCAGCCACCCACAGCAGGGGAGCTCAACTCGCACTACTGAGCCATCAGCAGGTCAGGAAGCAGGACAAAACAGGAACAACTCCACAGAAAAGTTACTAGATGAGAAAAAGCAAGAATAGAGTTAGAAGATCAGGAAACTGTACAGAGTGAGACTTTTTTTTTCTGCAATAAGGACTAGTTTCATCCTCATATTAACAGTGAGCAAATCATCTAAATAACAAAGAGGAATTGATGGTGCAGTGGTTGAGGTACGCTTTGGTACTCATTTCCAGGCACACCAGAATAGAGACTATATGCAGCTTGAATTTTGAGTCAACTGAAGTCCTTCTTCTAAAGTTAATGGGTTTTAAATGAGGCTCTAGGACTACTCCAAAAATTTCAGGAACTTGGATACAATCACTGTGGTCAAGCTTACTTTCTCAGTTCCAGTTCAAACCTCAAAACTACAGCTTCTGTTTTAGCTTTGCACATGGTCAAGTGCCGTTTAAAATGGCAACAAAAAACAACCGGAATTTCAGGATAATCTTCAGGAATGTCTGAAATTCCTCATCAAAGGTGGACAACACCAAATCCAAGCCAAAAGCTTCATTTGGCTTTAAACCCTAAGTGCCAGCTTTCATCTCTCTTTGTGAAGGATGTGTGTCCATGCCCCTGAACCCACCACCAGCCCTGTTTAGCAAAGGAGATAAATTTGTAAGACTGCCCTCTTCCCTCTGAGTCATCAAATTCCGACTCCTAGCCAGAGCAGACAAACATGTAAGATGAACTAATGATTTTATGTGTTACGGAAAATCCTAAATACCTATGTGCTATGTCTTAAAAAACCTATTAAGCCTCTGAGTGCTAAGGGGCGTACTCAGGCTCCTCCGGGACACAGGCTCATAAATCCCGTGGACGAAGCAAGCTGCCAGCCCTCCCTCCGGGCAAAGACTCAGCATGAAACGGGAAGGGCCGCAGGGCACAGACACTTATTTCTTGGCTGCCTTCATTTACCCAACAGGAGTTGCTATGGGGAAGAGCCATGGCTGCGTACAGTCTCTTTACAGAGCTCCTACCCAGTGATGTAACAAATCCAAACCACCAACTTCTGAAATACCGCTCCTTCTCTTCCTAGGCCAAATCCCACAACAGTGTCAAACCAGCCTGCGCAACAACAGGTTTGAGGAAAATCATGAGGAAAACGGGAACCAGGAGGCGTTCAGAGAGATGCTCGGAGTCCCTGCAAGAACAAACCTTGAGCCATCCACAAGCTGGGATGTGGCTGAAGCTTTCGGAGCACAGGCTGCAGGGCCCCTGCTCTCCACAACAGGCCCCTGTGGCCATCAGGCGGTTCTGAGGACTTCCAGGAGGTGATCCCTTACCCAGAGGGGGTGGCTGGGTTAGGCACCTTGGAGCGGGGGCTGCCTGCATTACAGAGCTATCCCATTTCAGTGGAATGTTTAACCAGGCTACAGCTTTCTACCAGAGTAATAAAGTTGCCCTGCCAACTGCTTAAGGTGGCTTGCAAGGACCGAGCGCAAAGTCACAGCTTTCTTTCAAAGGGCTTGGAAATTTCCATAGGACAAGGAAGGGGGGTTCCTATTGCCCTGCCCTAGTCCAGCGAGTACCTAGTGAACTTAAGGACAACCGAAGCCGTAACGACTATGCAGTCTGCCTCTTGTGCAACTCAGCACAGGAAATTCACACAGTAATTCCTGCGCTAGCTCCAGAATAAATATCCAATGAAAACATGGACTGACGTTGGTTATTTACACACTGACCTGAGATTTCATCCAAACTCTGTTCTCAGTCCCTTCATTAAGTTTTACTGACCTTTTCCACAGGCTCTTGGTACGATTCCTACTGAGCTCCACTGACTATGGTCGACTCCATTCCAGGACGGTATGAGTGTACCACCTTATACAACTTAACCACATATATGAAAATACCCATTTCTAATGTGTTCTGCCAAATTGAAGGTGAGTGAAAGCAGCTGGCCTCTTTACTGCATTTAGCGAAAGGACCAGTCGTTAAATCATCTGTGCTTTGTGTGCCGCTGACCCTGCTAACTCACAGAGCTCCAGGTGATGCATTGGTGGGAGAGCATCAGACCTCAGCTCCAGTGCCCTGAAAAACTGCAGTATGGTTTATATGCTACATACTCTTTTTTGAGTATGGCTTCCTCAGCCAGGCCTAATGAAGCCCAGGAGGCTGTTGGTCTTTGCTGCAAAGGCACATCTCAGACTCACGATCAACTTGGTGTCCACCGGCACCCCATGGTCCTTTCCTGCTCCAGCCTGTACTGGGGCACGGGTTTATTATTCTCAGGGAAGAATAAATTTGCATGTCCCTTTGTTGAAATGCAGAAGGTTCCTGCCAGCCCATTTTGCCAGCCTGTTGCAGTCCCTCTGGATGGCAGCACAAGCATCCCATGTATCAACCATTTATCCTGGATTTACATCAACAAATTTGCTGAAGGTGCACTTTGCCCTATTGTCCAGGTCACTAATGAAGATGTTAAGCAATATTTGCCCTACTGTCACTCCCTGATGTACACAAGTGATTGGCTTCCAGCTGCATTTTGTACCACTTCACATCTGTGTTCTTCCAGTCCTCATGGACCTCCGCCAGTCATGATAAACTTTCAGTGATGATCTAGAGGGGCCTTGCAGTGATACAGACCAGCTTTGTCAGCACTCATGGTTGCAACACATTAGGTCCCAGGGACGTGTGTCTGTCCAGTCAGCTTAATTGTTTCCTAACCTGATCCTCCTACACCAAGGGTAGATCTTCCTTGTGGTCTTTCCCTCTGGCCTTAGGGACGTGGCATTCCTGAAGACCAGTTTTACCAGGCTCACATTTTCCCTTGTCTTCCTTTTTAATACTGATACACCTGTAGATGTTCTTGTTGCCCTTCACATCTCCCTCCAGATTCAGATGTGCTTTGGCTTTCCCAACCCCATCCCTGCACACTCAGACAGCATCCTAGCTGAGCTGACCCTGCTGCCACCTCTTGCACACTTCCTTATTATGTTTGAGCTTAGTCAGGCACATCCATCCATGAAGACCTTCTGCCACCATTGCTTCTCTTCCTGCATGTTGGGATGGACCCTTCTTGAGTTTGGAGGAGGTGATCCTTGGAAAAAAAAAAAAAAAAAAAAAGTTCTCCTGGATCCCCTGCTACCCAGGACTATTACCCATGCAAATCTTTAAGACAGGTCCCTGTGAATGGCAGTCTGCTCTCCTGCAGTCCAAGGCTATGAGCCTGCTCTTTGCCCTGTTCCAAGATAACTCTGACCTGTTCGCCACATGAGGCAAAAAGCATCCGTGAAAGCAATTTTAAACCAGTCATCTCAATATATTGATAACTCTGAACTCCAAAAGTTTACAGCTTAACTGTTTTTGCAAGTTCTGCCTGTAAATACCTGGAAAGTAGAAGTCCCAATGGAAAGTACTGGGATTTGAGCCAAGCCACGCATGAGCCTTTTTAAAACCTGTCCTAAAATGGCCATACAATTAACTACCTTAGAGTTTCCAAAATCACTGTCAACCTTTCTCTGCCTTTCTGTGCTTTCAAATACTCCATCGCCCCATTAGAAATCCATCTTATCCACAGCAGGTTTCAGATCTATGATCAGGAGTCTTTGTGATACGGAAAAATGAGAATAGCAGGACAAAAGAGAACAGATCAAATGATACAAGGAATAATGAAAGGTCTTGCAAGCTAAGTTTAGTACTATGTTCTCTCTCTATTTATGAGATCCTGATTTTTCATTCAAATAAAGCAACCACAGAATAATATCGAGGTTACCACATCAGCATTTCACAGGATTTAGAAAACTTGGAGCAGAATGTAAATCCTGTTTGCTGCAGGATATTAGGGCTTTGTCTATTTTATTTTGTAATACACACAACTGCCACTGTTAGACGCACTGTTCTACTTGGATGATTAATGCCAAAATGATGCAATTAGATTCTAAGCAGCCTATTGTCTGGGAGTTATCCATCCACCCGAAACCTCCCTGTTGTGATGCAACACACTACACAGGTAAACTGGGAAACTAAAGCAAAATTGTTCACCTCTGTCAGGTTCATTTCTTTATTGCTGTGCCTGGATCACAGTGAAATTTAAGCCAGGAGGACAATCTGGCTTATTACATGAAATTAAGTTGGCACAAGTTCTGAATGGCCCAACAAGCCACTCTTAAGCCTTTGTTCTTTTGGCTGACACCATGAATGTATATCACACATGTAATTTTTACCTGCTTTTAAGGACATGGTGTACCTCACTGACTGTCCCAGTGCCCGACCACCCTCTGGGTGCAGAACCTTTCCCTAACCCCCAGCCTGACCCTCCCCTGTCCCAGCTCCATGCCGTCCCCTCGGGTCCTGTCGCTGTCCCCAGAGAGCAGAGCTCAGCGCCTGCCCCTCCGCTCCCCTCGTGAGGGAGCTGCAGGCCGCCATGAGGCCTCCCCTCAGCCTGCTCTGCTCTGGGCTGAACAAACCCAGGGACCTCAGCCGCTCCTCATACATCTTGCCCTCTAGGCCCTTCACAATCTTCACAGCTTTCCGTTTCAAGGCTTCATCATCTCACTTTCTAAAACACCAAAAATAGCAAGGATGAAGAGGCCACCAGAGGGTGTGTGCACTCAGGTTCACATGGACTTGTTATAGAACTGCTACTGGTCCTGTCAGAAACATCAAGCCCCTGGGAACTCTGATCTTCATTAGAAATAAAAACCAAAAAACTTTATAGTGAAACAGAACAGTTTTCATCTAGGAATCTCTGCATCTCTGAAGCTAGCAAAGTCTCACTGGATTTAACTTCAAATGCTTATAACTTTGCATAATTGGGAAATGTCAGAGTAACGTTTTTATGCATCTTCATATATGATCAAAAGCATGGTTGATAGAAAACCAGATGAGACACACAGCATGCCCCAGACCCTTAGAGAAATCAGTTGCTGAAGCATTCTGCTGCTGTAAGTGACCCTTGTATAGGGATGCCCTTTATGAACGTCTCTAACTATTTTGTACCATCTCATATGAAAGAAGAGTTTAGTTAGTAACTTTATTCCTGTTGCAGATGTTAAGGAACAGTTGCAAGAAACATGGAGAGCATGCATAATTTTCCACTGAACTTTACAGAAATTTTTAGGATGCTTCTAAATTTGAGTTCTAGTTCCTTTGCCCTAGAAGCTCCATAAAGACAGAGTCTGCTTGCACTAGCAATGTAGTAGGGACTCTGTAGAGCTAAGCTCTTATGCAGCAACACCTCAAATGACAGGAAAAACATCCCAGACAAAACACTATCCTAAAATTATTAGGACAGGAAAGAGATCACAGAAGAGGAAAAAAAAAAATATTTATTTATTTTTTCTTTCTACCAACTCTGCAATAAAAAGGTGACTATCCATCTTCTCCTGTCCCTTCATAGTTGGCTCCCCACACTTTTTATTTGATTTCTTCTCCCCTGTCATTCCCTTGCACTCTTAGATACTTTCAGCCTCTCATGTTTTTGAGGTTGCACTCAAATGCTCCGAGTGATCCTCTTGAGACTCCTTCAAGTCCTCTCATGTTTCCCCGAGAGCTCTGTCTCCTCTTTCATCAGCTGCTTGCAAGTCCTGTCCTGGTCTTACAGCACTGGAAAGAAATGCAACTCGATAGCATTAATAATAGATAGCTAGTTCCCCCTCTCCCTTTCATCTCCTCTCCTCTGGCCGCAAGCAATTTGCCTGCCGCAGAGGCAATGAGTGCCTGCCTGGGCTGGCACTGCCATGTCGAGCTCTGGGACCAACTCCAGGCCAGGTTGCCATCTGAGCAGGATGGCGAGCAAGCCAAAATGTTGCTCCCCTCAGCTGCCCCAGTGTCTTGCCAGCACCTCAGGTGGAGAAGACCTAACAGGACCAACTTGGATCAACCCTGAAGACAGGGAAGCCTCCCTGCCGCTCCTTGGCATCGCCTGGGGGAGCTACGTTACAGTGGCACACCAAAGGTTCCCACCCAACCAAGCACCCGTATCTTCCCACCCAGTCCAGCATCCCCCTGGGGACACCTCCACTGAGTGGGCTTCCCCAGCAGCCTCCCACACAATCACAGCTCAAGGCACCTCCAGTTTTTGTCTAGAGGCCACAGACAGCCCATGCCCCTTCAAGAGCCCCTGAGAAACCAGCCACCACTCCCTGGTCTTTTCCTGCGCAGTGCCCAAGGCTCTTCTCAGAAAAACCCATCAGGTTTTGTGACTCATACCTCACACACAGGTAAAGCTAAGAAAACAGACAATGACTAGATAGAGAAAAGAATAATTAGCTGTCATATGAGAAAACTTTATAAGAGATTCTTCCCTCCCAGGACTTTCCCATCTAAGACGTGTGAAAAGCACCAATTACAGTCTCCCAGCAGACTCCCAGAGCTGCAGCAAGGGTTGGGTGTGATGTACACTAAGCAGCCCTGCTGTCTATTGGCCTGCTGCAAGGGCAAGGGGGAACCATCCGCGCTCATGTCCTTACGATGTAGGGTCACATTTGTTACAACAAAGTCCTTTTCCCTTTCTGATCTGACAGGGGTAGCACCAAACTCGAATGGACTGGTGGGAGCAGGACTCAGTTCTTGTGAACCTGAGACAGAAATTAAAATCCTAGTGAAACCCTGATGGCTTTCAACACCACGAGCACGAGAGGAGCTGCAGTGGAGCACACTTGCTCAGCAACCTGATGCGCCTGCTTTAATCAGACCCCTTGAGACACCAAAACACAATTACAGTTGAAGAGGTGACACAGGACAGTATCTCAATATCCTGCATTTTATCTCTTTTAGTAGCTTGCTCCAGTTTTTAAATCAAAAGGAAGATGTCTAACTTATGGTGCTGTAAACTGCAAGCTGAAAAAACAAGCCAGGTTATTTTTTGCTCTTTAAAAAAACAAAAACAAAAACAACAGGGATCTTGCCCAATGGTCAGAGCTGCCCAGCAGCTTGTGTATACAGCTGTATACAATTTGTATGGGGTTGTACAGCTACAGGAGCACAAGGAACAGAGTAAAACCAATTTGCCACAGACAGTTACATTATAAAGAATCTCTTCACCGCTCATCTTTCCAGCAATTAAAGCAGCTTTCTCCCAGTTTTCTCAGCAATTGAACCACCCTGGAAGAATCAACCCCAACATACTTTCAACCCATGCTTTTGTTTACTTAAAGAAGGCCAATTTTTAATTCACTTCTTCAGAGAACTCAAAACAGGGATGGATCATCAAAGAGCTAGCCTTAGCCAAACCAGGAGGAAAAGAAAAAAAAAAGCAATGCCCATGTAATGACCTGTTGCTAAACAACATCAAACACATTTGAGGAGAGTTTGATCTGCTCCTGGAAGTTCCACGAACACACACAGAAAGTGAAATAAATATGTTGCCATTTCTTCACTCAGCTCAAAGAGCTTCTGCCAAATATACAGTTACTGTGCATGGAAGAAAAACCACAGAGGCCCGCCTAGGGCTACTCAGCACGCATATGTGGTCCAAACTTACTGAATTTTGCTGGTTTCAATTAGGGACCAGAGCCGGTGCTTTAACGCTGTGCTACAAAACTCCCCTCTGAAAACGCATAGCGTGTGTGCAGTACCTCACTGTGCATGAAATAAAAGCCTTGCATTGGAATTTAGTAATTAGCAGATCAGATCAACCATTGGTTCATCCCATCAGATAATCTCAGTTTGACCAGCGGCCAACATCTAATGTTTAAAAGGCAGAAGGGAAACAACCTTCAGAAGTACCTTTAGCTGTATTACTTTACGGAAAAGAAAAAAAAACGTCCTCATGACCTATGCAAACAGGCAGCTTATGCCCTGCAGCACAAATTCTGATTACTCTTCTCTTACCACGTGTAGCTGCAAATGTTATTATTAGTCATAAAATTATCCAACCCTTAAAAAAAAAATCCATCCACACCATTTGCATCATTGGCTCCCGTAGCACTGAATTAACAATGCTGAAATTACCCTGCACGTACATGATAGACGTTATTTTATAAATAATGCTTTTTAATTTAAGGGAGTAACGCCCTTATGCTATGGGGCAGAAGGCAACCAAGAGACTGATTTCATTTTTGGAGCTACTTTGAATTCTGCTGTAGGACTGCCTTTAACTCTTTTCTCCTCATGGTAAAAGAATTGAAAAAAATCCTACATTCTCCTGTCACAAGGAAGCCTCTGCTGCCTCGGCCACCTTTGTCATTCCTCCCCTGTGGTCCTTTCCAGCCCTAGGCCCTCACCCGACTTACGTTTCAATCAGCTACAGGCAGGTTTGTTGCTCAGCCAATTTTTACCATGCAGCATTAATGAATAACTCTGGGGTCACTCACCATCCCCTCGTGCCCCCTATGTGACAACATTTGAGAGGTCTGTTTGGATTTTTCAGGTCCACGTAAACGCTGTCTGGTGTCACAGCCTCCTCTCCAGACAACTCTGGTAACTTGGAGGGATCCAGTCATTCAGATTGAGGAGACACTGGTTTGACCATAACACATCTCATACTGGCCTGACTTTAATTAGCTCATTGTGGCCTGGTTTTGACCTCAGAAACACTATGGTCAATCTGGACAAACTGTGCCCTCAGGAGCACAGTTTTGAGAGCAGAGTTTGGGCCGTGCCTTGATATTCAGACCCCCTCTGCACTCCTGTGAGGATGGCACAGCAAGTGGCTGTGAAAGTAGCTCTGGTCAAAACCAGACCACCAGGGCCCAGCTTTCAAATTCCAGTGCTCAAAGCCCAGCAGGTTCAGCCATGCCAAGTGGGGCACTCATTGCAGCCAGCACCTCGCTGCAGCATCCTACACTCCCCTCACTTACAAACGCCTGAGGACAAGACTGGCTTGCCTAATACCCAGAGCTGTGTCTGTAACCAGAGCAAACCCAGGGGAAACCACGGCATTTCAGCCCGGCTTGACAGCAGTGCAGGTTGCTCGGCTGCTGCCATGTCCTCGTGCACCATAAATAGCCTGGCTGAGGTAAGGGCCTGCTGAAGGCCTGGAAACTACATGAGGTTCTTGGAAGCAGCCGATGGCATTTGGCCACTCATATAGGAAATACACTTGTACAAACACACTTGCAGACAGTTCCTCATCAGCTCCCCATCCCAGAAGGGTGCCAGAGGTTAGTTCATCCACCTCAGGGACAATGTTGACCTACCCTCTCCGACTACCCCCATCCAGCTGCCCCTGTTCTAGTCTTTTCCATTACCCACTCATCCCAACTGTTCTGGGGTTGTTTCCTTGGATGCTTATCTGTGTCCCTAATCCTAGATCATGCTCTGACTATTTGCAATTGAATCCAAGCCTTCCTGTGTCTTGCAGAGCAAGGAGATGCAGTCCTCCTAGGAGATGCCGTCCAAGCATGGCAGCCTTCTCAGTGCCTTCCCCATCAATGCTGCTAGCAATTTCACTTGTTTGAGATCTCTATCACCTCTATTTTTCCACCCAAACTACACCGCTCCAACATCATCCTAGTAAGGGTCTCATTCAAAATTAACCAGCACTGAAATGCTCCTGCGTGGTGGATGCACGTGATTTCTCTGGTCTCATGGTGTGTGCTAGCAGCCACGTGTAGGCTGGGGGAAGGAAAGGGCTCTGTACTGCTTTACTGGCCCCCTCCCCTTCACACAAGGCACTGAAGAATCAGCTACAGCAAGCAGCTTCTTGCTCCACTTGAGCTCAACAGGACTTTTGTCACTAATGTCCAGGAGAAAACTATTTGGCTTGTACTGTTTTGCTGAAGGATATGTGTAGGTGCCTGCATATGCATATTTTCATGGTGTGTGATGGCTATAAGCCACATTCAGCTATAAGCCCTTCTCACACCACACTTTCCGCTAAACAATGCTAACCAATTTAGCCCATGTCTATATTGAGTCCTTGACTACCTGGTTTCTCACTCCGTCATTAACAGATCCCCAAGCAAAGCTCTTGTAATTGTTGCCCAAGTCCCTGCAGAGCTCTGTCCAGCAGTGTTGTGGCACAGGTAATGATTTGCTCAGGCCAGGTACATGGCAGGATACCTCAGGGCTACTGCTGCTTACTGGCATGGACAGCCTGGGGCAGCATGAGGAGTTTTCCAGGCACTGCCCCCAAGGCCAACCAGCCCATGCCACCTGGTAGACCCAGCACCTGCCCTTGGATTGAGTAGGGGGATAAAAGCAATCGTTTGTGTGTAGCCAGGAGGAAGTGTCTTACACTGTGGCTCTGCATGATTGCTGTTTTTGACAGGAGTAGCTCAACTCCACGTGCAGCCGGCCTGGAAGTCAGCTCCATCCAGGATGGGATGGGTGGGACAATAGGCAGAACCAAACTGGGGACTGGACAAGGGCAGGTGACAGCAGGTTTCCCTCGCACTTCTGGGTCATTAGGAGGTAAATGCAGCTCCTAGAGACACAGCAGCCACTCACACTGTGCCTGCCTGGACTCTCCCACCTCCACACCCTGCTGCTATCTGTCCTCAGCCAGAATCACCGACTTCACTGTTAGCTCCCTTGGCTATGACCTTCAGCCTCATCTCTGCAGCACCTCTCTGAGGTACCACATTGAATGGCAGAGAGGGTTTGACATTGTGCTTTTGATTCATGAGCACCCTTGCTTCTTTTTATTGTGGACTTCAAAAGCTAAATTTCTCAGCGTAGGGCCAAGAAGGTCCGTGGGCTAGATCTGGGAGATGGCAGAGAGATGCTCGACAGCACCCCAGCCTTGGAAGCAAGCGACACGTTTCCTGGTGAACAGAGAGACAGCATGTGATGCCTGACACCAGCTCCCTGTACAGACCTCCACATCAAAGCCTTCCTGATGAAGAACTATTGAGTCTGGCCCCAATAGGCTGTGCCTGGACAGGAAATCTGGCAAACGCCACAGAGCGTGGGCTTTCAAGGAGACCCTCTGACTCCCTGTATGAGTTCCCTTAAATGTGGAAAAGGCAGACCTGGCCCTCTCACATGTATCAGTAAGGCAGAAGAACAACATCCAGTTTTGAAGTTCCTATTAGAAAAATGTGAGAATACATTACAAGGTTGAAATCTTCAGATCTTCGCAGACTGCCTTGGTGCCGTTTGTGTGCTACCCTTACCTTTTAAGCTCAAGGAAGTGACCAGACATCTAGTAATACCTGTTATCTTGGCTATGGGAACACAAGATTCTCAGAGACCAAGAAGGATTTCTCAGAACTTTAGACTTAAAAAACAGAAACAAAACAAGATCAACAACAAAAATTTATTTTCACCTTGGTGACCTACAAGTGATAACCCTTTGCTGCAGGATCTCTGCTTCCTCAGATATAATGGCTTCTTTGTGTTTCCCTGATGGGGGTGTCCAACACCTCCAGGTACCTGCATACCTGCCAGCACTGGAAAAGTACAGAAACATCCAGGGAGAGGACAGGAAGATCTTGTAAATTTGATTAAGCAAAATGAGATTAAGAAAGTCTCTGTAAAAACAACTGAGGAACAGGATACTAAAATGAATACGGGTACACTCCCCTGATTAATTACAGGCTCTACATATACATACGTTTTGGGATATAGTTCTAGGTCTGAAGAGGTGTACACATTCATCTCAGTTGCTTTCCTATTAGTAGCCAGGATCATAATTTAATGCAGAAAGCCCCAAGATGTGAAAAGCAAGGACTGCAGCAAGCCCAGATGAGGAAAAGCTGCACCAAGTAGCTGGGTGGGGCACAAAGAAATCATCAGTAACTGTAGAGTGCCGATGCGTAGTCTGCATCCCACCGTGCTCTCCTTTGGGAGAAAGATGCTTCCTCTCCCAGCTCCACTGCTCCAGCCCACATGGCTGATTGCAACTGAAACACACCGCAGTGCATCAACGTGCTGCATGGTGCATGTTTGGAAAGGGAAGGCCAAGAGGGCCTGTGCAGAGGAGGAGGATGGGGTAGGTGTGCAATAGCAGAGGGGGCTGCTTGGCATGGGGACATGCTGACAGAGCCCTGGGGAGCCTGCCGTTCACTGCTGCACCACATGGACCAAGCCAGCGCGCCTCTGGTGTGGGATGGGGTCAGAACTTGAAATGGAAACACACAGTCGCAACCCTAGAAAGGAAAATTACAAGAGCCATGGCCACAGCATGCCTTATTTATTCCAGGATCTGACCTAGCACCTTCACGGCCATTTCTCTCCACCTTCAGGAAAGCAAGAAGGGAAAAACATTGTAAGAGAGCAAGCTGTGCAGGGGGGAGCTTGGCAGCAGACAGCAAGGCTTTCAAGGTCATGCAAACAGGCAGAGAAACACCAGAAGAGCAGTACATAGTCGAGGTCAGTGACTTGCAGGTACACGTATGCCTGGTGGGGACAGATATGCGGGGGGGGGGGGGGTGGGGGGAGTACATGGGGAGCTCATCTGCGCACCCTGCGAGCACAGGGGAGCGTGCAGCTGTGGGCAGGCAGCCTCGGAGATGAAGGGATGGATGGACGGACAGACAGACGGACATTCTGCAGGAAGAAGCAGTACAGCACATGGCCATGGGTGTGCATCTGTAGCCGTGCAGGTGGGGATGGTGGGAGGTGAGGTGTGGTAGCGTACAGGAGCGAGTTTGTGCTGCAAGTACTGACACATGCTGGGGTTACCTGGAACTGCTGACTTCCTCTGTGCAGGCAGCAGGCACAGAAATTACAGCTTGCATCGGTGATGTGCCTATATGTGCACAGCACTTCCCTAGGACACTTAAATGGAGGACAGCAGCACCGATTAGAAAAATATCACTGCAATCTCTCACCTCTGATGCCTTCAGTTATACAGAGAGAGGACCCTAGGGTGAGAGGGTAAACGAGAGGGACCCCGCGCTGGAAATGGACAGTCACCAGAGGGAAAGCTCATTGACAGTGACTGGAACCACTCGCTCCTCCTGTTGCCCACAGCCTGTGTCACTCAGTGTTTTAACACAGCACTCAGGTCTGTGATCCCATAAATCCCAGGCTGGGCTTTAACATCAACCCCAGCACAAATACATTAGGGGAGAGCACAATAAAGAGTCTCACACCTTAGCTCTGCACAAAGGAAACTGCCACAGCCAACGAGCCTATTATGCAGGACAGACGCATAGTAAAGCTGGCCTGGAAGACGTGCCTCAGGTCTATAAATCAGCACACCAGGCATCATCAGCAGGGAATTTAAGAGGAGAAGCACATTGCTTGGCTGCTAAAACCTTCACCTCACCTCACCTTCAACCCAGGGCCACCTCAGGCTTGGAGGGAGGAGGAAAGGGATGCGACCAGTTCATTACAGAGCAGCTCCACACAAGCCACCTTGGGTCAACCAAGCTCATGTAAAGTTGCCCAGCTGTCTGGCATCCAATTCTGTGGCTGCCCAAAACAAGACAAAGTGGAGCACACGTGCTGCAGTTCTGTCAGGAGATACTACTTCTTAACCCGGAGCAAACAGGTTTGGTTAGGTGTGCTCAGCAAACAGGAGGAGCACGGGTGCCTTCGGAGCACAGCACAGTGTCGTGACAGAGCCTTGTCAGTATCTCCATACACGGTGCAAAATTAGGTTAGGCATCTGTTTTCTTGGGAGATTCGGCTGCTGGTTTCTGTGCTCCAGGCTGACTTGGTGGTGCTTGGAACATGGCAAAACCTGCTCTGTGTGGAAAATACTGCATGTGGAGACGGCTTGCGAACCTGAGTGTGCACACCTGCAGAGTAGTGATGCAACCATTTCTTTACAAACCTATGGATCCAGTCAGTGCTATCACATGTATTAAAAAAAATGCTATCTGGAAGCACGATTCTCCCCACCCCTCTGCCAGCAAATAATGACTATGAGCAAGGAGGTCCCCTTCATTGTTTCCAGCAAGCACAGGAAAAAGCCACTTCTCTATCACAGAGCTGCCTTCAGCTGGGAAAAGACAAGAGAGCTGAAGTGACGTGACCGGCTCACACCCTGTCCCCAGCAGTGCCCATGCCCACAGGGTTACTCCAACCTCAGCCCTTGTGTGCTCCTGGGGCCAGCACAGAGCTGTCCCCTCCCTCCTCCTCCTCAACCCCAGGGCCACAGAGGAGCCACCAAGAGTGGAGTGTCAGTGCGAGGAAGCAATCTTGTGCCAGAGGAGAAGAGGAAGAGGAGGATACAACCTCCTTCTTCCCCAGCCTCCCAGCCAAGCCTCCAGTTGGTGATGCCTTCTTCACCATGCTGGGTTTCAGGCAAATCCTTACCAGCCAAAACAGCTGACTGAGCTGGTCTTGACACAGCGTGATTCATCTTGCAGCTGTCCCAGCCCATGTATTTCACCTTTCTTTACCCATGCTAAAAATACCTCGATGGCCTTCACACGGATGCTCCTCATTCCACCTCTGGCAGGGAAGAAGGGAAGCCAGGGACCCACCGGACAGTTTCACTTCCCTAGCTTCACCAGAAGGAGACACAGAGCGTGGTGTTCGCAGAAGGCAGGCACCTGTGCTTGACATGGGAGCAGGGACAGTCACTGCCAGTACTGCTCCCCTCTGGCTCCCAGGGCTCTGCCCTTCCTTACACCTAGCTCAGCAGGGACCTGGCAGAGGGCTGGCACATCCTCTGTGCATGCCTCCAGACAGCTGGAGAGGCCACCTGACAAGTTAGCTGGCTGAAGGCATAAGGCACAGCTGGTGCAGCCATCCCAGCGGCTCTTGCTTCTCCACTGTTTGTAGGAAAAGGGGAATTTCATCTGCCTTTCAACAGAAAGGGTCATCAGGCAGACCATGAACGTGCCTTCCTTGGTTTTTACTTCTTGCTGCAGCTGGGTTTCCCCATGAGCAACACCTGCCAGCATCCCTTTAGCTCCTTGTCATTGAGGTGCTGTGGAAAGGGAGTTCCCTGAGGACAGGACCTTCCCAGGGCGCACTGAGCAGTCCCTGTATCTCCACCACGAGACCTGGCTCTGCTCTGCTGCACCACTTGCATCCTGGTGCCCAACCCATCGCTGAAAATAAAATCAAAAAACCCCTGCCTGGGGCAGCCAAGCCAGCTGGATCATACCAGCAGGGCTGGCTGGGTCCAGCGTAATGGTCAACAGAGAAATTGTGTGTTTTCCCCCTTGCACTGAACTCAACGGAAGCGCAATTAATGCTTCTATTTCACAGAGATAAAGTACATCAAAAAGAGCAGTGACCGCATCGCAGCTGACGTGCCCAGCAGCATCCCCGTTCCCCCAAACCGGGGCCGTACCCACCAGACCACTGCCTCCCCGGTGCCTGCGGGGAGACCGGGGACAGAACAAGCGCTCATTTGGGGTGGGCGCTACTGGGGGCAGCACATTCCTCAGCAGCTCCTTGTGGCGGGGCAGGAGCAGTGAACACGCGCTGGTTTTGTTACGGCGGCCAAGCCCCACATCTGCCCTGAGAACCTCTCCCTGAGCAGGGCGACGTCTGCGGCTCCGCAGACATCCAGGAGCAGAAACTGGCCTCCCTGCCTGATTACGTGATACTCAAAGGGAGGCCGGGGAGGAAACAGAGCTCTGAGAACAGGGATTTCCTACCACACCCCAACGATGCCCGACTCACCCCATCACTTCAGCATCCCCCAGCGGGGCACCCCATGCACCGAGGCACCCAAAAAGCCAGCAGCATGCCTTGTGCTCCACGGGGGGTGGATTCAGGGCTGCCTTCCTCTGCCGCTTGCCAGCCCCAGCTGGGTCAGACGCTGCATTTGGCAACAGCAGTGCTCCTTGCTAATTTTAGCCTCCGGCTCTCCACCCAGGCAGCTCGAGGGCTGTGGAAGGCCAGGCAGCACCGAGGTGAGGGCTGGGAGATGCCTTCAGACAGCCCGCACACCACCAGCTAAATATAAGCCGGTAGTGGGCTGGGGGCCGGAGCTGGTCCCTCCCCATCAGCCGGGATGGAGCGAGGCCACATCACAGCTCCCCCGGGGACCTGCTGCCAGGAGCTGCTCGCTGCCCAGGGGGATCATCAGCGATTTGGGATGCAGATCCTAAATCCCTGATAGGATCCCATGCGTCACACATACTTAAAGAGTTTCTGGATTAAATGCTACCTGACCAC
>NC_048893.1:62906528-62914824 GCF_011077185.1 Oxyura jamaicensis | reverse complement strand
AAAAAAAAAAAAAAAAAAAAAAAAAAAAAAAAAAAAAAAAAAAACATGATTTTACATCCCTTGTAAACAAAGAGGGACACGTGAAAGACTCCTGGCTGGGCTAGCGAATCCTTTTTCTGCAAATAAAAAGCTGGCAAAGTGCTGAATGTTTGCAAGACACACAGGAAGAAATAGGTAACCATGCTCTGCAAGCCACGCAGAGCACCACACTCAATATGGGGAAACCAGAGGTCTTGGCAGACACCACTGCAGCAAAAAGCCATGGTGGTACCAATTTTCTGGGCATCAAATGCCCCTGTGACACCAAATATTTTCTTGACGACCTCAGCAGAGTTGCTTACAGTCCTATCAGCTTCTGTAATAATCACCCCTGCATTTTCCTCCACTCTTTTTAAAACCCAGGGTCAGTGGTTTACTCTGTGCCCTCCAACTCCTTCCTACATCTCCTCTTTCCAATCTCTACACCCAATACCCTCCAGATTCTGCTCCACTAAAATCCCCAAAATTTAGATTTAGACTTTACTTCTGATTTCAACTTCAGTTCTTTCTGCCTCACAACTCTGGGGTGGCCAATGGCTTTTTCTGACCACCCTGCTCCAACACTTACCTCACTGTGCCCCATTTCAGGCTTCTCCTTACTTTGCCAAATAATCCCCGCTGCTTCTTTCCTGCTTTACTCTTCTTCCAGCTTTCTTTTCTTTCCTTGTCTACTCCTGCATGAGCTGCAAGACATACCGAAACACTTCTTTCTCCTCCTCAAGATGCCCACGTGAGACATCTAATTAAAACACAGTTACAAGAGCAAGGTGAAAACAATTTACAAGGCACTGTGGCACATTGAGGGAAATTCTAGGTGCTGAGCACAGCGAAAGGCAGCAGAAGCAGCAGCTCTAGCATCATTAGTGCTTCTTCAGAGTTGTGGTGGAGATGAGGACGAGGACTCAGCAGGAGGGGAAGGCTCACAAAAGGAGAAGGATTTATCAGCGCACGGTAGCACAGGTGAGCAGCATCGTGCCAGCTACAGAGGATCGGTGGGTGGTTGGCAAGCCAAATGACATTCACGTCTGGTGACAGCAGTCTCAGCTCCGCTGCCGCAGCAGGCGAACAACATGGACAAGTGAATGCACACAAAGGGCTGCAGCTGGTAACCGCAGGGGGGAAGAAAACACCATTACCAAGGTTACAACCTGTCAGAGCCCAGTGTCACAAAGCCCGTCTCAGCCCTGCAGAGGCAGGGGACCAAAACAACAGAGACAGATTTGGAAAGAGGGTAAATAAGCTCCCAGCATAGCCCAGCGCAGAGCAGTATGCCTGTCCTTCAGCTCGCATGCCCAAAAACACCTCTTCCCTCTCCAAGGAAGTGGCTGCAGAAGAGTTGGATTGGGAACTGCCCTGGAAATCAGCAACCGAGCTGGAGTGGCCCAGAAAGGCAGAAAGAGGCAATGGAACAAACCCTCCCCAGGGCTGTTTGTTTATGTAGGCCCTGAAGAATGATGCACCTTTGTAAAGGTGAGCAACTTTATACTCAGCAAACAGTGATAGGACAAAGGGGAATGGTTTGAAATGAAAGGAGGGGAGATTTAGAATAGACATAAGGAGGAAATTCTTTCCTCAGAGGGCGGTGAGGCACTGGCACAGGCTGCCCAGAGAAGCTGTGGATGCCCCATCCGTGGCATGCTCAAGGCCAGGCTGGAGGGGGCTTTGGGCAGCCTGGCGTGGTGGGAGGTGTCCCTGCCCATGGCAGGGGGTTGGAGCTCAATGGTCTTTAAGGTCCCTTCCAACCCAAACCCTTCTGTGATTCTGTGATAAAAAGAACTTTGTCTACAAGGGGAGAAGAGAACAACAGCTGATACTAAACGATTTCTGATGCTTCAGGTGCTTGCAGAGAGGTATGGCCAACGTGTTGGGACAAACCAAGCATGAACTTGGCAAAATATTTTTCCACAGACTGCCATTTGGGCTGTGTTTGGCCCTGAGTAGGAAGACCAGGACCCAGATGAACTTAGCTCCATGTGGGTATTTGCTCTGGGTGTAATCCCAGAGGGGCATGACCTGAGGCTCTGGAAGAGCTGGACTTGCTGGCTTGAAGCAAGAGAGTCTGATTAGCCTACATGGTAAAAAGAAAAATAAAAATTGAAGGCAAATTGAAATGAAAAAAATATAAATGCTTGAAAAAATGGCCTGCTAAGCTAAAGCATCCTGTAGGCACAGTGCTAGAGTTTCAATCAAGAAACTGAAAACTAAATGAAGAGGACTTCATATTTTGAGAATAAGTACCAATTCAGTGATCCACAGCTGACACATCAATTGCTTTCGCAGTACAAGCCCACTTTGCAAACTGACTGAAAGCCTGAGGGCAAGACAGCGATTGCAGACACTTGCTAGCACAGACAAAGGAGATACAGCAGCGCATTATGCACTGGTCTGCCTTGATTGAAAACAAATTAAAACCTCTCAGCTGGCCGGCTTACATCAAACCCCAGGCTGCAGCAGCCAGTGCTGATGCTGGGGGCGAGCTGCTGCAGCAGGTCACGGAGCCTGATGGTGCGTGGCAGGGCAGGCAGCATATACTCAGGATACTCTCAGGATAAACCCTGTTGCATGGTCTAGATGGGGTTAATAGCACCCAGACACGACTGCTGCAGTTTTACAGAAAACAACATTATTTAATGTAAATAAAGCTGATTTAGGAAGCGAAGCGTTTACAAGGAGGGCTGGAGATGGCTTAACCAGGTTCAAACAAACAGCGGGGCTGAAGAAGCCGCCGGAGCTGCCAGCACCACGTACACAGGCCAAGCCAAACAGCCCACACTAATGGCAGGGAAACAAGTGGCTCCTCGAAGCAGGGCAGAAGACCATTTATTTAGAAAGAACAAATAAATATCATATATCATGGATGCAGATTATTCTCACTTGAAGAGAGCTCTAGTTGGCAATTCTGCAGGCTAACAGGTGATAATACACACCAAATATTTTTACTGGTAAATGGGATATAACAGTACCTGGCAATGAACTATTTTTAACACGCATGAACCTGTACAATTTCAGTGAAAAACAGGCTTCCATATAACCTGACTAGTTCCTGATACCTCCAGCCCTGCAGGCCAGTAGAAAAGAAAGTTAAAAGCAGACAGAGTGCCTGCTATGGCAAACCTTGTTGTTACGTCTCTGATCTGTGTTTTCACATTATTGAGTAGCCCTGGCTGTCAGTTGCTCATAGTTTGCTTGATTGGAAACAAAAGTCACGAACATTCAGACTGTCTGAAGTCAAGGTCACTTGTAGATGAGATGGAAACCAGGCGGCAAGAAAACGAGCCACGTATGAGGCAAAGGCTTGGGACACCCTTTGCATCTGCCATGGAAAGCAGCGACATGAGAAGCAAGAATAGCACAAGGTGCAATACTTCAGCCATAGAAACGTACCAGATGGACCTATGCTGTAGAGGAACAGCTTCTCCGGATTGTAGAAAGAAAGGAGGTAAGAAGCCACATTCACCCTTTTTCCCTCAGAATAAAGAAATAAGTCTCAGATGGGACACGGCTGCAGAAGGCTGGAATACCGAAGCCTTAGGGAATGATAAAAGCAGAACTACCAAACTGGTGAGAGTGGCACTGATGCTCCAGGGAGACTCACAGGTCTATCCGGCAACTTTTGGGCTGTATGGAGCAATCCAACATTTCAGAGACTAACTGAATCGCGTTGCCCAGCGTGGTGCATTTAAAACCTTTACTATTCAGACATGGATCCTTTTCTGAGGCGTCTCTGGAGAGAGAGCTGATTTACTTAGCAGCAACGCTCCCCCAGATATAACCCCAGCACCCCAAAGTGCAGGGACTCTCCCCAAACCATACCAAAGCCTCGTGCTGCACTGCCACGGGGGAGGTTTCTCAGGTCAACAGTGGTGCAAGGGAGCTCTGACCAACACCAGGAGACAAACCTAGTTTCCTTTGCCCTTCTGCTGTGCATACCTGCGCTTTGGACGCTGCTTGTATTTTTATTTTTTATTTTTTTAAGCTCCCAGAGATCATTCAGAAATGAGCTTGGAAGAAGAACAAGAGATGAGCTCAGACTGAAAAGACCCAAAGCTGGAGGTGTATTTTGGCTCGGCTGATTAAAGGCACCAACTACGAACATCTCAGATCATAAAAAGCAGAAGTACGTGAGGACCAGGTTCACACCTGTTTCAACCCAAGGCATTACGTGGGTCTTTCCTTAGATCTCACACCACATTAAATGAGACAGCGCATTTCCTCCTTTTGGAAAGCCCTTCTCATCTATTACTGCAAGCCTGAAAAATAGCAATTGAACTGGGAAGTGGCTGGAAAAGGGAACTCTTCCTCCACATCTGCCTGAACTTGCAGGAAAGCGATGTAAGGCAGAGCCTTTGTTTGGCTGTGCCAGATAGCCCAATGCCAACCACACGCAGAAATGCATCTCCAGAAGACAATATGACTCCTCTGCCAAGCCCACGGCACGGGGAGATGCTGAGCAGGGCACAGCTCCGCAGTATCCGAGCCACCCCCATCCAGCCTGGCTCAACGAGGGAGGTGTGGTGCGGGAGCACACGCTGTGCTGGCACACGTCCGCGCCAACCTGTCACAGGTGACATGTGTGCATACAGGGATGGCACAAGGGTTCCTTTCTAGTGATGATGTATCGTCTCTGACTGGCCCCAGAACGTCCCCACACCATTGCAGATGGTGGGAGAGGTTCCCGGAGAGCAAACGCTTGCGGCTCTCGTTGGGCACACGGGGAGCCAGGTGCCTGGCGCCGTGCCAGAAGGAGGTTACGTGCGAGTCAAATCCCAGCCTGACTCCAAGTCAAGGGGTGGAAAAAGCCAGGTTCACAAATTACTCGCAGTGCAGATCGAGAAGTAACAGCACTTCTGACCACCCTCCCAGGGAACTGAACCGATCACCTTGAAGTGAAGAGTCAGCACCCCTCGGAGCAATTACCCACGCCAAAGAGCGATCCTGTGCACGCAGGGGCAAGCAGACGTGCGTGCGGATGACTGTGACATCCAGCTGCGTGCGTGAGTGAGCCTGGGGGTCTGAGCACACACATCCTCGTGCACAGGTGCCTGGGCAGTCGATGCACTATGCTGAGCTAGCAGCTTCAGCTTTCCACCAGCTCCCCTCCTCACACAAAGGCACACGTCTGCCCATCCACACCAGGGCTCGGCCAGGTTTTAAGCAACTCATGCTGCTTCAAAATAACCTGGAGATATGAGAGCCGTGTGTCAGAAGCCCAGACAGGAAGATAACACACTCCCAGGGTTACTTACACACAGCGCAGAAATGCGGAGGAACGGGGGTGGGTTGGAACAGCCAGAAGGAGCGGCTTAAAGCAGGGCCCCCTCGAGTCCCTTGTTCCCACAAGCTGCATCTCCAAGCAATTTAATCTAATCCTGCACACCCTGCTCTTGCCTGGCTCAGTGTCACTCACACCTGCAATAAAGGAAATCAGTGCAAACAATTTAGAAGCTCCCCAGACACCACAGGCTTTGCAGCAGGAAAAACCCCCAAACGAGTCTGCAGAGCAATGGCTGGGAGTGACCTCACCTCTAAGCCTGCTCAGCGCTTGAGATTCACTTTTATTATGTTGACACAAGGTTTTAAAGCACAGGGGGATTGCTGCACATCCTTCCTGCTTGCCAGCACAGCTCCCTGGCACCAGCTTTGCTCCCTCAGAGCCAGCTCCTCCTGCCCAGGGAAGGCGAGGAGCAGAAAACCAGAGGTAGCAGAGGAGGTTCACGATGCACCAGCTTCATCCAAGCATCAGCCTCGTTGGTGCTTTCTCCCTCTCCAACTCCTCATTCAGCTAAAACAAAATATAAAAATAAGTAAATAAATAAACTTTCCTGCCTCCAGCACTCGCTCGCAGGAGCAAAGCTTGCTGTGTGGCAACTCACAAAGAGGAGAAAACACACTCCTGCTGGAGAGCCCACTCCAAAAAGGGTAGCGCCTGTTGGCAGCACGCAGGCTGCCTGCAGCTCCCGGGTTTCTTGGCAGGGAGGCAGTGCCCTGTCTGTTACAACTTGTTTTGGATGACAACAAGCCACATTTCAGAGGAGGAGAGTTGTGCCCATCTTCGACTCACATCAGCCTGCTTGTTTTTCCTCCCTCAGCTGTAAACATGTTTGTTTAGGATTCCTATAAATACCTACTGGGCAGCAGACCAGCCAAATAGCCTCAATTAAAAAAAAAAAATAAAGAAAGAAAGGAAAAAAAATATGCAAGCCTCACAACAACAGAAGCATGCTCTTGCCCATGAGATACAAGTCCTGCCAGTCAGGCTTCCAGGAAAGAGCATGTAGGAATACCTTCATGCAATCACATTGCAAGGAAAATTTTTTGTTTGTTTTTGTTTGTTTTTTCCTTTTTGTACCAGCCTGACTGCTCATTTCAGCAGCACCTTCCTAGGAAAGGTGTGTCACTCATGTCACTCACTTTCACCCACCCCTGCCCAATCCATCCCAAGCCTCCCTGACAGCCAGGGAAGGGCCCGGATCAACCCAGGAGCTGCACGAGCACGAACCCTGCAGCTCAGCCAGTTCCTCAGCCCTTGAATTTGAGGTGACAGCAAAAGGAACCTCCCGGCCATAGCCTCTTCCAGCACGTGGTGATACTCTAATAACTGGTACCCAATGGCTTCTGTATGTTCTGCGAGGCCCTTTATTCTCTTGCAGCCAAGCTCATCTGCATGCTGAACCTCGTTGCATAGCGGAGCTGCACATACATAAAGGGAGGGCAGCCAGCGACACGGTTTCTGAGCACAGCTTACTCTAATGTCTGCTGGGCCGTTTGAGATTTGCTTCCCCTGCCCCCACAGCCACCCGGTGGGGGAGAGGAGCAAAATGCTGGGGAGGAACGGCTGTGCCTGAAGAAAGAAAAAACATGCTTGCTGTTCCTTTCACAGGCTATCCGGCAGCGCCTTTCTGGGAGGTGAGAAGAAAGCTCAGTTGCATACGCAGGAGATGGAAACAGATCTCCCTTAGCTCCCTTCCAAGCCCAACAGCCTTCTGTCCCCAGAGGAAGGAGCTTCTCAGTCTTATGCTTGGAAAAATGACCAAGTAAACAGCCTTTGTATTCTACCAGCAGTAACTGGGGAGGCTGTTGCATCAGATGAGTGGAGATGGCAGCCCTTGGTTGGTCCCCAGCTGTGACTTACCGTGCGGTTCCCACCTGGGGCACAAGAAGGAAAACAATGCAGAAACGAGAGGGAAAAATTGCTCTGAGAATCACCCCCTCCAATGCCAGCTCTCTGGGATCTCCGGAAAGAGCCACCGCGTGGAGCCACAAACGCAGCCACCTCAGTCCCAAGAGAAGAAAGCGCTACTTAGCTTAACAGCCAAAAGAAATCAAATGCTATTTGTTTTTCATTCCAACTTTTGATTTCTCTTAAAACAGGCTTTTGGAGGCATGGGGTAAGAAGAAGAGTAGGGAGGGTCACAGCTTAACCCCCCTCCTGCCGGCAGTTTCCAGGACGCTCCCGAGGAGCCCGGGGTGCCAAACGCCCGGGGCAGAGCACCAGCTCCTGGTGTGCACAGGCTCTCTCCGCCTGCCCGAGGGCTTCACCCTGCCAGGCTCGCCAGCAGCCCCTGCATGCAGCCACCTGCATGCAGCCACCAGTGTCGTCTCTGGTGGGTTTGGGAGCTTCTGGAGCTTTTATTCAGCTGAACTTTAACGCGATGCGATTGTCTGCCCCGCCTTCTGTTTCAGTTGGTAGGGACCACAGCCGTGTCACTGTTTCCAGTCTCAGCCTTGAAACTGCACGATTTTTATAACAAATATGTAAAAATAACTCCTGCCTGAAAGCAGGGAGGAAGGATCCCGTTCACTGTACAACTCGCTTGCTCGCGGGCATCCCTTGCGCCCGGTTCTCCCATCCCCTCTGCAGCTGCACGCACCTGACGCTGCCCCTTTTCCCCCGCAACCACCGCTTAAATACCCCACGGCAGCCGGCCTGCTGCCCCTCACGAGTCCTCTACATGCTTTCAAAGTTTTCTCCAGGATCTCTGGGGGGCATCGGCCGGCTGGTGTACAGCAGGGGGCTCGGCCACATCAGACAAAAGACGTGACAGGGAGCAGACTCTGTTTTCTCCTACCCGTCCCGGCCAAAGAAGTCAGATCCCTGGCGCTGTTGGACCAATATTCATGTATTATAACCTCAAGATCGCGATCCAGATGAAGCTGTGATCCCGTGGAGGACTCTGTGAGCAGACAGACGCTGGCGGAGCGCCTTGCCCAGCCACAGCCTGAACTTTTCAGAGCACGACCCAGGTCCCAGCGGAGC
>NC_048893.1:62840005-62906128 GCF_011077185.1 Oxyura jamaicensis | reverse complement strand
CTGCCGCCGCCGCCCCCCGCACCTGGGCCCGCCCGCCCGGGGCAGGCCCGGCCGCGCGGGGGGCCCTCGGTGGTCGGGCCTCCGGTGCCTCTGGACCGAGCTCCGCGCCCCTCGGCTCCGTTCACACCGCAAAGCGGGCTGCCAGGGTGGGAGCCGGGTTCCTGCCGGGTGAGGCTGAAGTGGGAGAGGGCTCTGGGACATCGGCACCCCCGGGGGCTCTGCTCCCGCGCGGCTTTCCCCCTGCCACAGAGCACCACGAGGAGAAAACCTGGGGCCAGGGGTCAGTCCCCGGGGCGAGACGCTGAAAGGCATGTCCCCAGTGTCCAGGCGGCACCTAGAGAGCCTGCGGTCACCCGTCCTGCCTTGGGATGGACAGGCAGATGATAGGTTTCCTTCTTCTGAGCATCTCACAAAGGTTACAGTTATCTGCCTCCAGCTCCCCGTTGGAGAGATTTCCGTTCATTCCAGGAAAGCTCACCCAGAAATCATTCTATCCCATTGCAGAGGCAGAAATGATGTGACCTTTCTTCTTCCTGGTGCCAAAGGCAGGCGGGCAGCTCTGCCCTCAGGCTTCCCTACCTCTGTAGGAATAAGGTCCGGTCTGAAACTTTCGAGGACACAATACTTGCATTCCTAGAGGCTGCAGACGCACGTGGCCCTGCTCCAAGCCTGAATTTGCCAACACACAGCGCTACTTCCTCAGTGCTGCTAGCACACAGCCACCCTCAGCACCAAGACAACAAAAACACCTCGTAGCTGTGCACCGGTTCAGGCACCGCGAGGCAGAAATCTCATATGAAGGTATGGCAGTCTGTTGACTTTTCTCTTTTCCCAGGCACAAGAGATAAGACAAGCTTTTCATATTTGTTCAAGAAGAAAGTACTACGAAAAATATGTAATAAATACTCATCTAAATTAAACTTCATTATTTGAAGAATGAGAATTGAGTGATGTGTTCTTAACAGAAAATTGTCTGCATTTCTTCAATGAACAATCTTAAATTGGAATGGTGACAACTACACTGTTGAAACTGTTGCATATTAGAATAAGCAAGCACATTTTTTCTCTTGTGAACACTCTACTACAATGGAGGGGAATGGAAAGGAAATTATGGAGTAACACAAGTATTGTTGACTTGTAAAAAAACAATCTTTTTCATGATAGAGCTACGCTGTAACAAAGACGCTAAAGCTGTCTCTGGTGTAAAAGCTTAGGGAAACAAAGGTGGTGTTAGTGTCTGTCACAACAGAACAATACTGAGGAACTGAATGAATCTGGATGTAATATAATGAGGAATCTGAATAGCCTTACACTGTACTTAAATTACTTTGGACTACTTATTCATTACAGAAAGCACTGATACTCAGAGGGTAAGATTATGACTTACAGCAATGTTTTAAAAATACCTCACTTAAATGTTTTTATCCTCAGTCTACTCGAGCGTCCCAAGGCACACAGACCGTGTCTGCAGACCTCCACGTCTCTCATCCAAGTGACCATCCCTAAACATCAGACGGATCGCTGCTTGCTGCGGGATGTAGCTACTCTACCCTACCCTGAGTACCCTCTTCAAAGAGGGTATTCAAGCTGATGATTTGCCAAATGAGCCAACTGGGGCTTTTTTTTTTTTCTTTGTTTGTGGTTTTGTTTGTTTTCTATTTTGGTTAAGTTTCCTCATGATAAAAGCAGCCTTTGATATGAGTGCTGCACTTAACGACAGCACCTTCTGTTCGTCTCTGGCTACATCTCTGTGCATCCTGCCTCTTTCTGTTATGCTTGTGCTTCTAGTTACCTAACAACTGTTTCTCTGTTCTGTAAATTACGTTTAGCTCTGTGCCAACATCCTTCCTCTGTAGACTCCCCAAATGTTCAATTAACTGCCTCTTGCTTCTTCTTCTTGTGTAGTTTTCATCTTAACACTCATTACCAGCTCCACACCAAATACACGCAACTGTCCCTAGCTGCCACTAACCCTGGCGACTCCAGAGCCTTCTTCCTGACCGTAACCATGCTCTCAAGCACAAACAACGACTTCATCTCGACATTAATTGAAATGGCTTAAAGGCAGAAGTGCTTCTAACAGGAGAAGGCAGTCTCCAAAAATACCGTTGCTCATCCTTTCCCTTTTTGGCTCCTCGGGACTGGATTCTAAAAAGTGTTACTGGTGGAGCTATCCCCGTACCAATCCAGCTACGCTTCCAACACTCCTATGACTGACCTGAGCCTGCCACACAGGTGACCACCCAGATGATCGCTCCCTCAGTTCAGGCTGACAACATCATCATTGTCTTGCTACAACTTGTGTGGAAAATCTCATTCACACCCCCAACTTTTCACAGCATAACTCTTTTTTCATAGGTCTCGAGCCCTAGCTATCCAGACAAAATTAAACAGAAATGACCCGTCCTCCCTTTTCAGCTGTAAAGAGGACATGTTTTTACACAAACTTCACCTGGTACCTCTAAGAGCACTGCAGGTCCTGCCCTAGGAATGGGCAGGAATTGCTTTCTGCACTTTCAGATTCCCTCTGAATATTCACAGCACGTTTACACTTCCTGGAAAAAAAAAAAAGAAAAAAAAAAGAAAAAAAAAGTTTTTAACTAGTTCAAGATGAGATCTTTCAAAAGACCTTTCAGGATACAGTTGTTTACCACAGTGAAAGATATATCTAGATCTCTGATCTTTTTTGAAATCCATCTTTCTTTGAATCTGACTAAAACCTTGTCCGAACTTCCCCCTTCCTCTTCTTAAAAGCAGCAGTACTTGCTGTATATTTCAAGTGATTGTGATCATCATGCTTATGCTTCAAGTAATTTTACTGGGGATACCACTGAACACAAACCTGAACAGCTTTGCCTGTGATGACATCGACCAGACTTTTATCCACCCAAGCTCGCATTGAAGGAAAAAATGTTTAACTGGCCAGTGCAGGAGTGACTCTCTACTGAGATAAATCTTTTAATCTGAATAGAAACAGGTAATGCGTTTTTACACCGTTGTAATTTGTCCACAATCCAAAAGCACTGCAATTTGTAAAGCACGCAGTTTGGTCAGTAGACATGAATACTCAATCCCATTGAGGGCTCTGTTTATAAAGTTGTGTTTGGAGCTTACTTGAAAGGCAGCCACGCTGACTCATATTTGAAGACACCCATTCTCCAAACAGTTCATTTGGTGCTGCATGGGCAATATCACAAGTCCACCCCACCATTCTCAAATACTACAACATGCCAGAAGTGTTTCCTTCCAGCAAGTTAAATTCCAGTTACTTCTGATGGCACGTTTCAAAGAGAAAATCCTAAACAATTGATGCAATGTAAGAACTGGAACAAGCTTCCTTCTTTACACCGTGCCTAAATCCTATGAGTACAGCAGTCCAAAGGAATCATTGCACTTTCACCTCTCATGCTTTCTGAATCTGAATGTTTTGGTATGTAGTTCCAGTCCGCATGCTAAAAATTTACTGCTACGGCTAGACTTACAAGAATAGCTGTTTAGGGGCGCTTAAGGGGATATTTCTTACAACTCAAAGCAATTTAGTAATATAAAAGCAAAATGTTGCAAAAAAAAAAAAAAGTAAAAAGAAATCTTAAAATGTCCCTTGTATACAAACAAGCTTTTATACCACTCTGAATGGGAACAAAGTGACATCTTTATTAGGCTTTTGAGCAGGCATGAATACATCCTGGTGTAACAGAATTAGATGCATTTGTGAGCTGTAATTACAAGTCTGAAAGACATAGCTTGCCATGAATATGTATAGATCTAACAAAGTACACAGGGATGTTGCCTCTAGCCAGTCTCAAAAAAGCGTGTCTCATTATTTATCAAAGAATTACTTCCTGGCCTACATACACAGACAATTCCAGTTTACGCCATCCAGAGCGTCCATCTACACTGGCAAAATGTGTGCATTTCTGAACAGACACTTATGCAAGCAGTTTAAGTACAGCTACTGCATACAAGCATCTGTTCCTTTTAGTTAGATCCATTCTAATAGCTGTCAGAACTGTTGTTACAGTTAATTTGCCTAAGCACAGTCACAGCTTCAATTAATTTTGGAATTACTGCAAGTCGTGGCATAGGAAAAACATGAGGTTTTGTGGTGTTTCCCCTTCTTGTGTAACCTTGCTGTGTAGTTTGAGCTGACACAGTGTACATTCCTCCTTCTATTAAGCAGCTGCGTGAGTGCCAGAAAACTCCTACCAATATTGCCTATGAAAAAAATCATAGGTTTAAAGGTAAAAGGGACCACTAAGTAACTTCCTGTCATTTCATGTCATATTTTATTAAGTTCTAACATGTCGACCCTAGTAACTTATTAAAACAAGCTATCTAGTTTGTTATAATGAGGGAAAAAGAACTGTTTCTGATAAAAAATGTATGCTTTTTTTTTTTTTTTTTTTTTTTAGGCTCCAGGTTTGGGCTACTGGTTTTTGCTGGGCCTCTTTTTTGTGTTGTCACAATACACGTGCATTAATAATACGTGTGTGTTAATCAGTTCTAATGTAATACGACATGAGCTCTTGCACAACCTTTTTTCCTCTGCTGAATCATCTGTAGTTCTGTGCCTTGCCCAATATTTCAACATCCTTTCTGAAATGCATGCATACCTTCCTTGCCTAAATAATGCTATACAATTAGTTTTCCCTTACTCCTCATGTTTCCCCTACACAAGAAACAACTTACCATCCTGTTGCACAATAAGAACGTTTGTCCAATTCCAACCTTTAATCCTTGCCAGTCTCTGTATTCCAAGAATCAGCCATTTTAGGGAGATGTTACCAATTCCTCCTACCTACATATATAACATGGCATTTAGTTGAGTTGGAATGACACGTCACACGTTATTAACTTAAATTAGCAAAAAAGATACCCAGACTTTATTGTGAATGACTTTTTTTTGTTTTGTTTTCTTGACAACAATTGTGGAAGAAAATTGACTAGTATGGATCTTGGAACCTTGTTCAGGAAACCTTTAGGAAATGCCAATAATGCCTTACTGACATCTTAAAGGGCAGTTGTCAGTGGCAGAAAGCACTTGACTTTTTAAAGCAATTCTTGGCTTGAAGGTCCCCGTTTGTTTTGGCAACATGAAAGCAACATTTCACAGGATCACGTGATGTCACAGAAAAAACACATACAATACCTTGCACTTCCTGCCCTCAGACATATATTCAACCTTCCAAATAAAATGGATTTACAGATCCACTACTGTAATTTCCTCCCCTCCTCTAGTAGAAAGAGTTCATAACCTAATGACAAATGAAGAATAAAGTTCAAGATGCACTTTGATGTGGAAGCACCAGCAGATATATTGGGAATGTCACCATTTTATTCTGTTCAGTCTTGCAAGTTACAAGAAACATCAGTAAAGAAGACAGGAAATTAAACGTTTACATCCTTCTTCCCCCAGTACTTCCTCCCAGTCTTACAAATGTGAATGCCCAAGCCTACAGCCTTTGTCCAGACACTTTGTGGCTTTCAGGTGAGGAAAATATAATTTCAACAGCAACTTCTAGCTTGGAAAAGTTGAAAATAACAGAAAACCATTTATTTCTACCAGTTCAAGAGACTTTTTTGCTAGCTTCCCATCAGCTGAATTTAAGGAGTGAGACTAAACGATGGATTGCACAGTTTAATAATTTTCCTCAGCTGTCCACATAACATCAGCACCTAAGTTGTTAATCAATCCATCTCTGAACCATTAAGCATTTTCAGCTAAACTTGTCTGTGACAACACTTTCAAACAGCCTCTTGTAGTAGCAGTTGAACATCTAGGTACAGATCATCAGCCACCCACACTGAAGTCTGTCTGTGATGAATCTGACTTCAAGAATACATGCCCAATGAAAGCCAAAGAACAGGACCATAAGGGACAGACAGCAAGCTTTTCACAGAGAGGTTACACGATTGAAACAAGCCCTGGCTTTTCAAAGGATTTTTCCCACTGCATTGTTTTAGCTGGTACTATAAAAACATTTTTTCCCCAAATCTTCACAGCACAAGAAAAGCAGTATATAAACCTCTCCCAAACACTGCATCAGGATCTCCATAGCCTCTACCACATCCAAAAGAAACTGCCTGTTATTGCACACCAAGTACTTCTCAAATGGGAAGGAACTGCTGGTACCCTGTAAGCATATACTTCAGAAAATTATTCTGTTTCCATCACATTTAACAAGTTCAGAAATGTACATTAGCAGATGAAGGCACTGAAATCACTTTTCCAACACAGATGTGCTCTCCAAGGTGGATAAGATTTGCTGACACTACAGTAAAAATTCAAATACCCCACATTTATAAAACTGGACTGAAGCCACATTGCAGCCCTTTTCACAATTTCATCTGTTTTCAAGAACAGCATTGTCCTGATGTCTAATATGAAGATAATCACTACATAGCTAGAGTTATATTTATCATGTAGCAACTAGGCACTGGCTCTTCCACCCCAGTTTCAGTTACAGTTCAGTGACAGCTGTTGCAAAAGCTGACCATGACCTGTTGGTACATGGCCATGGTATAGTTTAAAGCTACAAAGGTAGATAATACCATGGTTAAGGAAGATATGAGATGCCTTTTATTATGAGCTTCCTCCGTGTATTAAGATAAACTGGGAGAAAGAGGACAGGAAGATGACATTTTATCGTGTAGTTTTTCCCTCCCCTCCAGACATTCAAAGCAAGAGTAGAGGTTTCTTGTTCTTGCAGATGAGTTCTAAAAACAGTTACCCTTTCCCAACATATTATAATCAGTCAGGTTTGTCCCAGCTAGCTTAGAAATGAACAAAGGAAAGACATTTTAAAATAGTTGTGATGTCAAGGGTAGAGTCAAATGTAATGCACTTTAGTATGTACTGTCTACACAAGGTCTTTTTCAAGGAAAATTTCCAGTCACATGCTGAATCGCCTAGGCACCATAACAGTAACCATTTAGACCATGTAGAAGTTCCTTATCACACAGGGTAAGGTGAACCAAGCAAATTGGATTTTGAACTAGATCCTTCAGTGATCATTAATACATCTGGTTTGTCATCTGCTCCAAATAAAGTTTAAGACCAGTATACATAGCTCCCTACACCACAGATACGAAGGCAAGAAGTCATAAGCATATTCCTAAAATACCAGTCATCTGGTACTTTCTATATCAGTCTTATCAGGTGCCATCTCAACTGAAAGAGCAACCTAATTTGGCATGTTAGGAATGGCTTGTGTACCATTTACAGATGTTATGGCACTAACTGCAGATTTCCTCAAGCCTTCTGTCACTGGACGCCATTAAACAGGCAACGTCCCCTTTCTCAAACTGTGATGGCAGCTAAAACCCCAGCTTCAGCAGACCCGCAGTTCATTCTCTAAGCCATAGATTTTTGCTTTTAATTTTTTTAGTTCTCCTTGAATTTTACGGGTTAGCCTGTTTCCTTGACGGACCTCATGCAGAACTGCAAGATCCTGGTCTGGCCCAATACTCAGAGTCACCTAAAAAGGAACAGAGAAACAGATTAATACAAACAACATTGTACAGAGTACAGTTTAGAGAGTACAGTGAGTCTATCAGAAAGAGAACTCTAAAGAAGATGCTTTGTAGCTAGCAAAGAGGATGCTTAAGCTAACATCACTGGGCTAATGCATATCACCAACAGAAAAGTATTCCAAAACCAAAAAAAAAATAACAGATAAAGCTTTCATACATCAGGATGTTATAGTATTGGTGAGAAAGAAATCTGAACAGAATATTATCAAGTTTACCTATAACCTTTTGGGTTATTTTTACTTCCTGTATTATCTGGAGAGCCACAAAAAAGAGGTGAGTTAAAATACTTATCAACTTCTATATGACTGTAAGTTTCTCTTCTGATAGGAAGACAGTTTATCATCTTTTGCTGTGAGAACTAGAAGTGGTCTATCTTTTGTGGCCAACCCACTGCCTTCTGAACTGCATACGACTGACTCAAGAGCACTTCAAGTACAATTCCTAATCTCAAGCCAGGTCATATAGCAGATACTGAGCTGAACAGAGGCTGCCAGGTAATCATAGTTCCTCATGGCAAACTAGCAAGGGCTGCCATTTCCTGTCACCCTGGACTTGGATAGCATGCTAGCCCAGTCACATTCAGCATCACAGCAGCACAGACTTGGAAGCTCCTCTCAAAGCTCTTTTCTCTTGACCCCTTAGGGTGTCACACTGTCATTATGTAGCTCTTGGTCAAAGAGTTTAATATACCATTCAGGAAATGTAGTCATCTATAGTTATTTTGACTGAAGTAGTAAGAATTAAAGTATCACAGAGACTTCTAACAAGCATTTTATTCTTCTGCCCTCTTGTGGCTGGAAGCGTAAATAAATTAAGAATAAGATTAAGAACATGCCCATAGTAACAAAATATACAGGTCTGCGGTAAAGATATCATAGGCAATTTTTCCGCATCCACATATGGTTGAAGTTTAGTCCTTATAGAACAAAGTCAAACCCAGAGCCAAACAAACAAACAAAAAAATCCAAGCCTTTAGTGAAGACAAATGTATTAATCTAAATGAATTGAGCTGTGTGCCAAAAACACAGAAAACAAGTACATCTGTGGCACTGCCAACTAGATGACTGAAAGAGTCAGTTGGACAAAAGCAATGCCTAGTGATCCTCTCAAGCACATATTATATAAATATCACATTGTAAACTCCAGAAAACATCAAGGCTGTGGCTTAAGGCCCATTTAAGCTGTTCTGATGTTCATCTGCACATCTAGAAGATGCATCTTATTTCAAAGTTACACAGCTTCTACTTTAAGCCACTGTTTCTGCTGTGATTTTTGCAGTTACAAATGAGACATTTACAAAGGAATAACAGAATATTCACAATACTTAAGTCAGTATTCTATTCTTACTAGAACAAAACCTAACGTAATGGCCCGCAGGAAAAAAAAAAAAATCGACATATTCTTTGCAGAATATTCTTCTACAACAAACTACTGTCCTGCCTTGGAATTTTGAGACAGCTAAGTCAGCTGGAGGTATCAGATAACTTTCAGAGCTGTAGTAAAAAGATATTGCTAATGTATAAACAGGACAGTCCCTGGACAAACTTGATGCTTGACTGATTAACAGTGACAAACCATTTTTGCTGAATAAAATACATAAGAGGGCAAACTTTATCAAACATTAATATCTAAATGACCATTTAGGAAAGTAATTATTTTCCTTAACTCTAGGGAAATATTGCATTTAAATACTGAGACTACACCTCTATTGGGTAAGCTCATAATGATCTCCTTCAGCAATGAGTTGTTACCTTAAAAAGCTGCTTCTCTACATCTTTCAGCTTCTGCTGAAGCTGTTTAATGTCATTCTTAAAGCCTTCCACTTCCATGTTACGACGTTTTTCCAAAGCCTCATATCGCTGAGTCATCAGCTTCAGGCGCTTCCCCATCTTTTCTGAGCGTTCCTATGGAGATGAAAACTCAGTGGGGTAGTAGAATAGAGGCTGAAAGATCATCACATAGCTAGCTGATTATTACAGACTAATTACCTTAAAGAGTTCTCTGCCAACATCTCCCTCCTCACGAATCCTAGCCAGCTCATTTTCCAGGGTGATACACTGCTCTCTGTACATGTTTGAGAGCCGCTGCTCCTGCATCAGTTGTTCTTGCATTGACTAAGATGTAGAAGGAACAGAAAGAATTAACTCTAAAGCCAGTGCTCACAACATTTCCACTGCTCTGGAAAAACAAGTGTGACAGATGGACAGTAAGATAGGCAAATAACAATAACTGGAGCCAAAGTTAATGAAATAACTAGGTAAGGACCCCTCCCACATTATTCCTTCCAATGCCACCACATCTTAATTAGGTGATCAGTTCTGCATGACAGTTCAAAGAACTCTCTCCTCTTCCCCTTAAAAATAATATCCAGCAATAGTGCTGTAGTTTCTGTTTTCTCACCTGCTTGCCCAGTACTGCACTTCAGAACAATCTGCATACAGTGGTAGATGAAAACAATTCCCTATTGTGTATTTACTTTCTAAGTCCTTATTGCTTATTTATCCGCTTCAGATCTTCTCACTGGAAGCGTATTAGAAGTGGATGAAATCCTGACTACTGTAGAAGAGCTACGGGACACCAAGTGAAAGGAGTTTATTCTCCACTGATAACAGGGAGGAACAGACACCACATTCTAAGTCCATTAACTGGAAGCATTTATACTTAAAGGCATGTGCAACAAGCAGGTTAAGAACTGTTGGCCCATATATCATGTGATTTGCACTGGGCGTAAGAGAAACCAATAGCGAAACACTACCACAGATATTAGCTATACCTTTTACCTGAAATTTAAAAACAACACTGCAGCAGGAAAGGCCTTTTTTTAAAAAAAAATAAAAATAATAATTAAAAAAATAGTGCATTAGTGCCAGCAACAATGCAACTTACAGCAAACGTATACAGCTTTGCAACAACTAGCTACTGCCTATCTTGTCAAGATCCAGATGCTTGCAGTTTTCCAAAGACTATTAAGAGAGCCTCTCCCTTGGACAAAAATTTACCTTTATTTCTCTACTGTGGAGTTTCCAAGCTTCTTGAACTGTTTGAGGCATCTTCTTGGTATCTCTCTGCTTCTTCTCTCTTTCTGGCTCCCTGCTGATAAGCTGATCTGGATCTTTGTCAAGTTTCCTCAACAGACTGTCTTTCTCTGCCATCCATGCTTTCTCATTGGCTCGGGTATCAAACTTCAGCTGGAGAAAGTCACGGGTACTCTCATATAAGAGATTTTGAGTCTTATGGAGTCTGTAAAAAGGGATTCCGGTGGAGTTAATTCATTTATTTCCTAGTCCCTGCCCTAATTTCCTCAGTCTTCATTGCAAATTAGAAGAAGCATAAACCAAAAAGATAGGTATTTTCCTAATACATTTAGTTCATCTAATGGAAGAAGTGATGTTCTTTCTATGTGAAACAGTATTTTTGATATGTTGACTACCCTATCTCCTTCCACATACTGCCAAGCAGATGGCTGCATAATTTGCTTTTCTGCCTGCTGCAGCAAGCAACATACTGAAAGCCAACATATTTTTGTTGTACCCCTTCTTATCTCATTACTACATTACATCATGGTTATTCTCTCAAACTCACTTATCTGTTAAAGTTTTAATCTTGTCCTGGTCCCTCTGATGCTGGACCTGGGCTTCCTCCATATGAATCCGCCTGTCCTCTAGTAACGCCTCAAGCTGTTCCTTGGATAATCGCGTCTGTTCTTCTAGCTGAGCTTGCAGGGCCTCCACCTGAATAGGTATGCAGAGACGTTACTGAGTAAGTTCTCACAGCAGGCCTGCTCCTGTCCTTGCAAGTCCCTTTTAAATTCCAGAATTCAAGTCAAAGACTCTACCCAACAATAACTTCTGGAGTTCTAAATTCTCAATTTTTGTTTTCATTTTAACATTGATTTTTTTTCAAGTAACTAAAACATTTTAAGAAAAATAATCATGCCATAAGCAAGACAGGTACACCGTACAGCAGAAAAAGATAGAAGCAACAGACAAGAGAAGCAACAGATAGAAGATAATGGAAAGATTTAAACTGCACACAGGATGTGACAAATCCTGTGGAATATGCAAGCAGACTTCTCTCCCTCTGCTATCAACTTCCAATGGAATGGTGATAATTAAACCCAAATTCCAGGAAGGCAGCAACTCCATGTATCTTGAAGAAAAGGAATTGCTCAGTTAGAATGAAGCATTAAATGTACACGAGATGAGTGAAGGAGAGAGATGCAGAGTCATGACCTAGGTCAGGGAGACAAATTGCCCTATTGTAAGGCACTGTTTGAAAAAAAATTGACATGAATTTACATTGCTTATTTTATGACAATTTTCTATGATGTTTTTACTCCAGAATAAATGTTATTACAACAGCCAACTGCCCAGTAGGTCAGTCACTACAGTTCTTAAATGAAAATCTTGATCTGCTGTACAAGTTTGCTCTTTATTTCCTTTTCTTGACTCATCCTTCCTTGTGCTTTACATGTATCTTCTGCTATCTTCCCCAGTTCATGATTCTGTATGTTTCATCCTTCATTCTGTCATGCTATCTATACTATCCTTCACTGAAGTCTAGCACAGGGAACTTTTTTCGCTGTACTAGTGCATTTTATTGTGGATGACTAATTCCGTCTCAGACCCATTCCTTTTGTCACACTTCCATGAAATACCCAAACCTGCAGATTTGCTGTGGATTTAATGTAAATTGATAGCCTACCAAGGAAATTATGAGAGTTAACATCAGTTACAAACTCTGTACTTAAAGGCACCACATTTAAGTTGGCTTTACTGTAACACATTCTTATGTAAAGCTTCCAGAATCAGACACAAGTTCTTAAATCTAAGCCATTCACCACAAAGAAACAGCTAAGCAAACTGACAGAAAGTGGGAATCATTAGTAAGATGTGGGACTAATAAATTGGTAGAATCTGTATCTTATGTAGGCAGACAGCACATTTGTCTAACAATTTCCTGGACTGACAGAAAATACATCCTTCGCTTAGTGAAAGATTTTACCTGAAGTAGGAGTGTTTGGTTGTCCCTCTGATACCTCTCAGGACTTTCTGGTTTCTCTCCTTTTGCTGCTCGCTTTGAAGTGCTCCTCTTGGTGCCTATTTGCAGAAATCAATGAGAAGTGGAAAAGTGTACTCCAGTCTAAGTGCAATACCTTTCCAAACATGGCGTACTGTATGCACTGGATGGCCTACAAGAACAGGAAAAAAATTGCAACTGCAACAGTCACAAAAACTTCCAGAGGGCTACCTGGATGAAAAAAGTTTCAGAGCTTATGGCTCGTATACCTTTATCCCACACTATCACACATCAATATTTAGGCAACCTACCTACTGATTTTCTTGGCATATTTAGAAAGTGAACATGTTTTCTTAAGTAAAGGATGAATAGGCAGATAACACAGCTGCACAAGCATCAAACCTTGAGTGAGTTTTGAGCTTGTTAGCTAATCTCAATCAATTTGGAAAAGCTAGTTCTTTCAAAAGAGAAAATCCCTAAGTAGATATACAGACCCAAACTACTGTCTACGCTAAAGGCAGGCGTAACAGCCCATCTTGGAATGGCTTTGGCTAAGAGTGCCCATCCAGTTCGTACCTGCATGGCTCCAGAACAGCTATTCCATAGTCATAACAGCTTGTTCTTCAGCTGAGCAGATCAAGGACATGAGACCAGCTCAGGTTATTTTAAAAGATTTTGAAAGGAAGCCTAGAGTACTGAATGCATAAGGATGCATTACTGAATGCATGGATACATTTTGGGAACTTAATGGAAGCATACCAAAGTACTCAAAGTAAATAATTATTTTGATAGACTGGACAAACACAGAAGTATCAAGAGCTGAGCTGCTGTTAGACCGTCTTGGTATGCTACCTGTTCTAGAAGCATCATATCCTTCATGTGGATCTCTGGAGTTACCTGGCCTTTGCAGAACAGTAACCTATAGAAACAAGATTAGATAACTCAACATCTGACTTCTCTAAACATGCAATAATCAAGAACAAATCTTAAAGATGAAAATGGATAAAGATGTCCAAGGGAACAGCATTTCCTTACTTCTGTCACAAGAAAAGGAAGATATTCACAAGCTGAATGTACATGTTGAAAAAAGTTGCCTTTGTAATGGCTAACTTGCCATTTCTGCCTCTTTTTTCCTCAAAAGAACAACTGGAAAGTAAGCCTGCCCTTGATGGCTTCATTAGGATGAAAAACAGCACCCTCAACAGGAAAAAGAGCATTTGGGGACAGACAAAAAGAGAGAAGGTAAAGATGAAAATTACATTATTTCCTTCTTTCATATTCCTTCTCTTAGCAGCCCAAAGAAACATGAAGCTTGATTTATCAGCACATTCACTCAAGCTACTAAACAAACCTGGGATAAATACTAATACAGCTACTGAAACAAACCAATGTTGAACTGAAATCCACTTAAAAACAGGAGGCCATGAAGGAACAGGTTATAACCCCAATGCTTATCTCATGGCAGATACTATATAATATGCCTAACTTTAGTGCTACTCTGCATTATGGAATTTTAAAGCTTCTGCAAGATTTTTGCACTGCTTGAGCAGTGCAGAGTAACTAGAGGATGCAGAGTCCAGCCTTTTTCCTACACTTCACTCCATAAGAAAACCTTATATTCCATCATACTCTCTGTATATCTGAATCATGTGACTTTCTTGACAAGTAGGTTCAAATACACTGTTTGTTCTTCATACGAACTGCCATTTAATCAGTTTGTCAATATTTCGCTATTTCTGAAGTATGCAGCACAATATTGACTAGAGGGGATGGCTCTTCTGTAGTCTCCTGCACAGGAATTTGCAACAGCCATCTCAATACTGCTTTACTCTACTGAGATCTTAACTGCTACCTCTCAGTGGTACTGAGACAGCTGATCTTCACACAGCATACCAGGTGATTTTCTGCACTTCCTTTTTTTCTTTTGTCTTTGTAGTCCTCTCTCCAGCTTCTCCATGACCATTAGCCAGATGGTTTCAGACTCCTATCTGACATTTAGGAGGCTCTCCCACTTTGGGTTTATTTAACAACTTTTGACTTGTGGGACAGATCTGGTCTGTGGTCAGCCTCTCATGTACGGATCTTCATATTGCAATTACAAGCACAGTTCTACAGAAAAAATGAACTTGCCTTGTGTGGTGGCTCCTTGTGAAAATATGTAACTTCTCCTTTGTCTGTTCCCACTAAAGCCAGGAGGTGCTGAATTTTTTTCCTATCCTCCAGTTCCCTAGAATTCAAAGAAAGTTATCACTGCATTACTATTTTGAAATACATCATGATGTTGTGACACAGTCTTTCTAGTTTACTCATTAATGTCTCCAAGTTTTCCAAACTGTTCAGCTCTTGAGAACACTTCTTTAAAAAGGAACTCCCAAAGACATTACTGATGTGGCATATCTACAAAGGAAAATACCAATTCTGTTGGCATTGGGAGGCATTCTTCTTTGCAAACATAACAATACTAGGCTGATAACACATGGTAGTAAAGAATTTGCATTCCAGAGTTATGAACTACCTAAAAACCTTGCAGATACTTCATTTAATAGATTCTAAGCACATCTTTTTTTTAAAGCAAACTAGATTAAGTGCTGTATCACACTTCTGTCGCACTCTTGAGAAATGCCAAAGCACATCAGCACATTTTTTGACTTAAGTTCTTAAAACTTTAACAGAAAACTTGGTATCACCCACACAAGTTCATAAGAAGCTTGGAAACTCCTTTGCCATTGGCAGCCAGTCCAGCACAGCAGTGTACACTTCAGTTCAACAGCTACGTGGCATTAGATTGGAATGGCTGCCAGCATGATCCCAGCGAGTCAGGAAAACTATTTGTTTTCATCTGTGTTTTCTACTTGAGTTTAAATGGAAGACTGAGGGAAGACATTGTGCCAGGCAGGTACAAAGTCTACTTAAATCAAAACCTCCACTGGCAACTTGATTCAAACATGTTCAACTTTTTTTTTTTTTTTTTTTCTGCTGCTGGAATAGGAGGTATGAGTGGAAGCGTATTTAGTAGCCTGACAGATTACATTCCACCTTCACGACTGGTATGATTTCATAGAAGCCCTCCTTGGTTAAGTGTGGCCTAACTGCTTCTCAGAAGACTCCAGATCTGGTGAGAACTAGTACATAATGCACGCACTTGCTACCACCAGTGACCCAGTCCGCAATCCAGACACACCTGATTTTTAGCCGGTCGTTCTCTGAGTAAAGGCGGAGGACATGTTCCCTCTCCTGGAAGAGGTAGACTTGCATGTCACTCAAAGCCTTTTGCAACTCTGCAATTTCCTCTTCTCGCTGACGTACTTCCCATTGCAGTTTGTGCTAGGTAAAGAGAATGAGGTACTTGAAACAATGCAGAGCACTGGGCAACCCTCAGAAAGTACAAACTGCTTGTGCCAGACCCTGAGCCCATAACTGGAATGTAACAACTGTCAGAGTATTGATCTCTTACAAAATTTGACCAGATGAGGGCAGTATTGGAAAGTTTTTAAATAGGTTTCAAAAGGGAGCTCACAGTCCCCATTGCCATCGTCATCGTCAGTACCCAACACCAGTAAAAAGGCTCATGCTAAGGGCCTCCAACTTCCAATGGTTGCACTCCTGCACTGGCAGCCAGAGTGGTGCAGGTAAGAGGAGTCTGACTTCAACAAAAAACTAACAAAACCTGTAAAATAGTAGTTACTCTTAAAAGCAATTACTGAAGAATAAACAGTGATTTGTATGGCTTAGTAGTAGGAAATTTGTCTAGTTACTATGTTTCATTAATGTTTGTCTAGCTGGTGTGGAAAACTAACAAGCCCTACAGAAGACTGTTCCTGAAGGACTGAAGGCACTATTTTGGAACTTCGGACATCTTTCTCCTATATGTTGAATTAAAGAAGTTCGGATGTCTGAAGGTTTTCAGGCTGCTTCAAGCATGGCCAATAGGTGAGGAAGCACCTCAGTGGCCATTCTGCTCCCAAAGGGTGATTCAGAATTACAAAGATGCCATCTAGAGAGATGTATGCTGTTAAGGCATATTAGAACACAAATTAAAGATAGCCTCTAAGATTTTTTTTCCTCTTTAAATACAAAGATTTTTAAGTTTTAGAATTTAAGTTTCTACTTAATCGCTGTGTAGTGCTACTGCTACATATAGCCTATGGCCAAGCTCATGAATTCCGCTGCAATAAATACAAATTGTATCTGTATATCAAGGCTCATTAAATTTGCACAAAAGCGCACTCTTTCCTCACATTAAGAGGCAAGGAAATTAAACTGGATGTCATCTGAACATCTAAACTCAGGCTTCAATTTAAAAATAAAAAGAACAGGAACAACCAGTATACAAGCAAGCTATAATAAATTAAGAATAGAAGAATATTGTACAAGCATGTTTCCCTTTGCTTTGACAGAGGGCAGACAGCCAGATTTTGAAATCAAAGCCTGAGATCCTCTTATTTCTTCTTAGCTCAGTCCTACCCTATTACTGGTAAACCTTAAGACCAGGTGTGCTGAGATCTGAAATGAAGAAAAATATTAACTCTTTGCTGGTTCAAGGAGGTTTGTGTAACAATACACAGCCTACCAAAAAAAGCTCTTTTCCTAACCTGCTCATCATATGTTTCTTTGTATCTCTCCAGCCTTTTTACCAAATCCTCATGCTCCTCATCAAAGTCAGCAATCTTCTTGCGGTAGTATTCCAGCAGCTCCCGGGAAGGGCGCAGGAGGGCCAGGCGCTCGTTGATGGACGGGAGAGGAGTAGAGTTGTCCTGACTCTGAGGCTGAGAACTAGAGTGTCTGGATGAGACATGGGGGGTTGCCAGCCTGGACAGAAACATTTTCTAATGACATGCAAGCTTCAGATAATAACATAAGCCATTAAAAAAAAAAAAAAAAAAAAAAAAAAACATGAGATTTTTGCTTTTAACATAGACTCAATTTTAAACAGTAGCTTGTCTGCACTCCAGGTATTAACGGGAAATCAAAGCATTTAGGAGAACCAAAATCTTCAACATAGAAAGAACAGCTGGCAGACTCACTATGCCATGGAGATGGGGCACCTTATGGAAAAGGGAAAAGGACAAAAATGTTAGAGGGGGAAAGTCTGATGGATTATTTGGGGAGGGTAAACTTGAAAGGAAGAAGAGGCAAGAAAAAGAGGAGCGAGAGGAGAGAGCAAAGATCACAAAGTCTTTTGCTTTGGCATTAGAAGCAGCAGGCACTACAGGATAAAGAGAAAGACAATCTGTAATAGTTTTTCTGATTAAAGAGAACAATTTAAGGTTAGCTGATGCACAAGCCCTCATAACTGAAGATGTATGTCTAGGAGTCTACATGCTGTCCTTTTTGGTGTTATCTGCAGAATTTGTCCACCCTAGACGGTGAAATGGAAAATCCCAAATTACTGAATTTGATGCTGAGGTAGTAGGAAGAGACTGCGTTGCTGTTACATAAATCACTTTAAGAATATGTATGTGCAATTACATATCTTAAGCAACATTGACTGCATTCAGACATTTAACATGCTCAAATAAGCACCACATTTGCCTATCTAGAGCTGCACACAATTCAAAATTCTCTTGAGAAGTGTTCTCTTAGTTATGTTGATCTGACACACATTGTTTTACCATACCATCAGTAGCAGAATTAAAGCTAAATAGCCTCTTTAGAAAAGATCTATTTAACTCGGTAAGAGCTCACTCCAGAACCTGAATCTGGAGCCCGAACTTTGATCAGAGGGATCTGGCAGGCGACAGAGGCACCGGTGGCCCTTACCTACTGCTCATCAGAGCTTACAGAACCCAAAAGTGCAACTTCCACGAAAACCTTACACATGCCAAGCTCCTTAATTCCTGTCATTGTAAGGAAGTGATAATTAAAAGCATCTATCTTACGTAGGAACCTCCCCAACAGCTGTGTGGGAAAAAAAAGAAGACAACAGACACACTTACAAAAATGAGTAACAGCAACAAGAGGAAACAGGAGAATACTTTATTACTGAAGTAAAGGACAGCAGAAGTAGGCAGGCACAAGAGTAAGAAAGCACAGCAGCGCAGGAGCGGACAAAGCAGCGCCTCGCTTAAGGTAAAGCCCGGCTACGGGACACGAAGGGGAAAGGCGGGCGGCAGGGCCCGGGGTAGCGGCCCCTCTACCTTGCGGAGCGCGGGGAGGTGCCGGCAGAGCGGTCCGCGGCGCTCATGGCGGCCCCGCCGCTGGGGACTCTGAGGGGGTTCTGAGGGGACCGGCCGGGAGCAGCCACCGCCGCCCCCACACGGCCCCAACGGCCGCCTAACCGCCGCCAACCGCCCTCCGCCGCTTGAACGGGCAGCCACCCGCCGCCTCCTCCAATCACGGGCAGCCTTCCACGCGGCGCCGGCCGCCTCCACCAATCAGCGCTCGCGACACGGCCGGCCCACGCCGGAGCCTCTGGGAGTTGTAGTGCGGCGGGCCGAGGGGGGGCAACCCGCGTCGTGAGGGGTGCTCTGGGGGGAAGGGCAGCGGGCACGAAGGAGTCGCGGGGCCCGCTGGTTCAGCCGGCCTCTCAATTCGTACCCGTGTTTTTTTAGATCATCTAGGTGCTTTTTAGCCTCATCCTTCCCCTGTGTACCTCGACATAGCCAGAAGTGCTTCTTACAGTTTATGCAATGAAGCGTTTCCTAAGCTAAGTACCACATCTGCTAGGAAAAAACATGGATGTTAATAAGATATATATATATATATATATTTTCCCTAGGCTTACAGAGTTATTAAGTTCTATTTCAAATTTCCCCAGTTATTTCCAGGAAGATACATTGTGCAGGTGAGCAGAATTTCCTTACGTTTCAATGGACACACAATATGCACAGGTGATGGCAGATAATTTTCTGGGCAAAGTCCAGAACACGACCCGTTATTATCCTTGGTTAGACAAGCTGCTTTCTCCACTCCATATAAAGCAGTTGGAAATACATTGTAAGAGGTTTAAGTCTCCTCCCGGCAGGGGAGTGCTAAATAGTTCCAGATGACCAAGAAGAACAAAGATTGACTTGGGGTCCACAAGGCACAGCACACTCCAACGTTTCAGGGGCTAACAATACCCAAACTGGAGAAGGTAACTGAGAAAACAACATTTGATTAATAAAAGGAAATTTGCAGAACTGATAAAATTAAAAATAATAATTAAAAAATATCCCTTGCATGTTATTTATGACTTTTAATCTTTTTACTCTCCGGGAAACCTGCCCTCTTCCCTGCAGTGCCTTCCAAAACTCACCACTAACCAAAACACACAAATGAAACAGCCTTGAACAGCAGAGAAGGAAATCAACAAGGGTCTGGTTCTCAAAACAGAAGTTTTGCACAGATTAAGTGCTTTCTAGCATAGAGTTTCCCCCCCATACTATTCCTGGCTAAATCATTGCTTATCTCGGAAATCAGGTATGCTGGTGATTCAGCTCTTGGGAATAGTGACTATCCACATACATTCCCTCAGGAGAATCTGGTACAGCTCATCAGAAAAACAGATACTAGAAAATAAATAAATAAATAAAAATGGCAGGAGTATGTAGAAATACAATTTCTAGATGCTGGTGAGGAAACATCTGCACTCCACATGGTTTTGGAGTCATAAAAATACCAGGCATCCATGTCAAGAACCCCTTGCAAAAATATGTAAGGCTTTGCAGCAACACAATATCCTCTGGTCAACTCACTCGATGTTTTATAATATCAGTTTGCTGTTACCTATAACTTTTGTCAAAACTAACCATTTGCATTTAAGCCCTTTGTTTCCCATATGCAAAATGTGGGCAACAGCTCTTCAATCTAGCAGGGAAATGATGGAGATAAATGTATTTGTCTGTGTGAAGCACATATTGGGAGCCTCACGGTAACAGGGGGAGGAAATTGCATGTTCTGAGTCTAAAACAGTATGCCAGGATCCAGGCTGTGACAAAGCAATAAGCCATCGGTGGAGATGTGAGGTATGGTGAATGCTGAGATCAGCATTGGTTAAAAAACAAACAGTATGCACCTCTTTTTTTAAAGAATATGTGATAATAGGTTAGTAAAAGCAATCAAGGCCTAAGTTGTGAGTGCTTGACTTTGGAAGTAAAACATTCTACAAGGGGTGAGTGCAGAGTGTCTACCTGTAACAGGGAGGTTGGGGGTTGCTTGGGGACTGCTTCACGCCTTGCCAGTTAGAATCACGGAACCATGAAGGTTGGAAGAGACCTCCGAGATCCTCTGGTCCAACCACCCCCCTACCACCAATGTCACCCACTAATCCATGTCCCCAAGCACCACGTCCAACCTTTCCTTGAACACCCCCAGGGACGGTGACGCCACCACCTCCCTGGGCAACCCGTTCCGGTGCCTGACTGCTCTTTCTGCGAAGAAATGTCTCCTCGTTTCCAGCCTAAAATTATTACAGACTAGGCTTGTGGGACCTTAAGAAGCACCAAGACACGCTGTGGGCTGGTAGAGCTGCCATCGGCCACACATACGCGTTATGCATATGGGCACACACACACGTGCTGTGCATGCGGACGTACGTGTGCGTTAGCACTGGGAAATTTAACTTCAGGGCTGCCCGACGCGGGTCGCCCAGGAGCCCCCCTCAGGCCCCAACATGGCGGCGGCCCCCTCCCGCCTCAGGGCGCCCCCCTCCTCCACGCGCCCCCTCCCCCACCGGCCGCCTCGGGGGCGTGGCCTGTCAGAGGGGGGCGTGGCCTGCGGGCGGGGGGCGTGTCCCGGTCCGTTCCCTGACGTCGTGCTCAGACAATGGGCCGAGCCGGCCCCTCGGCACCGGAAGCGGATGGCCCCGCTCCCCTCACGCATTCCTCCGCGGCGGAAGCGGCGGCGGCTCCCTCCCTCCCCCTCCTCCCGCCCCACTCCTCGCAGCCGGCGGCGGGCCGAGCGCTCCCCTCCCCCCGTGCGCTGAGAGGCGGCCGAGCCCCGTGCGCTGAGGGGCGGGCGCGGCGGAGGGACTACTTTCTCGCTCGGAAGCTTACAGTCTTCCTCCTTCCGGGTGGCAGCGCCGAACTACAACGCGTAACTTCCGGCGGGCTGGAAGGCGACCGAGAGGGGCTGCGGCGGGGGGAGGTGGCCCCGGGGGACGGGGCACGACGCCGCCGCCGCCGCCGCGCGGCAGGAGCCGCCCCCACGCTCCGCCTCTCCTGTCCGGCCGCCCGGGGATGCACCCCGGCCCGCTGCCCAGCCCCTGAGGGCCGCCCCCCGCCGCCCACCGGCCCCATCCCCAGTCAGCGGCGCCTTCCTTCTCTTACCCCCCCGCCCCCAGCCCTCAGCGGCCATGTCGGGGCCCGGCGGCGGGTCGCGCTACGCCGCCGAGTTCGTGCCCCCCCCCGAGTGCCCCGTGTTCGAGCCCAGCTGGGAGGAGTTCAGCGACCCCCTCGGCTTCATCGGCCGCATCCGTGGCCTGGCCGAGAAAACCGGCATCTGCAAGATCCGGCCCCCCAAGGTACCGCCCGCAGGGCGCGGGGCAGGGCGGGGGGCGCCTCGGCCGCAGCTCGGGGCCGCCTGTGGGCCCCTCGGGCCGCTCCCCCTCGCGGGGCTTCGTGCGTCGCCTTCCGCAGGCCTCCGTGTCCCTGCCAGGGAGCCTGTGCGGTGCTTGGTCGCCCAGTTGTGTTTGTAGGTTGCTTTGGAGCAGGTGAGGGGCTGGAGGGCATCCCGGTGCCCGGGGCTCGACGCTCTGCTCCCTTTAAAAGACAAAAAAAGCTGCAGCAGCGGTGCTGGGGGAGAAATGGGGCGTTTGCTCTGGGAGGAGCAGGAAGGTATTTCGTGTAAATGGGTCATTGTTTATAAACACAGGCTTCAAGCTGTTAATGGAAGTGTGGCAGGATTTGCATGTTTATGCTCGGTAGCATAAAAGGTAGAAGCTTGATATCTCCACTGCCTCGATGCACAAACCATTATTTTGTGGTGGCTTGCCCTGCGAGCTGGTAAGGCGTTTAGACGAGAACATCAGGCAACGCGGGAGAAGGTGATCAGAGCACTTCATAATTAAAGTACGAATAACCCTTAAATATAGCCATAAAATAGGAGATTGAAAACAGCAAAAGAGAGGGAAAAGGAACGCTGGAAGAAAGAGCTAAGAACAGCTTGTATATGGGGGCTGCTGATTAGATTTCATGATTCTTCCTCTCCTGCCTTCTCCGTGTTGCTGGAACCTGTTTAGTTGGTTTGATGACATGGTGAAAACTTGACCTCCAAGTCAAGTTTAGAAAGGGGCTGCCCCTTCTAAAATAAGCTGAATGGCTTAGGTTGGGAGGCCACAAGAAACCGAGCCAGATGCTGTTCATTGAGAATAACTGGAACTTTCCTAGCCGCTGAACGCAGTCGTGCTTCTTCCCCGTGATTGCCCAGCCATTTGCACTGCAGCGTTCTGCTGGATGCGTGCATCGGGTTGATTTGCGACCTGCAACGAGGACTAAATCAGACACTGTTTACCATCCTTGCTGATTTGTTATTCTTTTCCGCTATTTGAGGCTGTAAATGTTTTACAGTTGTATTTGGGGCCTTTCTGTTCTGCAGCAGCGCACATAATAAATACTTAGAGTGACTTGTCCATCTGGATTGTTGTGTCCTTCCGCTTGTTGTGTTTACTGCCCCGTGGGCTATCGCTATATCTTAAGCTTTCTTAAAAGGTCCTAAAGAGCTGAAATATACTTGTTCTGATGTCGTAACACAGTTTTGAGAGATGGGGCTGGGAGGCACATACGATTGAACCAACGACTGATGGTTCAGAAAGGCATTATTTAGGATTGCATTTTGTTAAAGCGTTGGACTCCTGACTGGTAGTTATTATCTCTAGAGATAATAACTGGAGACAAAGAGGAAAAAAGTTAGGTGCCTAATAACGTGCTTTGTTTGGTGTTTGCCGCTGCTGACAGTGAGAATTTTTAATTGTGCAGGAAATACAGAACTTTACTTCTTTCAAGTAAATAAATGCCAATGAGCGACATGTACTGAGCTCTCATACATGAGCTCAGTATGAGGTGGGACATACTGACATGCTTTAAGTCTTTTTTTTCTTTTTAACTCTGTGAGCATCTCTTCCCACAGTATTTTTGTTAGATGAAAGAATGATATTTTAAAGGCATGATAATGGCATAAAAGTAGAAAACGATATTACAAATTGTAGTGAAACTCATTTGCTAGTAGGAGCTTGTATATTCAAGTTATTACTAGGGCTTTTGTGCATTTTTTGGCAAAGTTTCTTGAAGCATTGAAACGTCTTTCTGTCTCCTTAGGACTGGCAGCCTCCATTTGCCTGTGAAGTACAAAGTTTTCGTTTCACTCCACGAATTCAGCGCCTGAATGAATTGGAGGTGAGCTTTTCCACTGTTGATACAATTTTGTATTTGCCCTGAAAGCTGTAGGTCTCTTTGCTCGAGATTTGCATCTTGGCAGGTTTCTGGATGGAGAGACTTTAGAAACCCATAGACCACATAAATGTTTATACTTGGCAGTGGCAGATTTCATATAAAATAACTCTCCGTGGCTTTGAGAAATGTCTGGTTTTTATTTTATTACCCAAAATAACCACAAGAGTCTTTCACATTCAACTGCAAATGTCTCAAATGAATGTCAATTACCATGTTGTGTACTAAGAGCAGCCAGTGTCTAGCCTTCAGTGCTCCACAGGCAGTTTTATTTATTTTTCTTAAAATATTTACTGCTGTTCTGAAGCCCCTGGTATATATTCAACCTTACATTCAGCTATCGTGATAATGCCTCTTAAGCATTAAAATTAACTGCTTTGTTTTTATAGGTCTAGTTACGCTTGGTTAATTTTACGTTTCAGAAATGTACAGGAGCTTTTTTGAAAGGAGTACGAGTCCCGTTCTGTCCTGGTTTTCCTTTTCCCTACAGCATTTCTCAAAGCCTTGCTCTGTTCATATACCAAAACGTCACGTATCATTTGGCTTGTAAATGGGTCTCCTTATGGAAAGTGATTTGAGTACTCCAAAAATACTCAAGGGAGGAGGTCCTTCTGCATGGTGAAGGCATACAGAAAAGCTGTTTGTAACCCCCTGTATCCTCATAGGTTTTATTAATTGCTCTTGTGTTTCTCCCTGGAATGCTGATTTTTTTTTTTTTAACAAGTAGACATTTTGGTTTCAAAATGAGAAATTGTTAGGTAGGAATTTGGCTTATGGGATCTTAAATGCAGGGAGCAAAATCATACGTAATTTTATGCTTATAAAGATCTTTCATCCTACTAATATTTTTATTTCTACGTTTTTTACCTATGAAATACTTGACTTGCCAAGTTGCACTTTGAAAATGTAAACACTATAGAAACTTACCATGTGTTTTCCCAGGACTGCAAGGTACTGTCATGCTTGTTTTGGGACATACACATTTGTCTTCTGTTACTGATTGCAGGCAATGACAAGAGTGAAGCTGGACTTCTTGGATCAGCTAGCAAAATTTTGGGAACTTCAAGGGTCCAATTTAAAAATCCCTGTGGTGGAGAGAAAAATACTGGATCTCTATGGTCTGAGCAAGGTGAGTAAGCAATTGCTGGATTTGGCCAGACAGACTTTGTTTTTCATTGTAGCTTGAGAAGCCAAGTAACAGGGAGGGCTGGTTTTACAGCATTAATCTCAATATGGAGATTAAATCTCATTGGGGAAAAAAACATAGTGAAAGAAGCCTTATAAATCACAAGGTTGTGGCAGACATGTCAAGCATATTTACATCAGCTGTCTTCAGTTGGATTGTATACAGCATGTATTTGCCTTGAACTGTAGAGCTTGAACATCCTGGTGTCTGCTGTTTGCCTTTGTCCTCTTATGTATGGCAGAGCTGCAGGAGTTTGAGGCAGTCTGAGAAGGTAGTGGCGTACTTCAGTTCCTGACTTAACAATTCTGCAACAAATTGTAGTTGGTCCCTCCTATCTCCCCATAAAGATTTTCCATGTGATGTAAATGTGCATCTCTGAGAGTTTATACCGTTCACTTCTGGAACAATTGTTTTAATCTGTTTCCAGTACAGCCTATGCTTGAGGCTGGCTAAAAAAATAATATTGCTATGGTTAAGTCTGATTTGTTGTTTCTCCAGATTTGCACACAAATAAAAAGCCTTTGCTGGAGGCGGCCATTGCACTGCCAAAATATATATACTGTTATAAACTTGGCTGCTAAGAAGGATTGTTAATATAAATAAGTAGATATTTTTTTAGCAAGGTGAAGAATTAAGATATGGAAGTTCTAGCATTTCTGTGCTAAAGCATCAGTTTCCATTCCCCTGTCTGGACTTCTTTCTCTTTGGTAAGTAGAAATGTAAAGATCCAAATAGGTGGTTAGAGCAGCTCAAAGCCTTTAACTTTTTTTTTTTATGTGTTTCAGATTGTTGCCAGCAAAGGAGGCTTTGAAGTAGTCACAAAAGAGAAGAAGTGGTCTAAAGTGGCAAGTCGGCTTGGCTACCTGCCAGGAAAAGGCACAGGGTCCTTACTGAAGTCTCATTATGAACGGATCCTATACCCCTATGAGCTCTTCCAGTCTGGCGTCAGCCTTATGGTGAGACACTTCTTTTCCAGAATGTAAAGATGGGATCCAAACTGCCCCTAGAATGCTGCTTGTTACTGCACATCAAAGTAGAACATGGTCTGCGTTTTTAGAAGCTGCAGCTATGTAGACAGACATACAGCTGCCCTAGTGCTTACTTGTGACAGAATAGTGCTAGAAGTTGTAATGTGACCTTGTGTAGTTATTTGCTGGTTGTAATTTCTTTAAAAGATTGAAGCCAACCCTATCAAGAAGGAAAATAGGGCAGAAGATGATGGTTGACTGGAAAGCTGTCTTAACCTCTCTTGATAAGCTGGCGGTTAAAGTTCAAAAAATCATAGAATGGTTTAGGTTGGAAGGGATCTAAAGACTGTCCAGTCCCACCTCCTCCACCCTGGGACATCTACCACTAGACCAGGTTGCCCAAAGCCCCATCCAACCTGGCCTTGAACGCTTCCAGGGATGAGGCAGCCATAATCTCCCTGGACAACCCATTCCAGTGCCTCACCACCTTCGTAGTAAATAATTTCTTCCTTCTCTTCTAAATCTCCCATGTTTGTTTAAAATCATGACACCTTGTCCTACTACTACCCTCCCTGATAGTCTCCCCGTCTTTCTTGTAGGCCCCTTTAAGTACTGGAAGTCCACCTAGTCTTCCCTGGGCTAAGCAAACCGCAACTTTTTCAGCCTTTCTTCATAAGAGAAGGGTGTCTGGACTAATTGCCCCTTGTACAAATGGCATGTGTAATGTGACTTCACAGATTGGCCTGTTTCTTAGCAAAGAGAATTGGTTCACATACAGAGGAATAACATCACTGCCTGATCAATCAACCTGGTGTCCTTTTGTGCTCTGATCCTCTAGGGCATCCAAAAGCCAAACTTGGACCTTAAGGAAAAAGTCGAGGCTGAGGACCTCAGCTCAGATGCCCAGGCTTCCCCAAAGCAAGGCTCAAGAATGAACGTCGTGCTGAAGAGAACCAGACGGGTCAAGTCCCAGGTACCCCTGTTGCTTGGCTCTTAGAGACAGAATGCTTATTCCTTGCACCAGTGAAGCAGCACTGGAAGTGCATCAGCAGGTTGTCCGCCTGTGGGAGCCTGCTCATAAGTGCCATGAGGAAGCAGTCTTTGCTTAAATAAAAATCCAGCGGAAGATGTCTCCCTGAGGCTTGGTTTACTTATGATAGATGTGCTGTTTATAGAAAAACATCTAAAAGATGCTTTTTGTTTAGTTACAAGTAGCCTATGTACCTTGGTAGTGCACATGCAAATGAAGCAGATAAAAAGCCATTTGTGAAATGATGTTGAAGCTTATGCTTGTACAAAGTTTGACACTTCTTAATTGTTTTCTTAATATATCCTCCAGCTACCTGAATGTAATCGTGTGTAAATAAGTCTTTGTTAATTGTGGAAATTAACGATGTGATACTTGGGACTAACCATTTTTGTGAAGAAATGAAACGGGTGGGAGGATGGATGCTCGATGATGGCATGCAAATTCCACAGGCTTTCTACTGAGAACTGGTTTCTTTTCACCTGCATTACCAGTATCGCAGGAACATCTGTTAATCCTCTAGGTGATATTAAATCCTGGGAGTGCCCCCCCATGTCTTAATTCCGATGGAATAAATGCGGCATTTAAAGTGGCAGTTATGGAAGCAGTCTTGGAGGCTTATCCTGACAGCTCCATTCCTTCAACTGCACTATTTAAAGCAGGCCTTCACCTTTTCACAAAGGCTGCTGTTGCAGGCAGCATCATAAGCTTTTTCAGATCAGCTCTAGTGGCTCCCTGCTGGCCAGCTGGTGGAACATGGGTGAAAGGTGGATTTATATGTAACATTCTTACTCCTTGCTTCATGCTGTTCTAGACTTGGTTTAAACACCATGATGTTTTGTCAAATGCTGTTTTTACAAGTTTATTTTCTTGTTAATGAGATTTTTGAGTGTCCTTTATAAACTTTCTCTGACATCATGACTGACTCAGACTAAATTGTCCCTTTTAGCCTGTTCCCTCTACTAACCGAAACAGCCTCAATGTTACTTATTGCAAACATAAAACAGTGCATCACGCAAGCAGTCCTGGCTGTGATCTTACCAGATCTCTCCAATCATGTATTGTTAGTGAGCTGTCCAGAAAAACAGAATGGTGCAGGAGCTGCAGCAGCCATTCATTGGGTGGAATTCGGCTTTGGATTTGACCCAATCTTCTAGGATAATACCATGTAGGAGGAAAGAGGTCATACTGGCATAAAAGCGTTACAATGTTATTAATGTCCTGTGGGATCTTTTCTCCTGCTGATTTTAGTATAATAATGATACCTCTCATTTCTCATTGGAAAAAGCAGTCTGGGGTGATCCAGGTACGGCCTAGCTACTTTATTTCACTTAAAGGTGCTGCGTTTCAGAAGTGAGAGAAAGAATTTTTACTTGGATGATCTGTAAAAAGTCAGCACATATAAAAAATTTAAATGCCTTTTAAAAGGCCATCAGCCACTTTATCATTTAAGCATTACAGTTACTAAAATAGGTAAAATGAGTTCTTAAATACAGGAAAAACTCAACCTACTCACATAGCTTCCAGCAGCTTCTAACACAATCAAGAAATACTTGTTTATAAATATATAAAATCAGCTCTGGAACTGTATTTAGAAACAGAAATATGTCCTCAGTAGCCCCAAATGGTAGAGGTGTAGATATCTGGGGAACGCTTAGAAATGGTTCCAGATTTCAGTGTAGCTCATTGTAGACAGTGCTTTGTATGTTGTTCGAAGTACGTACCTGGAATTTTACCAGAGATTATTCAGAGATTATTTAAATATTCTTCAGAGCACAGATTAAAAACTTTTTTTTTTTTTTTTTTTTTTAAAAAAAAGAAACAACAACCTGCTAAATAAATGCCATTCTATTCTAGCTCAGGAATCTTAGTGATTGTGGAATATGTTGGGTAGTCCGATGCAATTATTTTCCAAAGATGCTCTGCGTCTTTTTGCATATGAATTGGAAACGAGTAAGAAAGCATATTCATAGGTTATTCTGAGTTGGAAGGGACCCATAAGGATCATCGAGTCCAACTCCTGGCACCGCATAGGTCTACCCAGAATTTTAGACCATGTGACTAAGTGCGCAGTCCAAATGCTTCTTAAACTCTGACAGGCTTGGTGCAGTGACTGCTTCTCTGGGGAGCCTGTTCCAGTGTGTGACCACCCTCTCAGTGAAGAACCTCTTCCTCATGTCAAGCCTAAACCTCCCTGCCTCAGCTTGACACCATTCCTGCGGGTTCTATCACTATATAAATGTCACTTTAATAATAATACCACTTTATATTACTATAAAGATCATAATTGGAGAGTACTGAAATAAACAGGGATCTTCAGTAGAAGAAGGAGATGGCAGACTTTAGAAAAGCATTTTTTTTTTATTTTTTTAAAAGCAAAAGATGAAAGAAAATAGGGAATGACAATTCTCCTTTGTGAAAGAAGGAGTTTTATTTCCAAAAAGAAATAGGACAATTTAGTTATGAGACATTCTGTTCAAAAACAAGTGGAACGCTTCATTCTCTTTCTTCTGAAGAAAGCTATTAAATAAAATGTGGAGAAGGGCAACTGAAATACTTAGGAAAGGCTTGTAAAGATAAAAACAACAAAAACAAAAAGAATGATTCAGATTGGGAAAAGGGATAATATAAGTTAAATTTAAGGGAATCTTTCTTAGGGGGGAAAATCTTCATAAATTATCTTTTAGGATGTATTTTAACTGACAAGGGATTTGTCTAACGAGGTTACATCATGATGAGTTCTGGTAACGAAATGCAGTGCTGGAAGAAAAAAGATTTTTAAGTACTTTCTTGTCAGAGATAAATAATAAGGATATTAATATCCAAGCAAGTTTGGGAAAAACTAAAACCAATTGTGGATGGTTTTAGAGTAACAATTAATAAAGTGAAATTTCATTTTTTTAGTTTGAGAGATTTATTTGATGGCAATAATAGAGTAAAACAAAAGAACTCTGGGAGATGCTGACAAATGGGAAAAGCACACAAATATTTGAATTCTTGTTTGCAACTATTCTCATCATGTTACGTGATTTGCCCTTATACAAGAAAAGCCTTTGTATTGTGTTTTCTGTTTAGAAAGTAAAAGAAAGATATTTTCATCAAGCACCCTTCAGGAAAAAGAATTTCCATTTAATTAAGTTAATTTTGCTTTTCGTTTTATAAAAAAACTAATGCAAGAACATGAAGTTTTGTACTATTAATAGTGAAAAGATGGCAAGGAATGCAGGATATCTGCTTTTATGTATTCATGGTTTTGAATTGGGTGTTGTTATACTATTGTGAAGGATACCACAGAAAGACTCCTCATTAAGCTTTGTGAATGCTTTTGGTTTTCACAACTTACACAATCAATAGCCTTGCAGTATTTGTAAGGTTATACAGGAATCTTTTTTTTAAAAAAAACACACATATTCTAATGTATAATGTTTTGTGGTGTTTTTTTTAAAAAAGTTTTGTTTTTTTTTTTTTTTTTTTTTTTTGGCCTGAGCATAGAAAACTAATTGGATTACATCCACTCCACTTAGTTTTAGTGGAATCCAAATAAATATGGGCAGTGGTGTTGTGAAAATATTATTTAGGCAAGGCATTTTTAATCAAAGCTATAAAACTAAAAAGGATGGTTGTACATTAGTGATTTAGTAAATACAATAGTCAAATTATTTTTTGGGTGTCATTGAGAATCTTACCTTAGGTCACAGTAGCAGGAGGGAAATTTTGGAGATTATTAATAAATGTTGCTGAAATGAAGGAAAATCATACTGTGATGAGATGTCTAATGTGGGTTGATTGTCAAGTGCTGTTCATTGAGAAAATGGAGAAAATATTAACGCATTTCAAATGGGAACCATAAAGTCTCGAGGTTGTAGGCTTTTCCGTACAGCAAAAATAAGTCTGTTTCCTCATGGCTTGTTAGCCAAATATTGAAGAGTTTATGAGGAAAAATTTGCTAGTTGGCGTGCAATTTCAAGGTGGACTTAGCAAACAAACAAAAAATAATACATATATAAACTGAAAATAGTAGAGATGTTGAATTCATAAATATTCAAAATGAGAATATTAGTGATAATCACTTAGGAAATACTGAATATGCAATTCAGTGGGAACGGGGTCTCTAAATATCGATAAAATTCCCCTGGGTAATAACGACTAGGAAATGAGATTTCTTTCAGTGTGTTCTGGCAACAGAAGAAAACAACTGATTAAATGGAAATGGACCTACTTTTAACTTTGCTAGAAGTACGTTTGGATTTCTTACTTTAAACACTTTTCTGGGGAGGGCTTTTTGGTTGTTTTGACTGAAAACTGTGAATGTTTGTTTCCCCAAGGGAACTTATTTCATATGGGCCAACTCAGGTCATAATTCTGTGGAAAATAACAGATGAAGTAGCATGAGTAAGTTATGTGAAGATAAGCACTTCGGAATTTGACACCTGTCTTCTAAATTGATAGACTCGCAGAGATCTTTTAAGATCAGTTAATTTCAGGAGGAAGTTTGTGAATGGTGACAATTTAGTAGCCGTTATCAGTGTTAGAAAGGGTTTTCAACATGCAAGGCGACAAAATAAATACAACTACCAAGGTGATTGTATTGTAGATAAAACCAGAAAATTGAGGTTCTTTTCGCTGCTAGGTTAGCAGATATGATGTGGGAGAATGAGATTGATTGTTAATGGGGGACAGGAAGAAGTTTGCTTGAACCGAATGCTTCAGGAACAACAGGACTACAGGTCTGTGGAGGTGTGTCATCTAACTTAATCTTTTCATCTCTGATTTTGAGGTTGCAAAGGTACAACGAGTAGCTGTGATTTCAGTTACAGCTTGTCATCATGAGTAAACCCAGGAAACAGATTGGAACTCAGTGCCATATGTCTATTCAAGGAAGTATATAAAAGCTCTTGCTGAAACAAGATTTGTGTTCCCTTCCAAGCACTTCATGGTATCATGGCAGTTTTGGAAGATAATGCTGTGGCATTCTTAATTATTATTTTTTGTATAAATGTCAAATGTAGTTCTTTTGTTTGCTGTATAGATGACTTTCTGTGGTTAGCCTGATGCTAAGTGGGAAATTATTTGGAAAGTAGGGATAAAAATGCTCTCTAACTCCATTTGCATTCACTTGTTGGCTTCAGGAAAAGAAAATAATGTCTTTTCATGCCTTTGTTGCCTTTTGTTTGAAGAGCTGATGTTGGGTATTATGAGATTGAAAAAAAAGCAAATGACGAGAGCTGGAGAAGTATTGTTATTTTGTGCTGATGTGGTCTTATTTTTATTTTTAGGCAGAGACAGGAGAGATGAGTAGAAATACTGAACTCAAGAAGCTTCAGATCTTTGGAGCTGGACCCAAGATGATGGGACTGGCATTGGGAGCAAAGGATAAAGAGGGTAATTAAATATTGAGCTCATTGCTTTGTAAAGTAGTAAGGCTATTAAATCTTTCTGCAGGTCTCCAGAGACAATATTAAGAAGTCAGCAAATCATTGTAACTGGAAAAAAAAAGCCAAGTATTTCAGATTTTAATTCATGAGAAAGATTTATAGGGTGCTTCGTGTAACTTGGCAAAGTTTCATCTCTTTATGTACTACATAGTAACCATAACAATTAAGCAGCTGTTGCATGAACTGAGTGACTGAAAGGGAAAACAGGATTTGATGATTCTGAAACTGATCCCAGCAGCTAAGTGCACACATGATGAGTGTAATTCACTCTGTTTTGTGAGGCAATTGGGATGAACTGTGAGGCTAAGCAAAATATATGTTCCTAATCCCTGTTTATTTGGTTAGGTTACAGCAAGGCATTTTGTCTTGCTGTGGACCATCAGGTAGTTTCTGATATGAAAGGCAGGGCACCCAACTGGACACCTGTGGGGTTTTTTTGCAAGTTGTGTCGTGTGATATTAATAACCTTTCACTTTATTTTACTTAAAGATGAAGTGACACGAAGACGCAAGGGAACCAGATCAGAAGCATTTGGAATGCAGATGAGGCAACGCAAAGGAACTCTTTCTGTCAACTTTGTAAGTTTGATTCTATAACTGTGGTTTCAGATAATAAAAAATTCCACAATTTGCTGTTTTTTTTTTTGTTTGTTTGTTTGTTTTCCTGAAAATTCATCCCATATAAATAAGTGGATGGATGGATGGACACTGCCACAGATGATACTGCTAGTGTGGGAAAAATGAACAATATTTTGGAAGATAATTTATGTGTAGGTTTTAGTTTTAATCTTCCAGACAGGAAGAGTGTTACAACATGAAGGTACTTGCTGATTACAGGTTGGAGGACTTCCTTTGCTGTGCACTTCTTGCATGTCTTCAGCAGCTCGATTTCAAACAGAGCTCCCCTTCATGGAGCAATAATCCAACTTCTCTTCCATTAAACGTGTGTGATGCGCTCTAGTATTTCCGTATTTTGATAATAGCATTTTTAGCTGTTTTTGTCTTGTCTTTGCTGTTTTGAGTTTAAACTAGTCATTCTATAAGTGGGTGCAGGAGGAAATTAAGAGAAAACCCAAAGGGAAAGATGAAATGTTAAGCTCTCTGATGCTTGACCACAGAGAAGTAGTATATTGCTGTTCTTAATATTTTCAGTAGCACATTACTTTTCAATTTTAGTGTAATAATTTAGCATGCGTACACAACAGTAAATGAAGACATGCTTTTAACGTCTTAGGAAAGAGACTCATTCACTAAAAATTCAGCTGTTTTTTTTCTCAGCCTAAGAACACTTAACAAAAGTTTATTTTAAGTTAGACCATGGAAGACCAAGGCAGCCAAAAGTCTCCAGAAATCGTATTTTATGTGTGAAAATTCCTCTGGGGAAGAAGATGTGGGAGAAGTTGGACACTTAAACATATCATTGTGCCATTGTAGCTAAGTTAGAGTTTGTGACTTTAATTTTCTTTTAAATTGTGTTACTACTGAGTAGATGATATTCTTAGGCAGTGTAAGTATTGCAACCATTTTGTTAAAGTATGCTTTCATTTAAAAATATTTTGTCCGGCATCTGTTTCTGTATAGAAGACTATATTTGTATACATTCTGTTTATTCCTGTCTAAAAGAGAAAATGGAAATACTGTAGCAACAGAACTGCTATTTTGAAACTGAATTCCTCTACCTAGAGTGTTCTGAAATATTGTGACTTAGTACCATTTGGATTTGGTTCCAGGCCTTTTTTTTTTTAATGCTTTGAGAGATCTTCAAGGAAAGCAGTTTTGAAGTGCACAGGTGATACGTTAGCCATATATAAGTTGTCTGAAAAATACTGTGCTGCAGTTTTGTTTATACTTCTCCCTCACTCCCTGCACTTTTGTGAGAGGCAATGAAATAACATATACCTTTTTTCTTTTTATCCTCCCCTCCCCCCTTCTGCAATCTATAATCATATACCATTACAGTCTTACTGTGTTTTAATTACATGGCTAGGAGGCTTGTTTGTGGTTACTGTGTAACCACAGGTCTGCATTTTGTGAATATGTATTTCAAGGCAATCTTTGTGTTTGGCAAATCATCACTTGGGTTGACAAAAAATTACTTAAGTTCATATGAATTTTGAGGAAAGAAGGTATTATCAGCAACAGGTAGCTAGTGAATATCATAGAATAGCCTCCTATTATAACTGCCATTTTAATGCATTTTTAGTTTTGGGATGAGAACCTTGAAACGTTTGATAGGTTGCTAAGGTACCCTTTCTCCCTTTTATGTACCTACAAGAAAAGTAACTAGTTATTTGTTAACTCTTTAAAATAGATATGATATTCTGTATTTTAGTGGTCTTTTTTGGTCTTAAAAATGGGAAAATGCTGGGTTTCTTGATAGACCTGCATTATTTTCTAAAATTGTTTCTTAAGATAGTTATTAAGCAATCTTCCCCTAGAGAAGTTTATTATTGCATAGCTAGGAAATTGCGTACTTAACTAGGCTGGCATAACTCAGATGGGGGGTTGATTTCACGTGTTTGGCATAACTGTGAGTTTAATGAACTGAAAAGCACATGTTTTTATGACAGCCTGACCAGAAAGAAAAAACAACAAATCCCTCCTAGCCCAAACTAAACCCACCCCTTCTGGAGGATTTTTAGCCATGTGAGGAAAATATGCTCAGAACCTGAGTTGCTCAGTGCTTTGAGAGTAATAGTAGCAGAATTTGGAACAAGCGTCATTTGTAAAGTTCATATTGTTATTAAATGTTTATATGGAGGATATTTTCTTAGTTGTGGTAAACTAATACACCATTTCTGTATTTAGATTACATCACAGATCTTGGGTTTTCTATTAAATGTTTAAATTAGAAGTCCTTTGGACAGTACATGAAGTAATAGCTGAGAAAATTTGAAATCTGATGATGATGGCCCTGAGACACATCTCCCAGTCAGTGTTATTCTTGTTGAGAGGTGATCTTGGACAGACCCCTGCGATTTTTTTTTCTCTGTTGTGTTAGGTTTAACAGTTACGTCATTTGGAATTTATGTCCTCTATTTTGGGCTAAACAAGAAAGGATTTTGTATCTTTACATCAGTTTCTTCCCCTTCCCCTTGGAATTTAATTCAAATGTGTAGGTTAGTTTTTTTGTCCTCTTTTCATGTCCATTGCGATCATAATCACTGCTCTGTTGCAATTGATGGCATGTATGTTTCTGAAGTAGCATGTGACTGAAGAATATCTCCAAAAACTACCTGTAGTGATTTCACTTTGAATTGTTTTCAGTGTTTGAAGCTCAGAGAGGGGGAGCATGAGGTTTTAAAAACGGTAACCTACTGTTTTGCCTTGGAATAGCAAATGAGAAGCTACTCTGAGTTATCTAGAAAACAATTACCCAACTGAACTGAATAGTTATTTCCAGCAGTTATTTCCAGTTATTCCCCTCCACCCTCACTGAAGCACAGTCTATCATTACCGGTGCTTCTCAACAACTAGAGAAGGTGGCGTTGATGTTTATATTGAATTTCAGGATTGCATCTTTCCTTTGTTAGGAAAAGGAAGGCAGGTTCTGGGTGAAGAAACTTATATAACAACTTTTTTTTTTTTTTTTTCTCTATGCAGGTTGACTTGTATGTTTGCTTGTTCTGTGGCAGAGGAAATAATGAAGACAAACTGCTACTATGCGATGGATGTGATGACAGCTATCACACTTTTTGCTTGATTCCTCCTTTACCCGATGTACCTAAAGGTGATTGGAGGTGTCCAAAGTGTGTTGCAGAGGTATGGTTGAAGAACTACTTGAGCTTTTTATGTATGGTTGTGATCCAGAAAAGATTAGAAGAACTGCAGTTCAGCTCTCATTGTTGTTCCATCTGAGTAGGAGCTGTAGTTTTGTTTGGAACTTTGTCAAGATGTAAATCTCCAGCTGTTCTTGGCTGATGAGCTTTAAGGAGAGAAATATTCCTTCCAGAGCCTGGGTATAACTTTTGTTTATGACACTGCCATGTGAAAGCTAAAACTCTAGCCTTTATATTTTAAGAGTTGAAACTCAATTTGATGAGCTGGTAGCGGGGAATTAAGTGAGAATTAGGGTTGTGATAGGTGTTTAAGCACAGTGATGAGAGGTTTTCTAAGCAACAAAGTAATCAAAGCATGTGATTTGGGCATAGCAGGGAGCTTTGATTATTGAGAAGTCATTATGACGTTCAGAATAGCTTGTTGCAGAAAGTGAAAGAACTAATTTAAAAACTAGCTATTTTAGATTTGGTTTAGACTCTGATGAGAAAGCAACTGTTAAGGCTCCAAAAGTGGAAGCTAGTTTGAATTTCATTGCTCAAAAGATACCACGTTCAAAGTGATGACCGATTAGCTTGATATTTGCTTTCAGAAAACAACTTTTGCAAGCTCAGGAGATAGGTAGATGTAGAATTCAGATGAAAAAGGCTTGCTATTTCTAAAGCTGTAATTTTGTGACTGGATTTAACTTTTTAAGAAAGACCATATTTTTTCCAGAAAGGGGCACTAACACGTGCACTTAAATTTATATACCCATTTCCCCAAAGAAAAAGAAACTACTGGTCTTGAATTCCTCTTCAGTCTGGTTTCATTATGACTAAACACTGACTATTAAGTCACTAAGTTTTGTGTCATGTTTGTGCTCAAATATATCTTGTATATATAAACATTGTGTGAAAAATACATTGTAGAAATGGATGGGAACAGTAGCAGAAACGTAAGTTGGTCTTTTTGGACTCTTGGCATGATTATAGGACAGTGGAAGATTTGAAGATTTTGTCAGACGGACTTTGTGTTATTAGATGTTACTAGTCAGCTGCTTTGGTACGTGTTGTATTGTTTTGATCTTATTCTTCCTCCTTTTTACTTCCATTGTGCTAAATCAGTTGATGTTACGCTAGGTTAAGACTAAAGCACTGGCAGGATGACTTCCTGTGCAGTTATTCTGCAGGTACTTGAATCCAGTGTGTCTAAGAAATGCCTTTAACGCTAAATTCTTCTTGTGCACTGTCACGCTCTGCTGCTAGCAGAACAGATGATGACACTTAGCTTGTACAGGCAAGCAGAAGTGTATAGTATTGGGGTTTACCATGTTACATTAGCTTCCATGCAATTAATTCTGCTCCATTTCCATTAAGGTAGCACTTTCTCAGCTAAAAAAAGCACTCAAAACTGATAGCTTATTGTGTTTGGTAAAGACTCAGATGGACATTAGTGTGTTTTAGAGAAAAACAAGAAGTGTGACGGTGTACCATAATCTGCAGGGAACAATATTTTCATGTTCTATCTCTTAGGAATGCAACAAACCCCGTGAGGCCTTTGGATTTGAACAAGCTGTCAGGGAATATACTCTCCAGAGCTTTGGTGAAATGGCTGATAACTTCAAGTCTGATTATTTCAACATGCCGGTCCATGTGAGTTTCAACTTTTGTTGTCATTCCTTGTAGGGGAAAAAGAAAAGATGTTTCAGCTGATCCTGAATTTCTGCTGAGGCATCTTAGGTTTGTATAAAAAGGCACAATATGCTTCAAACATGTAAACAAATGATTTAGCTTTCTGGCATCTGGTCTTGCTTCAACTGCATTTCACCCTTTTCCTGTGATGGATAGCTTCATTTCTTGTAGGGCTATACTCCATTTAATTTTTTTCCTTTTTGATTATTTAAACCAAGTATAGGACTGTTCTAGTTTGTCATAGGGGTCTTTCTTCCACCCTTTCTATGGCTTTTGTCTTGGTTTGGTTTATTCAGAGGATTGTTTTTCTCCCTGTTACAGTCTTTTCTTGCAAACAAATGAGTAAATAGACTGAGTCTGTCAATCTTTTGTGGGTTATGGTTTGTGTGTTCTGCACCTCAGCAGCATTTCCAAAACTGGCACATCTGTTTTGGCACACCTTCGTTATCCCACTGTCATACATACTGCATGAAACACCTAGCTACTTCTTCTTGGCATTCTTCGGTAATTTGTGGGCAGTGTTGTCAAAGCTTCCAGCTTTTAAGGCCTTTGATTTATTGTATGGCTTTGGGACACTAAAATAAGCTTTGTTCCTTATTTTGTTCTAACAAGCTTCATAACTAAATGCTTGTAAGTAGGGGTTGTAATGAGATATATGAAGACTACACTCTTGAACACATTTATCTGAATTTTCTTGCTGTTATTCAGAGGTTTTGGTTGTTATACTCTGAAAGAGTTTGGAATATGCACGCTATTTATTCTGTTTGCTGCTTAGCTTCTGCTTGTTGTCTCCTCCCTTTTTGTCTGTCAAGAATTAACCTTTTTGTTAGCTGCACTTCTGGTAACCTCATCTTTTTTGTTCATTCCATCCCTCATGATGTGGCATTCTCTTTCTATTACATTGCAGATACTACTAAGGAATACAGACCAAACTGTATGACAATGAAGAGATGGAGGGGTGAGGGGGAATGGCCTTGGTATTTGGAGATAAGTGGGGGATTCATAACAGCGTATTGTTTAAATTATAGCTTTTAGGTGAGATCTTGTCTGCACATACCCTAACTTTTTTTTTTTTTTTTTTTTTTTTACTTTTTACTTTCAGATGGTTCCCACTGAGCTTGTGGAAAAGGAATTCTGGAGATTGGTGAGCAGCATAGAAGAAGATGTCATTGTAGAATATGGAGCTGATATATCATCCAAGGACTTTGGAAGTGGCTTTCCAGTGAAGGATGGCCGACGAAAGTTGATGCCAGAGGAGGAGGTGAGAAACAGGAGATGCAGACCGACCCCATTCTTTGCCCTTCATAAGATTTCACAATGAGAATACAAGTCTGGAATCAATGTGGTTTTTATCATGAAATAAATAAGCTCTTGCTTACGCTTAACATTCTTTTTGAGCAGAGCATTAATCTGACAGTTTAGGTTCTTCTCCAGATCAGGTTGCTGATAGCTAGGCTGTTTGTCGTGATTGAAGTCACACCTGTTTTATATCATTTAACAACTTGCATATCTTTGCCTGTATTATGGTATATCCAAGTGTAAGGAAACTGATAAGATTTTCCTTTCTTGTTCTGAAGAGTTATCTACCGAAACATAATTCTAACCTCCTTAGGAGGTTCATAATAAATAAAACAGGCTAATCAGATTTAGCTTGTTTTTCTGGCTGTGCATACTGTAAGAATGAAAAAAAATGCAGTTGTAGCATCCTATTATGGAAAATAAGATAACATCTGGTAAGTATATTACCTAGTTTTCCCGAGACCTTACTGTAGCGTATCAATTTTATGGCTGCTTATATGTTTGAATTCTTACAAAATTAGATTAAGGGTGTGTTTTCATGATTACACAACACCCAAATCAATTCATTCCAATCCCTGGAAAAGGTAATCCTGCTCACTGTTGTTTTCCACCCATGTCTACACCTTCCTACCTGCACCTTTGGCGGTGTAGTGATTTTGTAATTGCTTGGTGAGTCAGAAATGCTCGATGATCTATTTGTATGAAAGTATTAATTAAAAAAAAATGCTTTCTAGCCAGATCATTGGACTCACTGCTTTATCTTTAGTGTCAGTGCGAAGGAAAGAACAGTAACATGTGGCTGAGGTGAGGGTGGGACCATTCCTTTCAGCAACTATAGGATATGCCTAAACTGACTGAATGTGTGCTAACAGCTTTCATTAAGGTTGAAAGTAGAATGGTAGTGGCAGTCTGAATTTTCATTTTTTTTTGTACAGACTTGAGCACATTTTGAAGTAAAGGTGGAATTGCTTAACTGGTGGTGCTGATTTCTGTGAAATAAGTGTGGGAATTTCTTCTCTTGAGAACTTGCTGAAATAATTTATGAAGATGAAGATAAACTGCAGTGTAGTAAAGCAGGTCTCTCAAAAGCTGAAATAATACCACGAGTTTCATTGTACCATTATAAGTATCCCATTGTACCATTATAAGTTATCCCATTTTATTGAAGACTTCTATCTTTGGCTTTTCTGTGTTGTTGGTAATTTTTTTCCTTCAGAAAAGCATGAAACTTGGTGGGGGGTGGTGGTGATGGTGGTCAAAGTTTAAGTAGATGAGCATTGATCCAAAGAACAAGGCCAGTCCTAGTATTTCAACATGCATAGCCCATAGTGTGATGAAGTGCTGACTAAAGAGTTTAAGGAAGTATTTCCTAGTTCAGGTGCCTCATTGCTGGGGAATACTGTGCAGTATCTGCTATAGAAATGGATAAGCTGATCTTTCTTAGTACTTTTCTTTTCTAGAGTTGATGTCCTTATGGTCATCTGATTTGTTGAGAATTTTCTCCTTTTCTTTCTTGCAGGATTATGCACTTTCTGGTTGGAACTTGAATAACATGCCAATTCTGGAACAATCAGTCCTTGCTCATATCAATGCCGACATCTCTGGCATGAAGGTACCTTGGCTGTATGTTGGGATGTGCTTCTCCTCATTTTGCTGGCATATTGAAGACCACTGGAGCTATTCTATCAACTACCTGCATTGGTATGGGCCCTCCTTTGCACATCTATCTTACACTACTTTGTTTGCTTTTAGTGCATTTGGTTTGTTAGTTTAAAATACCTATGCTTCCTGATGACTTTTAAACCAAGCGCTATACACAAGGAGTAGTCCATATGAAAAGGGAAAGGAGAGCACATGAAAAGGAGAGCAAATGAAAAGGAGAACAGAAATAGTATTTTAAGCACTTTGATATTTTTCATGATCTGATTAAATTCTCTTGCATTGCCAACAATCTAGTATTACTGCAAAATCATTGTATAGAGGCTTACATCTTTTCTAAGAAAGTTTTTGGTTTTGAACTGACTTGGAGTTCACTGGTGTGAAATATGCTTTATTTTTAAAATTTATATTTTAAGTTTTGGTATGTCCCTTTGCCGGAAATTAGGGCTGCTGCCTAGTCATGTATAGAGGTGTCGGAACTGGAAGTTCAGCAGCAGATCTACGTATCCATAGAAATATTCTTATTCAAGAGAAGATAAATTGAAAAGTAATTCTGACTTTCAGAACATTCCTAAAAGAGTTTTAGTGTTCAGTTTTTATTTGAAAATAAAAATGTCGACAGATTAACTCATTGCAGTCTTCCCAGTTCTGCATTGCAGTCTTCCCATTCACCAGGGGAGTAGGACAAGGGGAGGCTGTAGGAAGCACCCCTTCAGAAAGGAAAGTTTGTCGTACATCTGGTAAGGATAAGTTGATAGCCTTTAGACTGTGATTGCATGTTTCTGGAGAACTGTTTGCTAGTAAGATCTGATCTTACTAGCTCAGGAGGAGGATTCAGTTTGTTTAGAGTTCAGTTATTGTCCTCAGCATGCTATTAACTGGATCAGTATGGAGGAGTTTGTGTCAGCTGGTGAATTCCAGCCACCCAGCCAGATAAAGAGCAGTACATACTTACGGGGGCTTAGTAGCCATGTTCGACCAGCAGATGTCACTGAAGCCTGTAAAAACCAAAGAAAATGCTATACCATTCCTTGTCTAACTTTGGGGATGGTTGGTGATAATAAGGTTATTAATATAGTTAGATAGCAAGTGCTATGTAAATTGATTCAGATATTTCAGCAGATATTACTTGTACTTCTTAATCAAACAAAATTAATAAAACCCCAAAACTTTGATACTGTAGATTCTAGATCATTAGAGCTTATTTTCGTTAAGACGGGACTGGAAAGACTAGAATAATGTGTTCTCAAGGAATTCTGTTTGGTTTTGGCCCTGTGTGTCCTTTCTTCCCTCATACTTAACTAACATGTTATTATGTATCTTCTGTCTTAAGGGTCCAGTGAACCATTGGTTTTTAATAAGTGGTTATGTATTTTAGAGGGATTGATTATACGTCATCACACTGATATTTTATTCATTCTACTTTCTTTATGGGGTATACTTTGCCATTGGTTTCAGACAAAAGACTTCTTCAAAACTAATTGAGAGAATGGAGGAATACCATGATGATTTTTTTTTTTCTTTTAAACAGTGGCTGTAATGGCCAAGGTCTTGTTTGATGAATTGTCTTTCTGCTTCCTAAAGGAGAAGGATTGCCCATTTTATCCCTTTAGAGCATGATAAATGACACTATCTTCCATCTTAGGTTTGTCATGGCAAATCTGCTGTCAGGTGTGTTGAGAATTGTGTTGCAGAGCGATCGTTTTTTTCAGATGAAAATGATACACGATGATAAATGACACAGGTCGTTTTTGATTAAAGATGATTTTGTGCCTACATGTAAAATATTTGGTTTGTGTACACAGTGGTGTTAGAAGTACACTTTGCAGTTGGTTGGCATCCCTGCTCTTCTTTAAGTAACACGTTGATTATTGTGGTTATTTTATTAGGGGAGAGCCAAAGACGTGGTATGGTGTGCCCTCTCATGCAGCAGAGCAACTGGAGGATGTGATGAAGGAGTTAGCTCCTGAGCTATTTGAATCCCAGCCTGATCTCCTGCATCAGCTGGTCACTATCATGAACCCCAACGTACTGATGGAACATGGTGTACCAGTGAGTAGAACACGAGCATTTTACCCACTCACTTTGTCATTCTGTGCCAAATTTTTGTAACAATTGTTTGATATAGCTCTGAAGAATTTTTGTAGTGGACGTTTACATCTTCAACTCATTAGTTACGGAGTGGTTTTAAAATACATTTTCTAGAATCCTTCTCTATCATCACCATGAAATTTTAATCATCTCATATCAGAAGAATGTGCCAAACTTCTTACATAAAATATCTCACAGAACAAGAGTACATTGTGTTACATTTCATTTTTATTGAAAATAATTCCTGCTATAGCAGCACATTTGTCTGTGAATTGGTTTTAATACTTTTTGACAGTGAAATATTTATGTTTTATAGAAATCTCAGCTTTACAAACTGTTTTGACCAAACATTATTGACAGCAGACCTTTAAGCAGCAGTCGCTATCATTTGCTTTTGTGTTAAGATAAATTTATTCCCTGGCAAATACTGTAGAAAAGCAAACCATAAACTGTTTCCAGAAGCTTTTGCACTTTGTGGTCTGATGGATTAATTAATGATAGAGAAACATCCCTTTTGGGATTCATAGAGTTTTAAACTGTTGACTTAGATATCTAGCTTTTTATGAGTATGCCCATGAACTGAGGATTCACTTTAAGAAGATGGAACCAATCCTTAACTCTTCTGAGGTAGCTATGTTGCCTGTGGTGGTCCATAGATAAAGAAAGTGCTGTTCAAACACCTCATAATCATATCTCAACCTCTGTTGCAACTTTCTTTTTATTTTTTCCCTTTTACTCTCACTTGTATTAGGTATACAGGACCAATCAGTGTGCTGGCGAGTTTGTTGTGACCTTTCCTCGTGCCTATCACTCTGGGTTTAACCAGGGATACAACTTTGCTGAAGCTGTGAACTTCTGCACTGCTGACTGGGTCTGTTCTTTTGTATATGTTTCATATGACTCTGCTAGGTGACCTTTTGCAACGAGAGTGTTAGTAGCTTTTATGCTACACAGTATGTTTCATGTTTATAGTTCCTGGTACAACAGTGAGACTGATGTTAATTTACATTACAGAAAATGATTTTGAGCACATAACTTTAGACAGCTTCAAACAGAAACTTCTGGATTTGTTCTTCCTTTTCAACCACTGATTTCACAGTACCTTTAGTTAGTATTTCTGTAGTGCATCTTTCTGGATTTCATATAGATTAATGTACTGTATTGAATATCTATTGCCGCTTGCATGTTGGAGGTAGCTATGTAACTGTCTTTTGTTGTCCTTTTGAGCCAGCTCATTGTATCTTTTAATTAAATTAGCCCATGTTCTGATAGCCATGGCACAGCAGAGCATAGCTTATGTAGATTCTTTTTCAATAAGATGTCAATAGTGTGTCCTATCACTATCCAGGATTTACAGTTGGAAGATAAGATCACATCTGTAGTTTACTTATGTCCAACTTCTGTTGCAATAAATTTAAATAGGATTCCTAGTCATTAACCAGAGACGTTTATTCATTCATCAGAGCAATTGTCTGCAGGATTGTCAGTGGTCCCTTTTTCTGTGCTCATGATGTGGTCTGTGTAGAGCCCTTGGGAAAACTTCTAAACTGACACGAGGCATGCGAAATTTCTTTTCTTTATGCAAAATGTAACCCAGAAATCTGTAGCAAATTCATCTAGCATTTCTATTTTTTTCGCTTTAAAGGCCACAAGATGAGTGATACCAGCTTTGGTTAACTTTTAGTCCAAGCATAGTAATTTCCAAAGGGCAGTGTATTTCACCTTAGCAGAGACTGGATGACTGCTTCATGGTTCCAGTTTCTGTCCACTGAAATTAAAAGAGTTTAGGACTGCTCTTAAATGTGTGTCTCTAAGTTAGGTTATGGCAGATGCCTGCCTGCCCCCTAACATGCCAATGGATATCTTCTTTATCCTCATCTGTGATAGGATTTAATGCTTTTGTAGTTGTCTCTGTCACGAAAGGTACAATGGTATTTCTGAGTGTCAGTCTTTCCCAGGTTTTGTGAAAGGAAGGAAAGTGGGAGGTAAGAGATCATCTTGAAATGTCTTTTCCCAAAATGACAGACGTGTTTTTTGTTTTTGTTTTTTGTAGCTTCCAATTGGACGTCAGTGTGTGAGTCATTACCGAAGGCTAGGACGTCATTGTGTTTTCTCCCATGAAGAGCTGATCTTCAAGATGGCTGCAGATCCAGAGTGCTTGGATGTTGGGCTGGCTGCCATGGTCTGCAAGGAGATGACATTAATGATAGAGGAAGAAACACGCTTAAGGGAATCTGTTGTACAGATGGTGAGTAATAAAAGGCAACTCTTCTACTTCGCTTGCAAAAGGAATTTTGCTCCCCCTTGCCCTTCCTGCCTTGCCTGGATTAGAGTTTGTAGCAAGTGTCTTACTTTTTTTTGTTAGGGAGTGTTGATGTCTGAAGAAGAGGTGTTTGAACTTGTTCCAGATGATGAGCGTCAGTGCACAGCTTGCAGAACCACGTGCTTCTTGTCAGCTCTTACGTGTTCTTGTAATCCTGAGCGTCTGGTGTGCCTATACCATCCATCTGATTTATGCCCGTGTCCCATGCAGAAGAAGTGTTTAAGGTACACAACCATGTTTTTTTTTTTTAACTTTTCTTCCAGATCCAGTAGTATACTGGAATCCAGTGGCCAAATAATAACATTTGGCAATGCTTTTCTTCCTTTAACTGAAGAGTTTTTTATCTCTTTGCTTGATTCTTGCATTCAAGGCAGAGGGTATTTTATGTTTGTTTTTCTGGCCTTGTAGCTGGGAGAACTCAATATAAGCAATATCATGTTTTTTTTATGAGCATTAATACTCTTGCCTGATTTTCTTTCTGCATCTCCAGGTACCGGTACCCACTGGAAGACCTTCCTTCTTTGCTGTATGGAGTGAAAGTTAGAGCACAGTCTTACGACACTTGGGTCAGTAGAGTTACAGAAGCTCTGTCTGCCAACCTCAACCACAAGAAAGGTCAGACTTCCATTGTTCATTGCAGGAGTTTCAGGACATCCCACTTTCTTTTCCCCTGTGTTCTCATTTTAATGAGAGAAAACACTGTGTATTGTTTAGTGGAAAAAAGAAATGAGCTAAACTGAGAATATAATACCACTCATCATTGTGTATTTCAAATTGAACTAGCCTGTTGGAACGTTGATTGAAGGCTTTGGAAGCAATCTAAAATGTCTTTTGTTTCTGCATACAAACTGTACGCTATTATTACAGATGTAATTGAGTTGAGAGTGATGTTGGAAGATGCTGAAGACAGAAAATACCCAGAAAACGATCTTTTCCGGAAGCTGAGAGATGCAGTGAAAGAAGCAGAGACCTGTGCTTCAGTAGCACAGCTGCTTCTGAGCAAAAAGCAAAAGCACAGGTAGGACAGGCTTTTTCTTTGAAGTTTCTGAAGTTGTTATTTGGTTGGACTTGGAAATGTCCAAGAGCCCTGTGTTTCTCACTGCCTACTAACTTCTTCTGGTGTTTGCCCATAGTGGTCATTGAGAGGTTGGGGAAACAGGTACAGTGACACAAAGGGCCAAAAAGCTCTTGGAGTGTGTCAAACATACTGTTTTCCACTGACCCATGTACTGAAATGTGAAATCCTTTGGAAAAATTGATCACTAATCAGGTATTTTTCTGAATGTGTGGGGACCTGTAGGGAAAGACAAAGGGAGGAAAGAAGTATGGAAAGTAAGTCTTGACATCAATGTTTCAATTTTTGGCAGTGTGACAAAGTAGGTAGCTTAAATGAAGAATGGGTTTATAAAACTGCTTTAGGAAAGAAAATCTGTTAAAACATTGGATTGCAAAGCCAAGTACATGAAAACTGGGAAATAATTGTGGTTGGTGAGGTAAGCTTCTGGTGTAGCATTTGTCAAATATTTATAACTTTGCCAGCTGTTCACAAGTAAATTGTAGAATGCTTTGCGCTGCTGGTAGAACTACTGGAAGATGAAGAGGACACATCTTGCCAGCATTGACTGGGAGAACGAGATCTCGGGGAGCAGAGAAATGCAGAGAGCAAAAACAGAGCCTGTAGTTTGAACCAGTTTTTAGTTGGCAAGGATCATGGGAGGCAGTGATGTGTGGCTGAAAAATAGCAGCTTGCCTTGGTGACTTCTGACGGCATAGTTCTTTGTATTGCCTGCCTTGCTGTGGCTTTCTGAGTGTTTCTTTGTTCCCTGGTGATACCTCGGTTGTATGATAAACTTTTCTTAACTTGGATTTCCTATGTTGAATGTAAGAATTGACTCTGTATTTTTGCATGCGTATTTTTTGATGTAAAACTTAAGGCTTATTTAAGGGAGGGAGGTGAAAAGTAAATACCTTGTTAATTATAATAGCCAACTTTGCTACGCAGGACCTAATGCATCATCACTGCATCAATTTGAAAACGGAAATCTTAGAGTTAGGCCACAAACCCAATTACATCAGATACTATACCTTGAAAACTCTTCTTTGGAATAGGGAAACATTTTTGCTGTATCTGAGCAGGGAAAATAAAGCCTATGTGTTTGTTTTTTATTGCTTGTAGGATCCCGCTAGCACAAAGGTATCGTCACTTAGAACTCTGGTCTGGGTGGAGGAAGCAGAGCTACAGCTGTTGGATTGCCCCATTCCTAGTAAACTTTAATTATTTTGGTAGTTCCCAGATGTTTCTAATCTGTTGCTGCTGCTTCCTCCTCCAGCTGTTGGAGTATGTCAGCCTTCTCTCCACAGACGTGCCTTCAGTTAGTGGGTGAATTTCCAGGGCTTTTGCAAGTAGATAGGTTAGAAAGAACCAACGATTTTCAGTGGTGTATCTGAACTAAAATGAATCCCAAGGGTCAAGAGAAGACTTTTATAGCCTAAGGGTGGTTGTATGCTAAATTGCAACATGATACAAAACTGAGGTTTGAGAATTTTTCCAAAGCAAAGATTTGAATCTTCCTTAAACGGTGTTAGGAAGTTTATATACAGAGGTTGCCTTCAGCTTGTTCTTTAACATTTATGTTTATATTTAATACACTGAGATGGGTCACATTTACACAGAGGATAAGGTTATAAATAAATTAAAAATGAATGTTGAAACTGAACTACTTGGCAGGGAATAATGTAGCCGTAAATTCATGATCCAGATGTAGCTAACGATGCAGTAGCCAATGGTATGTAAAACAGAAAAATAGGTGACACCAAACAGTGGAGATGGGTTCTATACCCACGTGCTTTTTCTTTCCCCCAGTGCTGTGGCAGTCCATGCCTGGACTAGGGACAGAGCAGTAGGGTGGTGTGGAAGGAGAGCAAGCCCTACTGCAGGGGTGCTTCTTGGAGCTCTTACGCTCCGTTCGCTTCACACAAGAGTTCTGGTGGCACAGCAAGTCCAGTGCAGCTCCCCCTCCTTCTCACTGTCTGTCAGAGCAAATCAAAGCCAGCAGTATTTTTTTTCTCTCTGAGACTTAGATAGCATAATTATATGTGATGATTCATCTAAATTTTATATTTAAGTCCACGGGTTGAAAGACTGAATGTTGTTTTTCTTTAATGTAATAAAATGTAGATTGCTTAGCAGGGAACAGCTCTTCAGTGTTTAAAATCTGTCCTGCTAGCGAGACTGTTGTGCCTGCCAGTGATAATTTATACCAAGTGTTTAATTTGTGCAGTGTCACAACTCCGCTGCATTCATCTGGTTTGTGATATTTGCTTCAAGTGATACTTGATGGAAGCGTCTTTGCAGGACATGTTCTACTCCATAGCAGTCTTTTCCTGTTGCAAGGCCAGTTTCATCAGTTCTCTGGCAACAAGTGAGACAGCTTTAGAAAATAAGACTTGTTTTCAGAGCTTGTTGTAGTTACATGTCCGAGACTTCTCATCCGTGCCTGTCATGGCAGTCAACTGCTTGAGCAAGTGCATACCCCACATGGATCTTGTAAATCCTGTCCCTAAAGCTGACTACAAGGGAGGATCATTGCTGAAATTAGTTCCTTGGAAATGTTTTGCTGCTATCAACTTAGAGATAGGGAATCAGTGTTACATCTTTTTCCCTTATTTTTTGTCCCATATGGTTTCCTACATACCATTGTCAGCATTTTTGCACGTTTCTTGCTCAAAATCTGAATTGATGAGAAAGGTTCTGCAGAAGTTGTGGCATCATCACCACTGATGATGTTTAACTCCATGCCCTTCTCATCCAAAAGTGTTTTTTAACAGTTCCCACAGATATGTTAACCAGAACCTCAAGCAGTATCCTTATGGGTAGATACATCCCTTGCTAGAGGTGCCCAGGACTTGAATTCTGAAGGTGTTCATTTCAAGTATCGAGTTTTCTGAGACTTCTTCCATTTCATTTTTTTTTTTTTTTTTTTTTGGAATAGGTTTCTATGCTTGAGTGGTGGGTTTCTTCAGGTTTTGCTTTTTACTATATTCACTCCGATGTGACATTGAGACCCTTAGGAAAATGCTTTCATCTGGAGGGGTTTGGGATGTGCCTTCCAGTGCCTTGAAGATTTGTAGATCGTGTGCAGTCTTGAGCAGTCTTGTTTTTCATTTCAGTTTTCATCAGTTCCTGCCTTTGTCCTTATTATTTGCATCTGATCAACCTTAGTAATTTTTGGAGGAGTTCCTCCTTTTCTTCCCCTTTCTTTCAATTTCCTCACATTTGAGGCATCTTGAATTACTTTGTATTTGAAGCACTTGGGACTTGGTATAGTTCATATAGCTACATAATAGTTTTGTGTAGTTCGTTGGGTGTTTTTTCCCTTACTTATTTCAACTTGTGTTATTTTGTGTCTAATCCATTGGCTTACAGGAGGAGACTCAGGAACTTTGCCAGCCCTTGTTATCATATGAGGCTGTGACCAGTATTTTACCAAAAACAGTTGGAGATTTTTGCTCTAATCAGAGTTAAGTAGTTCTGAGGAAAACAAACAAAACAAAAGCAATAAATAAATAAATAAACAAACCCAACTACCCAAATTCTATTCGTGCTGCTTTTTGAGGCTATGTTCTTTTACTTATGTGGAACAAACCCTATTTGAAAGTCATCTAGACGCTCCTACTTCAAAGACTAGGGTAAATTCTCTTGAAGATGCTTAGAGGAATTACATTAAATCTAGTTTTTAAGATTTTGGAATTCCTGTGGAAGCTTTTTTTGAGTTTTAAAGTGATGAATTTTTTTGTAATTTCTCAGTAATCTTGATAGGTTTCTGTCAGTGGGAGTAAATCCAGGGTTCATCATCCTGTCTCTCATATAACATTGTTTAATTTTGTCCATTCACACAGCAGACAGAGCCAGGACAGTGGAAGGACACGGACCAAGCTGACGATGGAGGAGCTGAAGGCATTTGTACAGCAATTGTTTAGCTTACCCTGTGTTATCAGCCAGGCCCGACAAGTAAAGGTAAGTTTCCATCTCTTCCTTGGATATACTGTAAGTGTCATGTGCCTTTTGCTTTGTTCTTTTTTTTTTTTTTTTATTAACAGATAATATTGCCTGATGTAAAGGACAAAAGCCTTTTTTCTTTAAGGATTAGTCCTGCACTGGCAGAGATGGATTGAATGGGGTGTTTCATAGCAAGTAGCTGCTTTGTAGTGATATCTGTAAAAAAGTAAAATACTCTGGATACATTTAGCCTGCCTTATTGGGCAGGTTGTCGTTGAGGTTGTGCTGATGACATGTTGCCATCTGTCTGTGATGGAATGGCAATGGGTATTTCCTGCTCATCTGCAAGCATGTCTGTAAGTGGGCACCAATGGTGTTTGTACTACGCTAGCAAGCTCGTGTAGTCCTAACAGCTTAATATGTAGGGTTCAGCTTGGTTGCCTAAGCCTGGATATGTAGTGCCCTGTGAGTGGCTCTAAGCTATTTGTCTGGCCTCTATTGCCATTCTGGAAGAATACCATAGACCTTGTGTGGCAGTCTCAGACAGGGGTATCGCATGGTGGCCAGCACTTAGGCAACTGAAACAAAGCATTTTATGTGAACATACACTTTCAAGGTGCCTGTTGCTCCTTGACACAGTCAGATGTGATGGTCTTATAGCTAAACCAAGATTAAAAGATTCCTTCTACCTGTCACTGTCCAAGCAGCCCAATTTTATCTCAGTCAGCCAGTTACTCTTATTCCAGCATCTTTAATGTTGTCTATAGTAGTGTAGTTTCCTATTAAATCATACCCTTCATATGTTCTGAAGGTTATCCTGGTGTGCTCCTTTATGGGAGCAGGGAGGCAGTAGTACATTGGCAATTCTTCACATCAAATCCTTCTCAGCCTTTGCTTTTCAGGTTATAGCCCACTTAATCTGTATGCATGGCCTGCATTTCTTGTCCTTCGTATATATCTGTGCACCTGTCTTTGAGTGAATCTAGACTAATAAGTGATCCAGATCATACTGATACCCCTGGCTGCCATTATCATTTATCACTCTGGCAGTTTTTATCACAGCAAGTGTTTTCAGCAGTAATCTTAATTTGTTTCTGTATCACTGATGAAATGTTAAATACTGTTTGGCCTACTAACCAGCCTCTAGAAAAAACCCTTCAAGAATCATCTTTAAATAGTTTTTTCATCCTGATAAACAGTTCTTGATATATGTCAACCATTTATTAACTCACATGATCTCTGATGATGCAGTTTTAAGAAGAATGTTTTTTAGTGCTAAATTGAGGCCCTAAAATTCTAAATATTACCATTTGTGCAGCTGCTTCTACATAACCAGGTATCTAGTTTAGAACATAATCAAGTTAGTCTTGTTTGAAAAGATTTGTTTTTCTGTAAAAGTGTTTACTAGCGTTGGTTAAGACCTTCTTCATCCATGATTCTTTGATATTGATATAATGGAGAGACTTAATATTGGGCTTGTTTCTTGTCTTGATGATATTGGTGGTGGTGTTGCTGAAAACAGGTACCGCCAGCAGGTTCTGTAGGACTGCAGGATTCTGATTATTCAGGCCTGTTGACTCTAATCTTTATCCTTCAAAGACGTTTCTGAATGTGTTTCCCAGCAGTTAATTGAGTGGAAGGTATATGATAGGAAGATATTAGCGCATTTCTTACAAAATACAAAACAAAATACAAAAAATGTATTCTGTGCTTCAGGAAATTTTGTCATCTACTGATGGATCTATAAGATTGTTAAGAGCTATTTGATTATAATGTATTTAAAACCTGCTTCTAATTAAGGCATAATCCATAGATGACAGAGCTGAGGACATCTTTTTATTCTTTGCCAGTTCTCTGATTGTCACTTATTATATAGCAGTTTTGTGCTGTTGCATCCTTTTTCTGGGTGGCTTTTTAAGGCTTTTTATCCATTTTGTAAACTCTTTAACAGTTTTAATTTATATTTTTGTCTAAATATTTTCTCCCAGCTGGTCTCTCTGTTTTTTTTTTGAGCATTAGGGAACTAGTTTTGTTGAAGTACTTTGAGCATGTGCATGTCCTTGAAGCTTCAACAGTCACTAGCTAGTAAAATAGATAAATATTATAATTTTGCTGGTTAAAAATCATAGTCTTAGTTTTTGAATGAAGTCAGATAATGATCATTTATGCCTAAGCACTCGCTAACTCTGAGCATGGCATTTGAATGCAATTATCCATCATAATGAATTGCGAAATAATTATCATGTTGGATGATGAGTATTTTCTAACACAAAAGCCATTATAATTATTAGACTGTAATAATTTACTGTTGTCACTATGGAACATTCAGCATATGTTCCCTACATCAAAATCCTTATAATGTGGGTCGTGTTCTTTTTTTCTAAATGTCTTCTGGTTTCCAGACAGTCGTGAAAAGCAGCATCAGACAAAAAGGGCAATAAGCTAAGGGATAGGAAATGCAGGTTTTGCTCTTCATTCTGCTACTGAATTGCCATCAGTAATATCTTTCTGTAAGCGTCTCAGGAGTGAATCGATTGAGTGTACTGGTTGAATGTCCTTGAATAAATCTCCCACAGAGATACTTTCCTGTCAGTTTGCTTTCTTTGATTTTTTCATTGAAGTTCCAAAACATGAGGATGTGGACAACTGCAGCAGTGCAGTTGGATTTCTGTGAAGTTCTTCTTTCATTAGAGGGTGTTTGCATTTTTGTATCTTTCCTTTATAAGCTAAAACCCTGATGTGTTTAAGTGGTGGGCATACTTTTAAAACTCGACCGTTGTTCTTTTAATGGTATTTTGTTTTTTATGTCCTTGTACGACTCTGGTTTGTTCTTTTTCCTCAGCTTGTTTTGTTCTGTTGTGTGTTACCATCATTAGTTTAATGCCTCCAACACTAAATTGAAAGGATGAGACGTTTGCAGAAGTCCCTCCTCAACCCATTATTTTAAAATGAACATTGACTGGGCAGTCCATAATCTGTTTTGTTGGGGTCCGTAGTTAGTTGCAGCCGTACTATTTTAGGTGCAGAGTTTGATGTAACTAATATGCATAGTGTATGAAATGTTAGGCCAAATGTGTTTAGCTGGTCCCTGACTTATGTCAGACTTAATGGCAGTTGACACTGTTTGTAGAAGCTTTGACTGATTATATAATGATCCCATACAAATTCACAGCTGACTGATCCTGCAGTCAACTTTCTGTTCTGATTGTGTTTTTTTTTCCCTAATCGCTCTTTACTGTATGTTATTCCAGAATCTGCTTGATGATGTGGAAGAATTTCATGAGCGTGCCCAAGAAGCTATGATGGATGAGATCCCAGACTCTTCCAAGCTGCAAGAGTTGATAGACATGGGCTCTGGCCTTTATGTAGAACTTCCTGAACTGCCAAGACTGAAGCAGGAACTGCAGCAGGCACGGTGGCTGGATGAGGTGAGGTCCACCCTCTTGGATCCCCAGAGGGTCACCCTAGATGTGATGAAGAAGCTGATTGACTCGGGTGTGGGCTTGGCACCACACCATGCTGTAGAGAAAGCCATGGCTGAGCTGCAGGAGCTGCTTACAGTCTCAGAGAGGTGGGAGGAGAAGGCCAAGGTCTGCCTGCAGGCCAGGTGAGTGTTCCTTTGCAAACTGTTCTTACAGTTCACACACTTGAGGGATTCTCAGCCTCTTTTGAGGAGTGTGGTCAAAAGTAGGGGCTTTGAAGCTGCAGTATTTTACTTTGATGGCTCAAAAGTTAGATTTCAGGTTGTTAATGAGTTGCAGAAGAGTTGACTCCCTGTTGTATTGTACAGTGGCCGGAGGGTGTGAGTGTTGCTGCTGTTTTTGCTGTTTACACCTCTGCCCCCAAATGAAAAAAAAACAAACATCTACCGCAGAGTATGCTACACGACAGTTTCCTCAATGTTAAGGAGTTCTGATGCTGTTCCCTTTCGAACTTGATTGTGCAAAGTCCATCAGCTTTCTGACCTCTGCTGTTACTTGGCAGCCAGTAGCACCCTCCCAGAATAGAGCCATGGTATCCTACACTGCAGTGTAGTGATGAAATTGCATCGCCAGCCTGTCAAATTTATGGCTTTAGTTGACTGGCATTTTGAGAGAAGGCTGGAATCGGGTTTTTCTTACTCTAGACCACGCCAAAGTATGATGGCTCTGGAGGGGATCGTGAATGAAGCAAAGAACATCCCTGCTTACCTGCCCAATGTGCTGGCACTGAAAGAAGCCCTGCAGCGGGCTAGAGACTGGACAGCCAAAGTGGAGGCCATTCAGGTAGGGGTTACAGCAGGGACTGGAATCTTCTGCTTGCATCCTTTTATTTAGACATGCTCTTTATTCCTAGCCCCTTTACCCACAAACGTGACCTGAAGGGAAACCTTGCCATAGCTGTTAAATGTGCTTACCATAGATGGTGTGCTTGAATTTCTTTTCTTCTTCTTGTGCTGCTGTTTCCCCGTTGGCTATCCAATTTCTATTTCCTTTTCTTTGGTGTGTTTCGTGGGGGATGTAAAAGCTGACAATTTTGTTATGATACAAATGTAACTCTAGAGGGGTCTTATTTATTATTGAAACTGTTCTACTCACTGTCGCTGGAAATACTTAGCTGCAGTGGAAGATATTCTGCTCAAAGGTTTTCAGTTTTGGAGTTCACTATGGAAATGGTTTTATTTATTTTTCTCCCCAAAATGTGTTTAATGAAATTTTCTGGTGTTAGATTTAATGGCACTGATGGCTGCAATTTTCTGTCTTAAAAGAGATGAAGTTATATCATCATTAGTTCAGTAGAACACTTCACTTCCGTTGTCCTACCCAGATAACTTGGTCCAAAAGAGACATGGTTTCTGTGATATTCCTATATATTCATCTCTGGGCTGCAACTGTTATTCTTGTACCAGGTATTTGCTGGAAGCTGAAGCAAGAATCCCAAATGACTTCATGTCAGCCCCTCAGATATTTAATTTATCTTGCTGTGGAGCAGATAGGATTTAAGACTGCCATCTAGAAATGAAATGTCTTACTCCCTAAGCCAGCCGGCCACGTCAGAATGGATGTTAAAATAGAAACTGTGTGAGATGGAGTTTTTATAGTAACAGTAAGAATGAAGCCCCACTCTCCTTTCCATTCTGTTCTTATTTTCGTCAGTGACTAAAATAGTGTATGGCTTGAAATTAAACCGGCCACTGATACAAGGGTAGAATCTTTGGCTTAGAGAATTTTATTTTACCCCAGAATGGGAGCAACTATGCCTACCTGGAGCAACTCGAGAACTTGTCTGCCAAAGGCCGCCCGATACCAGTACGTCTGGATGCCTTGCCACAGCTGGAGTCACAGGTAGCTGCTGCACGGGCTTGGAGGGAGCGCACGGGAAGGACCTTCCTGAAGAAGAACTCAAGCTACAGTCTGTTACAGGTAAGCAACAGACAGTTCAGTGTCGGACCTCAGAAATGGATCTTGATGGTCCTCTGCAGTCTGAAGGGTTCGATTACAATAGATTCCATCTCCTTTTGCTAATAGAGTATAATAATAAGCTTCAGCTGTACTCAGGTGGGAATGGAAAAAGCAAGAAGTCTGTGTTTGGTTGGTCTTGTCTTATGTGTAGGCAACCTCAAGTGTTCCTTTTGAAGGAGCGCATTAAAACTCTGTTTCTTGGGACTAACTGACGGCGTAAGTTTTCTTGGTGGTTACAGGTTCTGAGCCCTCGGACTGATATTGGTGTTTATGGGAGCAGTAAGAATAGGCGGAAGAGGGCGAAGGAGCTGATGGAGAAGGAAAAGGAGAAAGATCTTGACCTGGAATCCCTAAGTGAACTGGAGGATGGGCTGGAGGAGGCCAGGGACACTGCAGCTGTGGTAAGGAGCAATGAAAGGTAGTGTCTCCTGATACCTGGGTTTAACTTGTCTCTAATTGGTGTAGAAATCTTATGGAAAAACTGATAAATGAACCTTGCCGAAACAAACATCTCATAGTATGTATGGCACAATAATTTGTTCATTACAATAAAGTTCAGCTTTAATTCCAGCGAAAGTAGAGGGAAGCACAGTTCAGGGCATAAGTGCAGGTGTGTAATATGAATCTGGCTACGTTGATGACTTACATGCTCTTGGTTTAAAATGTGTGGCTGTCCATCTAATATGGACTAATATTAATAATATTAGTAATAATACTAATAATATTATTTTTACAGGATTTCAGTGCATGTGGAATGAGCTGTAACTACCTTAAGCAATATCAACACATATTTGGTTCGTTTTATGCCTTATGCCAAATCAAAGTAAATCCCATTTCAGGTTGTTTTGGCAGTCGTCTCTTTGATTATTAAGATTGATGTTAGTGGTTTATTGACATGAGTTAAAAAATTAAAAGTCAATTCTAAATCTGCTGACCATAGACAGTACCTGCCTTACTGTAGAAAGTCTTTTTACTTCAACATTGTCCTTCCCTATTCACGTGTAAAAAATTTCAGGCAGTTTGTAAGCACTTGGTTCTAGAAACTGTGTGGGGAAGAATGTTACATTTGATTCTTCCTTGTTGGGTGGATATTGATGCAACTTATCACAAGATTGTACTGTCATCTGTCTGCCATTCCTCCATGAACAAAGAAAACGCATGCAAGCTCATTAATGTGGCTTATACACAGTCAATTTTACCTTAGTATTCTTCATTATAGTTACTTACATGAAGATGCTGAGGAAATGCAAGTTACTTCATGAAGATCTGTGGTCACAAAGAAGCTCCTACTGCTGCCAGCATTAAAACTGTTCTCACCTGCATAGTCTTCACAGGCAAATAAATGGAACAGATTTCTTGTAGTCAAAATCTGTTCTTCTGGTGTTCTTATGACAGATTTAATTATGAAACTTCAGCAACTTTCTAGATACAGAGAATGTTATCTAATGTTTTTGTAGTATCTGCCTATCAGAAGGATTTAGGGGAGTAGTGGGTATTTGAGGAGGTATTTTAACAAGAGTTTTATCTAGATCACAAAATTCCAAAATTTGGGGCTAGTTTAACTAAGATCTCTTGGTATGGCTTTTTTCTTTCTTCTGTGTTGCTAATAAAATGTGATCTCCTAGCTGTGAAGGTCATGAACTGTTTTTGTCTTCGGACAGGTGGCTGTATTCAAGGAGAGGGAACAGAAAGAGATTGAAGCCATGCATGCTCTCAGGGCAGCTAACCTGGCCAAGATGACTATGGTGGATCGTATCGAAGAAGTCAAATTCTGTATCTGTCGCAAAACAGCAAGTGGATTCATGCTGCAGTGTGAGCTGTGCAAAGACTGGTTTCATAGTGGCTGTGTGCCCCTTCCCAAAACAAGTTCTCAGAAGAAGGGCTCTAGTTGGCAGGCCAAAGAAGTGAAGTTTTTGTGTCCACTTTGTATGCGTTCTCGAAGGCCGCGACTTGAGACAATACTGTCTCTGCTGGTGTCCCTGCAGAAGCTACCTGTACGGCTGCCAGAAGGGGAGGCATTGCAGTGCTTGACAGAACGTGCCATGAGTTGGCAGGACCGAGCACGACAGGCTTTGGCCACTGATGAGTTGTCATCTGCTTTGGCTAAGCTTTCTGTGCTCAGCCAGCGAATGGTGGAGCAGGCAGCACGGGAGAAAACAGAGAAAATAATCAGTGCAGAGCTACAGAAAGCAGCAGCCAACCCAGACCTGCAGGTAGGGATGTGAATATCTTGCTCTTTACCATGCTAGTCCCTCTTCAGTGTGTTAAAATCCTTTATCCTTCTTAGAAAAGCTTGGAGGAGAGAGCAGTTAGTCTGAGAATTAGACGTATTCTAGTTCAGTACTTGGGTTCTGGTTAGCTTGTTAGCTGTCTGTTACAGGCTTTGCCACCAGCAGGTCTATTACTTTGAACTCATTGTCACAGGCAACTATTGAAGGTGTTTGCAAGGAACAGTGGTTCAAATGTAACACCAAGCTTGTGGCCTGAAGATCGGTAAAGTAGTAGCTACTTCTGTGTCTAAAATTCCATTTTCTTCTGACAGAATCAAAGGTGTCCATATTTATAATTTCTAATGGATTCCATTCTTGGGATTTCGATACCTTGTTTGGAAATTTCAGTGAGTTCTATAGGGAATCACTGGCTCATTTTACAGTTGGCTTATTCATCTTTGAGACCAGTAATCAGTTGTACAAAATAAATTTGTACAACTACAGGGTGATATAATTTGGTAGCACTGAACAACAGTAGCTAGATCCTTCTCTTCACTATTACTCTAAAACATGGAAATAAAGCCTGAAAGTATCTGTTTCCTTGGATATTTCCCAATCTTTCTCCACATCTTGCTGTGAGTAGGCTTTTCTTTCACTGTTCAGGCTTGTCCTCAGGCCAAAAGAACCATTGTTTTCTTAGTGACTATGATTTCAACTTCTTTTTTTTTTTACAGATTTTTCTGGAAGCTTTATTGTTTCATTCTCATATTCCATTTTTCACTTAGGGACACTTAACTAGTTTCCAGCAGTCAGCCTTTAACAGAGTGATAGGGAGTGTGTCCTCATCCCCACGGCAGACTTTGGATTATGACGATGAAGAGACAGACTCTGATGAAGACATCAGGGAGACATATGGCTATGACATAAAGGTAAGTAATCCAGTGTGGCTTGTCTGCACGGAGTTAGCTCAGAACACCTGTTTTCTATTAATTCAATTTATACCAGAATATCTTAAGCTATTCTTAAGTACATTCTGCCCTGGCTTCTGTTGCAGAAGAGGTACTTCTTGGTTTTATCTGGATGTCTTATTCTGGCATATTGGGAAAGTTTTGTAGTGCTTTCTTTCAGAATTCCCAAATGTCTTGTGATTGAGTTTCAAAAGGTTCTTTTTAGTGCTAAGAAGTAAAACTATGCTTTTCAAGGGATTTGCTTTTATAATACCATTGAGGTTGAACATTGTCTTTATGCCTTTTCCAGAGATATTATGAATCATAAATATGAATAAGTGTCTATAGGGAGAGCTTCATCAGTTTTCACTATCGCAAAAAAAATATTCTTTGAAAACTTCATGCTGTGTGAGAAGTTTCCTGATGTCAGAACTTCTTTTCACATTTTCATACCTTTCTTTTCATTCAACTCACATAGAGAAGGAGGTATACCTGTTCAATTTCATATGCGTGGAAATATTTAGGACTTGATCTCTGGATCATATTGTAAAACTAGTTTAGTTCAGAAATTATAGCTGTAGTTAGATTTTAAGAATATTTTAGCTAGAGAAGAACAGTCGTAAGAAAAGGCAGTTGTGAAGATGGCCAAGTGTTTTCAGTGTGATGTATTTCATTTCAGAACTTCTGAAATGTCCTTTTGTTATGTGTAGAGACAAAAGCAACGCCACTGGTTCTTTCTGTGCAGTGATTTCTTTTTAGTGATAGTGTCATTTCTAATTTAAAAGATTCTAGCTTAATAGTCAGTGTGGTCATAGAAATTCTTCTAATGCAGATTTTTCAGCTTTCTAGAGTGACAGCAAATTTTTCAGCTATGATCTGCCTCTGTGTCCTGTTTTTAGTATTTTGTCTCTAAGTAGCTTTATGCAATTACATGCATTTGTCTTGTTCGCATTTCACAATGGGCAGCAAGCGTGCACTGTAACTGGGTGCTACAACTTTTAATTAGATTAGTTTTTTTATAATAAAACTGCTAACGGTTCCATGCATTGGAAGTTATAATAAGGTATTTCTGAAAGATATGGCACATTCTGAGGCTGTGATAAAGCGTATGTCAAGAAAGATGGCATATCCTTGTTAGGATCTGAAGGTTTTGCAGGAGTGTAATTTAATTTCTGTTCAATGTATTCTGTTATGACTTCAAAATCCATTACTTATCCTTTGGGTTTGGATGTCCATCACTATGTGTAATTGTAAAAACCTGAAGTAAAAGTATAGCAAGACAAAGCAGAAAGGGACCGGAAATGTCTTTTGTTAGGTCAAGTAATGTGATTGGAAGAGATAATAACCACAGGCAACCGCATCCTTCAGTTCTAAACTAGAAACAGCAGAGTACAAAGGAAATAGCAAAATTGCACAAAATTTAATTGTCTTTATACAATTGAATTTCAATTATTGTATTTTCTGGTCTATGGTCTCTAAATGTTTTCCACTGGAGTGATGTGTTTAAAAAATAACGTTTATAGATGATGATGCATTGTTTGTGAATGTGTGGAGCCCATAGAAGTAATCCTTGGTTTCCTAGAGGTCCATATAATATAGTTCTACACCTCTGTCTCTGACATCTCAGGTACAACCGTGGTTACAAAAACAAACATGAAATGGCCTGTTTGGTTATATCATGCTTCTTCTAATTAAAACATGATTCTAGCCAACGAGTACTTTGTTATGAGTGCAATAGCTAGACTTGTTTTAAGATTTATTCCAAATGGGCTGATGCAGTGGTCAAATTGACTGTAACTTTCCCTCACCTTTAATTGCCTTCATTTTTGTGTTGCCTATAGCCACCAAATATTTATTTATTTATTTATTTCTCTGTTGACTCTGCACTTTCTTTAACCTGGGGTAATATAACCAGAAGAAGATCCAGGAGGGGGCATGACCTTTTCTATGTAGGGAGAAGTATTTTTTATTAATTCTGAACATATGTAGTCTACTTTTTCATCTGGACAATATAAATCTGAATTTCCCACTTCTAGTTCTGAAATCAGTAGTGTGTACTCCACTTCCTTCTAAACATGTAACTGAAACCCAGAGAGAGGTTACCATTCTTAAACTCCCTTTTTATGTCATGAAATGACAGGGTCAGTGGGGTGCAATTTCCCAAGCTGTCCATTTTGGACCCACATAGCTAATCTTCATGTAGATAGTGTCAATAACTCCTCTACAGCCTTTTGATTCTTTTAAGTCAGTTCCTTGTTTTTTGTTGTTTTCTGAAAGATTGGAGTAGTACACGGCATGCTGAGTATGTTTAACCTGTTGGCCAGTTTTATTACAAATGTAGTAGGGTAGGTAAGTTCTGGAAAGTGCTGTGAAAATAGATAGCTCGTTGAGGAGATTATCCTTCTTAATCTCACCTGAATTAGGGGTGAGGATGAATTGAATACTAGTAGACATCAGGGTATCTACTCAAATAGACTTTTCTTCTCTGAATTCTCTTTCTACTATCATACAAAGCCAAAACAAAGCTTTTTCCATTTTTAAGATTTCCCTAATGTTTCTTCTGTTCATGGATCCACCCGCTGCATGTAAGGCATAAGTTACATTTGTCTGTGTAATGCATTTAAGAAGTCAAGCAGCCATCCTGTACAACACATTGAGCACAAGTCAATGCCATCATTATTCTGTTCCTGAAATTGTTCACAACAATATTAAGTATTGCAGCCCTCTTCCTTTTGGCGTTTGTATCTTAAAATCAAAATTGCCTAAAATCCCGATCCAAGGGCAACATTTTATTTTATTGCTATTTAGTGGCCATGTGTCTGTTGATACTTAGTTCCTGTGCTGGACCACACTCTGTTTTTAATTCACCTGTAAGATGTTCAATCATTTCTTTCTACAGCAGCCATTATTTACTCTGCATAACTGTGCCAATCTTTATGGTCTTGCAGTCAAATTCTTCAAACAAAATTATCTAGGCTAAATGTAAGATTGTCATGCTGACTTCTGAAGACCTTACATGAGAGACTGCTTAACGAAGAAACTTGACCAGTGTTTCTCACGCACTGGCTATAAATCTGAATTCACCTGTCTCCACAGTTGCTACATTCTTCCACTGTTCAAGTAGGGGTGTAACTTTTACCTTTTTCTGATGGTCTTGGTGTCTGTGGTGGAGGTGCTTCCAAAAAGCATTTTGGGAACAGAAGGACTTTTTGGTTGTAGCAGAATTTGCTTGAAAATAAGTATTTGCTAGATCCAGATATGTCATGTTTTCTGTGGGTCTTTTTCAGGACAATGCCAGTGTAAAATCTTCTAGCAGCTTGGAGCCCAATTTGTTTTGTGATGAGGAAATCCCTATTAAATCAGAGGAAGTGGTGACACACATGTGGACTGCACCCTCGTTCTGTGCCGAACATGCATATTCATCTGCCTCTAAAAGCTGCTCTCAAGGTATTTGCTTTTCTATGCATTGATATAAAATTGTACAGACAGCTGGGATGAGCAGTTGGTAAAGAGGGGAACTGCTCTGTTACCTGTGCAAATTGAAGAGGATACGCTGTCTGTAAGAACAATACAGTAGAGTAATATCGCAGTTCTGTTTCCTGATGTCTGATACATAAAGCTATGTCAACATTTTTTTTTTCATCTGGATTTGTCTCCCTCCTTAATTACTTGTATGAAACGTGTTGTTTCTTTTTTGTTTTCATCTCTTCTTTTTATCCTCATGCAACTTGCTTCCTATCTGAAAGGTTCTAGCACTCCAAGAAAGCAGCCTCGGAAGAGTCCACTGGTACCCCGCAGTCTGGAGCCCCCTGTGTTGGAGCTGTCACCTGGAGCAAAGGCTCAGCTGGAAGATCTAATGATGATAGGAGATCTACTAGAGGTATCACTGGATGAGACTCAGCACATCTGGCGGATTTTACAGGCTACTCATCCACCCTCTGAGGACAGGTTCCTTCATGTCATGGAGGTACGAACTTGAAGAAATATCTTGGCATAGGGAAAAAAAAAAAAAAAAACAACTTTTGGATGTAATCTTGGATACTTGAGTGCTTAGCTACTTGACATGTTTGGGTTATAGCCAGGGAATAGGAGATTCCAGAAAATAACAGAATAACAGACCTAGAAATGGAGTCCTTGATCACTTGTGCTGTGTAGCACTGTCCTCCACAGTTAACAATATTTAGAAGACTTTTTTTTCAGAGACGCAATTCCAAATGCAAACTTTATTCTAGAAAGGCTATTGAAATTCTGCTGTTGATTATGCTTGGAATCAGAACTGATCTGCCAAAGAGATGCAAGAAATACTTGCAAGATAGACAGCTTATACTTATTTGTGTGTTGCCCAGCTTTTGTTGTTACTGAGCAAAGAACGTTGTTTTTAATAAAACATGGTTTGGTAATATAAGTAAAAAGATTTTGGTTCTCCCCAGAATAGCACATACACTGCATTTTTTTCTTAATATTCTGTGAAGATGTGCTGACCTCTTTGCTCTGCTGACAGTGAATGAGGCAGGTATATGTGCTGATTCTAAGGTCTAGTCCAAATTACTTATGCCTCATTCCTGCAGTGGCTAAATGCTTTGTGGAAATGAGGGATGTGTGTTAGATGAGAAAGTAAAATCTTGTGTTGAAGCTATATTGGAATCAATCCTTCATCTGTCAGCTGAAGATAGGGGTCAGTTTGACCGTGTGTAGTTATGGAGTGTGTGATTGCTTTTTGAGTTACTAAACAGCGCAGGAAATACGCTGCTTGACCTTCTGGTAGTTTACGGTAACATCGGATGGAAGGTTACATTCTGTGAACAGTGAGGTTACGCTGGCATTCTGATCAGTTGTCTCGTTTTTTCTGTGCCATCCAACACAAAGGGTAAGTTGAGATGTTGCCAAGCTGCCACAAGACAGGCCAGTAGTACAAAGCAGAGCCTGCCTCCAATGAAGTACTGCATTGCCCTGCTTTGACCTAAGTACTTCACTTCATAAGCTTAATGCTCTTTTAATGTAATGGTTTGGGCATGGGATGTTTTTTGAAGAACAATTTGAATGCCAGCAAGTAGCACTTTATGAATAGCATGCCGCAGTGTTGTATTAATAGTAAGAACAGCTTTATGGCAGGGGATAGGGTTCAACATTTTCTGGTTAACCCCTGTGAATACTTGTTTGGCCAGAACAACTCACACTGAGCTGAATACCTTTAACATCTATCCATATGCAAGATAGGTAGAGTTCTGTAAAATAACCTTCAGAGGATTTGGTTGAGGGTGGTATATTTTAGGTAATGTTACAGTAAACAGATTCTGTCTTTACTGGTTTATAGTGTGTCCTTAATCTATGAATATTATTACCGTTAGCGTATATAGCTGGATTAACTGAAATCAAGTGAGGCTGGCTTGTACCAAGGAGCTATATGTGCAAATCTTGCTGATATAAATAGGACTTGTCACTGTGGATGCGGTGACAGTTTGCCAATTTTAAACGCTATTTCTGATCAGAATCTGCTACTTAGGAGCTGTTAATGGCACCAGGATTTTTATAGTGTGTGTCAGTTTGGGAGCTATTCAAATAATGGATCTGTTACATTCTTCTCTTGCTTGAGTTGGTAATACATTTTAAGAATTCAGCAGTGGTTCCTTCTTAATCTCCAGAATAGCAATTGCTTTTTTTCTCAAAAATAATAAACAAGACAGACCTAGGATGAAAAATAAGCAAGAACATCTAACAAATGGTTAATCTTCTTAACTTTTATTGAAAAGCAATATGAGAAGGGAGCTGTGGTTACTGCCTATTTTGTCTCCTTACTCTTGCTGATATTTTACTTTTTCCACTGGAGATTTTAAATTCATTACACTTTGACCACTGAGGGTTTTCTAGTACAGTGAAAATAAAGTTAAGCCTTTTTTGTTTAGAATTTGTAGTATGTCATTGAGTAAGTTTCTTCCACCATATCAAAATAACGGTGGAGTAAGCACATCTCGAACAAAGTTTATGGAAATTTGTGTTTGGAAAAAAAGTAAATCTCTTCTCACCCTTTCTCTGAAGGATGACAGCATGGATGAGAAACCGCTGAAGATGAGAGGGAGAGACTCTTCAGAGAGGAAGCGGAAACGAAAGCTGGAGAGAGCAGAACAGTTTTTTGGAGATATGAAGCAAAAATCTAAAGAGCTGAAAAAACTAGAAAAACCCAAGAAAAAGAAGCTAAAACTGACCATGGATAAGACAAAGGAGCTGAACAAGCTGGCAAAAAAACTGGCTAAGGAAGAAGAGCGAAAGAAGAAACGAGAGAAGGCAGTTGTGGCAAAGGTGGAACTAACAAAGGAGAGCACAGAGAAGAAAAGAGAGAAGAAGGTTCTAGATATTCCTTCTAAGTATGACTGGTCAGGAGCTGAGGAGTCGGATGATGAGAATGCTGTATGTGCTGCACAAAACTGCCAGAGGCCCTGCAAGGACAAAGTGAGTTTTTTGCTTAGTTCTGTCCCAGGCAATTTCATGCAAAGACAAAAACCTCAGTGCATTTTAATAATTAGGCCGAAGAGCATGAGCAACAAAAACAGCGTTATCTGAAATGAGAGAGTACTGAGTAGTATTTGGGTAGGTGCATAATTGTAAATAAAACTTTGCAAACCTATCTCATTCTCTTCAGCTACTTTAAAACATGATGATGAAAAGTTAGAACCTGGGAAGAAGCACTCTGTCTTGGTTTGGAAGTTTAACCTCTGCAAACTGGACTCTGTAGTTATTTGCTGGTAATGTGGAACATGCGATGTCAGATTCAAAGAAATAATTCTGTGCCTCAGCAAGAAATGAGTGGAAATGAAGTACACTTTCTGTATTTCTTGCATGCTGTCTGTGAACAGTAGTGCTGCAGGCTGAGGGATATACAAACTGCTGTGCTTCAGCTTTCTTGGGAGACCTGATGGGCCTAAAAAAACACACCTTGATCTGCCCCTCTGTGGCAGTGACTGTCCTGATTGTCAGCTTTTAACATGCACTAATTGATGATCAAACCTCACAAAATGTTTTTCAGAATGTGTTTTCATGCTTTAAAAAAGCAGTCAAAAACCCTACTCCCAATACTTGTGGGATTCACCCTAAACAGCACTGGCTTGCACAGGAGAGTAGGATCAAATATAAATTATCAGAACCTTTGTATTTTTTGGAGAGTTGAAATGTGGAA